>NC_052055.2:13482151-13814293 GCF_903992535.2 Arvicola amphibius | reverse complement strand
TTTTTTCTTTGCTACAATAGACAAATGTTTTGTATTAAATCCATTGTTACTAGAAAATTCATCCTAAAATATACCAATGTCATCTTTCCATAGTATTGACAATCTGAATTTCATATGAAAAAAACTGCACCATCGGCAGAATGCATAGGCTCTGAGAAATTAAAAAAAAATTTAAAGGATAAAATTTCCCCAAGTTGGATGTAATAGACGGTCTGAAAGTTGCCAGGAGAGTTGGATACCTTTGTTTGTCGGTCAAGAAAGGACTGAAGAAGCATGAGTATCTGTAGGAGACGCATGGAGGGTGTCACACATGGAAGGAGTTTGCTAGGGTAGATCACTCACAGAGCCACGAAGGGCAAGGAAAATGGAGGCATTCCAGTTGTCTGCGGACATTTATAAAGACAACCCTTGTAAGTCACATTTCTTCCTTGGGGTGTAACTGAATTAGTTGATGAAAAAAATATTGTGTATGACATAATCAACCTTGAGAACTCTGAACCCAGAGTCATCGTGAAGTTTGCTGACTTGGTCACTGTTGTATGTCCTCAGGTAGATAGGACTGAAGAAATGTTGGAGAGGCCTGATCCTGATCAACAACAACAACAACAACACACACACACACAAATGGCAAATGGCATTCTTAAAGTTCTGGTCTTCTTTGGTCCTTCTAGTGACTGGATCATGACCCTTTCCATATTAACTCCAAATCTGAGTACTACACAATTCTCTTGTACCTTAAAGGGAGAAAATGGTCATGGTAGACATGACAGCATGATTAAGTATGTCTCATGAGTATGGAGCGGACACAGAGCCAAATTCATAGGATTTCCAGCTATTACCTTAGGGACGATGAGGCATGATGTCCATCTTCACCTTGGAGTAGCAATACATTGGGTCCAACTTTAAAAGTGACAAGGTTTTCTTACAGAGTTCTAAGAACATCTTTGTCTCTTCCCCATGGGCAAGGGTATGAGGTCTACTCCTTGCTGTTCCCCTTTTCAAGAAAAGGTTCCTGTAACGCAACAATTCATCTTCACTGAAAGAGGTACTGTCTCAGGTGTGAAGCGAAAGCTCCGTGTACGGTTGGTGCTGGTGGGCATATTGCATCCTCTGTGGCAAAGGTGGAGTGGGAAGCAGGTAGGGAAACTCTCTTGTGTGTAGGGTGCTTCGTTTGACCCCTCAGGCTGTCTACTGTCCTCTCCACAGTGACAAGTAGGTAGGATAGACTCCCCTGTGTTACCACACCCTCTGCATATAAGGGCCCAGAGGCCCTTGCAAGGTAGTAAAGGCTGCTGAAGCCTGACAGAGAAAATTCAGCCAGGTAAATTTACGGCTGTTTACAGGCCTGGACTTCACACTCCTAAAGTGCTGAGATGAGCAATAGGAGCTTTAATGACATGGGACCAGAAGTTGATGGACCTTAGAAATGATGCTGAGTTGGATCTCAAAGACAAAGTCACTGGAAATTAGGCAGCAAAATGATAATCTGTTTTGACCTGAAGGCTCTAGAGAGGGGTTTCTAGGGTTATGGTTACAGATATTTTCCAAGTAAGAAACTAATCTCCAACACCGATGATCTGAAAAATAGGAAGAGTGGTTCAAAACTGAGAACAAGCTGGGACCCCAAGAAGAAAGACGGCTATTTTCTGACTGACCAGATAGCTGTGATGGCCTTGCATTGTCTGCCTTTGAACAGAAACTTTTTTTTTCTTTTTCTTTTCTTCTTCTTTTTTTTTTGTTTTTTTTGAGACAGGGTTTCTCTGTAGTTTTTTTAGAGCCTGTCCTGGAACTAGCTCTTGTAGACCAGGCTGGCCTCGAACTCACAGAGATCCGCCTGCCTCTGCCTCCCGAGTGCTGGGATTAAAGGCATGCGCCACCACCGCCTGGCTTGAACAGAAACTTTGACATGAAAGAATGAAACTCTAAAGAAAATGCTTCCACTCTGAGACCTAAATTAAAAATGCTTAATGGGAAGACAGTATTGTCAGCATGCCACCAAAATATCCAACTGCAAGAACGAGAATTCTGTTAAATTTCCACACAGTACCCGGTTGAGAAGTTTACTTAGAATTAAAAAAAAATACTAAGAAAGTGAGGTTTCCTTTTGAAGACCCCACTGTTAAAGCCGATTTAATTCTCCTCTCACACCTTTCCTACGAACATCTTGCAAATGTTAATTATTAGTTCACACAACAGTCTTATAAATTAGTAGTATGACCCTTGGAACCTCAGGTTGAATGAGCTTGGAAATCACGTTAAAACCCACAGTTTGTTACCCAGGAGGGATATTTTTCTATTATCAGTTCCACAAAAACAACAAAAAAAAAATGTTTAGGGGGAAAATAAAGTATAAACAAAAACTCTAAAAAGTTAGGACCAGAAAAATGGCAGTGTGTAAAGGTGCTTGTTGCCTGGTGGTCCAAGCCTGAGTTTGTTTTCTAGAACTACATAAAGGCAGAAAGAGAGAACCAGCTTCGTAAAGTTGTCCTCTGACCTCTATATGTCTTCTGACCTCCACACACCCCGCCTCTCTCTCTCTCTCTCTCTCTCTCTCTCTCTCTCTCTCTCTCTCTCTCTCTCTCAAACACACACACACACACACGCCTGTGTGCATGCATGTTAGCAAATAAAACAATTTAAAATTTAGAAAAAACTAAATCTAGAAAACCAGGGCCAAGGAGATGGCTCAGTGGTTAAGAGTATTTGCTGTTCTTCCGCAATTCATTCCCAGCACCCGTATCAGGAAATTTACTACTGCCTGTACCTCAGCTCCAGGAGATCCAACAATCCTCTGGCCTCTGTGCACACACACACACACACACACACACACACACACATTCATGCACACACACACACACACACACACACACATTCATGCACACACACACACATGCACACAAAGCATGCACAAGTATACACAAATCAAAATAAAATTAATGACTGAATGTCATCTAAAATGTTTAACCTAGAAAATCATTAATATTGTATGGTTAAAATGCAACAAACAAACAAACAACAAAACAGTAGAAACCACTCCAATCATTATATTTCAACTCGAGGAGAATAAGCTTGAAACATTATCTTTAAAGAACAATAGACGTCCCCTTCTGTTCTTGATGAAGTCATTGCTCAATCTCCATTTTATATTAACTTTGTTGATCCTGCTCATTTATTTACATGCCTTTGACCAAAAAGCAAAAGCAGTCTCATAATTCAATATATTGTGTTGTGTGGCTACATCTGATGCCAGAGGGTTAAAACCTGGACTTAACTTCTTGGAGGAGAAATTGCACACACTGGGTTGGCTTCCAGGGAGGGCTTTTTCCACTTTCTGAGGCCATGTGTGCCTTGTCCATCTCCTGGATTTTGGGTCCAAGTGAGTAAACATGGTTTGGAATAATTCATGTGGAGCATGTTTGGTAAATGACTGAAATGTACTCCAGATTCAGGAGGTTCCTAAGTAAGACAACAGCAAGCTGCTGCTGGCAGTGTCTCACAGGGAGGGGCAGACAGAGAGAAAATCTCCACTACCATCCCCTCTTCTAAGCTCAGACTTGGTGTGCTGAGGTCTATTAAGATTGCTGAATGTCGTCTAAAATGTTTAACTTCAATGCCCAGATGTGGCATTCCTTAATTTGTTAATTTTAATACTAATACGTGAAAAACTAAAAATGTACTTATCTACAGAGTATTCTGTGATGCATCAATATGTATGCATCATGAGCTGTTTAAGTTAGGTTAAATGTATCTACTCAAAGATACATTCAAAACATTCAAAACACTCAAAATTATTCATCCTAGCATTAAAGCATTTATAGCAATTTAATCTCATTGTCCCAGATCCTTGAACACCTATAAATTTTTGACAAAGTAGTGTACCTACATTTGACACTGGTTATGAGAAGTAGTGATGTTTGATGTGGGATGTCCTTCTGTATATGTGTTGTTCTTATTGGTTAATAAATAAAGCTGCTTTGGCTTATGGCAGGGAAGAATATAGCCAGACTGGAAGAGATATACAGAGAAAATAGGTGGAGTTAAAGAGAAGCTATGTAGCAGCTGAAGGAGGCAAATGCCAAGTAACTGCCTAAAACGCAGGAGGTAACAAACCACGAACCTGGTGGTAAAACATAAAATAATAGAAATGTGTTAATTTAAGATGTAAAAGTTAGCTAGAATATGCCTAAGCTATTGGCCAAACAGTGTTGTAATTAATATAGTTTCTGTGTTATCATTCAGGTCTGGGCAGCCGGGAAATGAATGAGCAGTCTCCGCTTACATATTTGGGAAATAGGCAAATGCTCTCAATAAGTTTGATGAATGCTTTTTATATATTTCTGAATATTTGTTGTCAAGTGGTGCCTTCCTACATTTATTAAGAATAAAAATATCACCCCTTTGCCTGACCCTTCCTTCTGTTTATATTTCAAATACTGTAAGGTTTCTGGATCAATCATTGCCAGTATCTTAAGGAAGCTAAGTAACCAGCATCAGACATCAACTTGTACAGGGGATACACAATTTCTCTAGTGTCATTTGCTGAAAGATACTTTCTTTGACACACTATTTCCAGTCACCAAACTATGGGGTCAACATAAAGGTCTATTAACTGACACAGGAATAAGTATGTATTTTGGGGTGATATTTAGTTACAAAGTGAAGAAAAGTCAGTCATCTGTGGTGATATGGACAGAAAAGGAGACTACGATGTTTAGCGAGCTAAGGTAGAAACAAAGGAATTACCACGTGATTCCATTCATGTTTAATTTTAAAACTGTTGATCACATAGAAGGTATGGGTAAGGTGGTGGTTCTCAAAGAAGGCTGGGGATGCGTGAGACTGAAGGAGAAAGGGTGGCCAACGGTTGCTAAGCTACTTGGAGATTAAGATATTTCACATGGCCATCTAAAGATGCTCACTCAATACCGTACAGCTAACAAAGCTGGAAGGGAGGATACTGAAATTTTTCACTATGAAGAAGTGATAAATACATTTTTTTCAGCTTGTAGGAACTTTATTTTCCTTCCACCTTTTCCCTCTTTGCTCAGGTGTCTACAGGGGAGCTCAGGATCACTCAGTGGTGGCTCCAACCCACTCGGTTGCTGTAGGAGCTGCTGCCCATTCCTCAGTGGCTGCCTGGGCACTCCAGCCTGCAGTAGGGAGCTGCTGCATGGGTACAGAGGGCTGCTACACACCCGCAGACCAGTCGGTCACCTTGGGCGCTGGAGCAGTTCATTTGCCCTGAAATTCCTCCTTGGTCACAACCTTCTCAGCAACACCCTGCTCCTCCTTTTCAATCTCCTCCAGGTCTCTGTAGAAGTAAAGATCAGGCATAACCCCCCACAGGTGCTGATGGGAGATAATGCCACGCATGCGGAGTACTTCCCCGGCCAGCATCCACCGCTTCAGACCGACTGAGTGAGCTCCTTTGTTGTTGCACGGATTGCCAATGTCCACATAGCACAGAGGTGAGTCTGTGTTACACAGGGCAACAGTGGGCAGTTGACGTAAGATGCCTGTGTGAGGGGCTGGTGGTCAGCCCTGCGATCAGTCACCGCTAGAAGTCGTGCCTCCCTGAAGGCTGCGTGGATCTGGCTTGTGAAGGTCGCAGGAGTGAAACGGCCAGCAATTGGAGAAGCTCCAGCCGCCTCGGGAAACTTCAGTACAGCTCGCTGCCCAGTGTTCCTGGAGGAGATGATGCTGACATCAGCAGGGTTTTCAACCGCAGCATTAGCCCTGGCTTCAGCTAACAGCTTCTCCCATGTCTTCTTCATATTTGTGATGCAGATACCATCACTTTTCCTTTTGTAGATGTACTGTTCCATCTGAAAGTCCAGGTTGGTGCCGCCTAAGTGGGTTCCTGCAGCAAGGAATGTGAGGACACCCTCCCCCACGATCTTCAGGACATCTAGGGCTCCAGACACTGTGTGAGTTTCCCTTTAAGTTATGATGGGAATCAAGAACAAGGCTGCCCTATGAACCTGCCTCAGGGCAGTGTGGGAAAAGCAGAAGGATAACTATATAAGGAGATATACTTAATCTGTTTTAACCATTACATAATACACATGAACTGAAACATCACTGGGAACACCCATTCATTAACATGTGCAATTTTGATGTTTTATGCTGGTTTCAAAACTACAGAAAAGCAACGAAGCCAGACTTAGTTCATTCACTCTTCCTTCCAACTTCAGAGATCCTGTCCAAGGCTCTTACTACACGTTTGACCCCGCCTCTGAGTCTCAACAAGCCTCAGCTGGGATCCAAAGGAAGTTAGAAGAAGACTAACTTAGCCCAAATAATTCTTAGGCAATGGTGAAAGCTGGAGTCTAGAACGTTCTGTGAAAACCTGTCCGAACTAAAATTTTAATTAGCTACCTTTTTTTTTTTTTTTTTTTTTTTTTTTTTTTTTTTTTTTTTTTTTGCTTTTGTTAAAAGCTCCTCTGATGTTTGCTTTGTTACTTGGCAGTTTTAATTTTTCTACCAGCATTTAGATATTTCAACGCCGAACCCAAGAGATGGGCTTAGACAGATGACTGCACCGCAGTGATTTTGACATAAACTCATCAACGAGAGTGGATTTTCTCTTATGTTTAGAATAATTTTGGTTAGCTTTTTACTGGGTGAGATGTTAGAATCTAATCAGCTAAACCTTCTAGTAAAGGTTGTAGAGTAGAGCTTACTTTGGCAAATATTTTTAAAAGAATAAGAATTTCATTTTCACTTATGTTCTGCCTTGTCACGGGCACCAGAACACCTTGTTAAGCTCTGAACGGAACTAGATGGCACAATGTCTTTCCCTTAGTCAGGGCCATGTTGAAAACAGCCACACTAAGGTTGCCTGTGGGTCTAAAAGGCCTTTGAAGCTCGAGAAGTCAGCTTGGCCACTTTAGGTAAATTAAAATATCTATTTGAAGACCCAAGGAGCCCATCCCTCCTCTTCTGACTTCAAGGGTGAAAGGGACCAGAGCCCACACCAGAGAGACCAGAAGGCGTTTCTTCCCGGCTTCTGTCAGCGAGGAGCCCAGGGCCATTCCTCGCACATTTCAAAACCCCCACACGGAAGGGTACAGGTTGGACACCCAACTGTATGTTTCTTGATGTCATTCTGTTGTGCCCCCCAAACAAAGGACTCCTTCTTCCAGAAGAGAAAGAACCTCCATGTTGGGTGTTCAGATTTAAGAATTGTACTTGTGATGCTTCTATCGTGAAGAGTTCATTTCTATTACTTCTTGGCTTTCCCATTTGAAAATAAACATTGGCGTTAGGACCAATCAATTGAGAGAGATAAGAAAAACAGTCCAAGGGCCAGGAGCATAGCGAGAATCGTCCAAATTTTCTTTAAAATATGAAGTGGCATAGACATTACACTGCATACAAACATCCTCTCCATGTAGTCCAGTGTTTTTGCAGGATGTTTTAATTTGTATAAAAATTCAGATTACATTACGCTTAATGAGTATGTTCATTCCTCATCTTACTTATTCTATTTTGTAGCTTTCTTTG
The DNA here is from genome assembly GCF_903992535.2 of Arvicola amphibius. NCBI lineage: Eukaryota > Metazoa > Chordata > Mammalia > Rodentia > Cricetidae > Arvicola > Arvicola amphibius. Next base: position 13,806,787 of record NC_052055.2, on the reverse strand, counting down.
GTAACTTTAATTATGTCTTTTACCTGACTTCTAATTTAGCTAAAATTTAACAAACACACATTACTAACAGAATATTTTCATGTTATGGTTTATTGTGGGATATTTATCTTTTTGCTTGCTCTCTTTTTGAAGGCTGGTAAAACATTTCACTGTAGTTACCAACTAAAGACCATAACCGTTCTTCTGTAATTCTGTGAGGTTTTCTGTAAACATAAAACAGGAACCTGAGACCAATAACAGAGATGAACATTCCTGGTTCCCTTTTCTTTAATTTTTTTCTTGTACTTTTTGAGATTATAATTACAATATTTATCCCTTCCCCTTCTCTGTCTAAACCCTTCCATATAACCCTCCTTGTTCTCTATAAACTTCCTGGCCTCTTTTTTCAATAATTGTTATTACATACATATATGTATATGCATGTATGCATAAATTCCGTATAATGTTAAGTCATTATGTTTTCTGATTTTGACCATTTGGTATGGATAAAACCAGCTGTTGTGTTCTTTCTCGGGGAAGACTTTCTCCTGCTCAGTATTCCTTAGTTGCCTTTGTGCGTGGGACTGAGGCCTCTTGGACCTTTTGGCTTTATCATCCTGCCCACTTTAGCCCGCTTGTTGCTGATTGTCCTTGTTCAGTTCATGTCCAGGCAGTCGTGTTTGTAAGACTTCATGGATTATAGCTTCTGCATTACTAGGAGACAGAGCCTCATCAGGAAAACTCTGACCTTCTGACTCTTACAGTCTTTCTACACCACCTTAAGCAATGTTCCCCAAGCAGTAGGATTTTATAGACCTATACCCCTGGGACTCGGCTCCCCAGCTTTGGGTTTTGATTGGTTGTGGTTGTCGGTAGTGGTCTTCTTCTGTTGTAAAGAGAAGTTTCCATGGTGAGTAATCCTCCTCCTAAGAGACCTTGATGATGGTTATATTATTTTGAGTACCTGGTTCCGAATATCCCCATTGTGTGATTTATCACGTGGCTTCAAACCCACACACAGTAACACTGTGTCAAAGGAAACTTGGGTTGGCTTTACACACAGGAGCAGTCTCTGTTTTTCTTTTGTTGCTGGGTTCTATGATAGCTGCCAACTAAACCGTGTCCACCATGCCATAGAAGGTGATGTCTGTGCTTCCTTAAAGCTGTATATCCTAGCAACCAAGTCTGTATTTTATTACAGTATCTTCAGTAATTAGGATCCAAAGCAGAGATAGTCACTTAACTGCTGTATCTGAAATCGGCCACAGTTGAGAGGGCCAGTAATAATCGTGTTCATTGGGGATTGAAAGAACTCTAAGCCATGTTCACAATTAAAAACATGTTCTGCAGCAAAAGAAAAATAGTGGGAATATAAACCGTAATACAAAAAATTATCTAACAGTTTAATGCATTTTAAAGCAAAGTTGGCTATTTTCCTGGCCCTCATTATCACTAAATAATATTACTTTATTTTTCTACTATCATAAATAAGAATGGCCAATAAATTTACTGAACCTGTTTGCTATAATATTATAATAGTACTAGTGGACTAATGACTTCTCATTGTGACTGAACATGGTGTAAGCTGTTTTATTTATTAACAGATCAATCATAGAATGAAGTAGTCGTAAGTACACTATTAAATTTATAGATGTGCACCTAACTCTTGAAGATATTTTGTAATCTAAAAAAATCAGTTAATCAGTAATGCTAGAGCCAGGATTTGATTGGTTCTTCAAGCTATCATTTAAATTTTTCTTCTTTTTTCCCTCCCTGATGGTCCTCACTCTGTCTCATTGTCTATGGATTCATAGCTAACTATCTATCTGAGGTTCTTTTTTTTTTTTTTCGAGACAGGGTTTCTCTGCAGCTTTTTTTAGAACCTGTCCTGGAACTAGCTCTTGTAGACCAGGTTTGCGCCTCGAACTCACAGAGATCCGCTCCTGCCTCTGCCTCCCGAGAGCTAGGATTAAAGCGTGCGCCACCAACCGCCCGGCCCTATCTGGGGTCTTAAGGTAAGAAATCTTCAGATTTTATTTCTATATTGAATATTTGAAGGTATATGATAACTGCATTGTAGATGACCTGTAGGTTTAGAATTAAAATGTGTTGTATGTGTATGTATGTGTGTATGTTTCTTGCATGCATGTTTGTGCACCATATGTATGCCTGGTGCATGCATAGGCCAGAAGAAGGTTGTTGCGTGCCTGGGACTAGAGTTACAGATAGTTGTGAGCTACCATGTGGGTGCAAGGAATTCAAACTCAGGTCCTCTGGGAGAGTGACAAGTGCTTTTAGACACTTGAGTCATCTTTTCAGTCCCCCCAATTTATATCTTATATACACCCTTGTACAACGCCTGAGGGCTATTCTATACATACTTTTGTTGCGCTTATTGGATTGAAACCTGTCACCCCCCAAGTCAAGTGTAAACCCTTCCATTGTGTGGTGCCACATTGATACTCAAGAACGTTTGGACTTCGGATCATTTAAGGTTTTCAGACTATGGAGCTCAGCTTGCATTTATTTTGTGTTGCGTCTATGCACATGTATGTCTCTGTATGTGCACATATATAGATTTCTGTATTTTGAGAATTGATTCCTACTATCTGGCAGTATGAATGAGAAATGTCCCTCCACGGGCTCAGGTAACTTGAGCACTTGCCTCCACTTGATGAAAGTCTCATGGAGGTTTGTGGGTTTCCTAGGAGGCAGAGTAACTTACTGGAGTTAGGCTTTGCTAAAGTATAGCCTTCAAAATTCCCTGCTCTGCTTCCTTGGTCCCAATAAATGTGACCCGCTGCCCTTCTGCTGCCATACCATTGCCTTCTGTGCCATTTGGAAACTATTAACCAAATTCAACCCTTTTTCCTTAAGTTGCATTTGGCCATGGTATTTTTTATTACAGGCAACAGAAAAAAGCAACTAATACTTTTAGAAGCTTCCCATTTTCTTTTCTTTAATGAAAGTTGAATGAATTCAGACAGCACACAGAGTATTTCATCACGTAGCTATGTGTTGGAAGACACACCCAAGAAAGAGCAAAATAAAAATGGATTCTGGACACAAAAAGATCATTCATATGTTCATTGCAGTTTGTTTCCCAAGTGAAGCTTAAAATGCTCTCATAATTTGCCAAACTCAATTATCATTAGAACTTGAAGTCAATCCATAATCATAGCCTGCCCTGCACTTTGGCAAATAAAATCTGATTAAAAAATTCATCACATTAGAGTTATTATAGATAGCGTAGAAGCATGATCAGATCCTCTCACTCTTCTTCCTTGTGTTGAATGTCCCAACCTGGTTGCAGATCTGCTGGGCAACAAACAGCTTCCCCGGCAGACGCTTGTCAACACAAGAGAGCTGATTGGTGTTTGAAGAGGTCAGGGCTGCATTATCAACTAGCACAGGTGACACCCTGGTTCCACAGTCTCACTGGCCAGAGGTGTCTTCTTCTTTTTCTCCTCGAGAGAAGATGGGAGAGGTGAGGGCAAGGGCAGCTATTCTAAAAAACCACACAACAGCGGCAGCAGCAGCAGCAACAACAACAACAACAACTTCACTACAGCAAAACCAAGCTTTATTGGATTTTCTACTCAGCATCCTTTCTTGGGAACAAAATCCCCAAGAGAAATAAATTGAAATGTGGTTGCTTATGCCAGACTCAGAAATTCACAGTTGTGTCTCTCATTGGAAAAGCATTTGTGGAATGGTTGGCCATAAGCTGTCCAGGGCTAGACAGTCAGTATTTCCGAGGCTATCTCTCATCCTTTCCACCTGAGGAGTGAACATTACACATCGGAGTTCTCATTTCTTCATCCCTAGCGCTCAGAGTTGCTGTTGCTTTGATGATCAGTCATATGGTAAACACGTTTATAGTGGTAAACAATCATCAGTCAATATCTATATGCTTGCTTGGTATTAATGACAATAGTGTATCTCTGTAAGCCTCCTGCTAAACGAGGCTCAGCCAACACCTTTTAAATTCTGTTTTTGTGGAAAAGATTGATGCTGTTTTATTTAACCATTTTTAAATACTGGATGTTAGCTTTTGTTATCTGCACCCCCAGTAAGTGAACTAAATGAATTTCTCATTCAGGGTACTGTTGCTAAGGGGAACTGGATTCACACTGACTTCTTCTAACTTGGTCTAGTTGGCAGTACCCAGATGCAGTTACTCATCATGCCGTGACTTTTCAGTTACTGGATCAGTCTTGTAGAATGAATACAGCATATAAAATTAAGAACTAAAAAAATCTTTGCAACTTGGGAACGTATTTCCTAAATAGGAAGCCCAATCTCAAAATATTGTTTTCAGTCAGGATATGTCTAAAATCCTGTCTGAACAATTTTATTGCTTCCAGGGATGCAAGAAAAAAAATTAAGAGAACCTTTACCCTAGAGAACCTTTCAATATAGTAGGTTAAAGGGCTGATAATAACCACTATAACCTTGCTACAATGTTAGTCATAAAGAATACATCTCTTGGCAATGATTTTCATAATTGTGTAAAATCCATGTATTCAAGGGAATTCTTAAATCACCTAAGATATACTTTATACTATCTAAGTTTTCCCCATTTGGTTTTAAATTTTTTAGGGTTGAGAACTGTCACCTTCACTATAATACTCCACATAGACTACTTTTATAGAATATGACACTCTAAAATTCATGTTGAGTTAAATTTATTAGAAAAGATTTTATTTATGAGACCATTTGGAACCAGGGAAACAACTGATTTAAAAAAAAAAAACAGTAAATCAGCTGAAATCTGGGCTAAATAAAGTTGAAAATTAACTTATCAAACTAGGAAGGAAGTGAGTACAACCAATGAAATGATTCATCTGAGATAAATATTCAACAAATGAAAATTATGAGGGTCTAGGGAATTGACTTGACTCTTTTCTTCCCCGGGCTTAGTCTGAAGCCATGTCAGCTTTGTGTTTGGGGTAGGACATGCATTTATCATGGAACTGTTGAGAGGCTGAACAATGGAGTGGGCTGGTGTGTGATGTCAGGCTCCCTTTGGGAATGAGATTGCTTCATGAACGCTGATGCGAAAACACTGGATTTTGGAAGAGAAGAACTTAAGAGAAAAGCAGCAAACATTTCCCCTCAGGTTTCATGAGGTCAAGGGGCTTCGATAAATCTAGGGACGGTCAGTCTGTAGTCTCTACACTCGAGGGGAATTCAGGCAAGAGCAGGCGATTGTCAAGCTTCTGAATTGAGCTCGGGAGATGAGCCTTCCCAATCACGCTCTCATGACTCATGCTTCCTGCGTGGTGATAACATAGAGATATATATTGCAACATCCATTTTCATCATAGCTATCAGTGGGAAGCTCACATATGGAACAAATTTTGATTGATCATCATGTGCACCTCTGTAGTGCAGAATTACAAGCGATGTTGCGAAGATTCATTTTGAAGTGATAGATGAGATTCTTTTCTGTTGGGTGAATAATTACCTCCTAAGTACTTTTGTAGCTATAATGACTGAAGACAGGAGCATCATTACATAAGTGTTTGCAGGATATTTATAATGACTATTCATATTGCTCATTTTATTAGTTTGTTTGTGGTAATTCATGCAAATCACTATAACACCAACCTTTATTTAATTATTAGTTTAAAAAATATTTCAAGGAGTATGTGTATATTAAGAAGTAAAGTTGGACATTAGAATGTATTTTTAGTATATGAAAATCCATGAAGGATAAAGCTAATCATTTAATGATTTGAAAGTGTGGCATGCTGTGGTGTTATTTACATGCACAAGATTGTGTAGTCTGCTAAGCAATACCCTTCATGCCCTCTCTCCTAAGGCCCTGATACTTTGAATTTAATTCCCTTTTCTATGAATTCATCTATTACAGATATATAATATAAGTAGACTCAAGCGATATGTTTTCCTTTTAAGTCTAGTTTACTCATTTAGCATGCTATTTTCCATGATCATCCGTTGTTGTAGGATGTGTGAGAACTATGTATGATGTTTTCACTTCAGTTTCTTATGATGAATAATTATAGACTTTCATTTGCCCCGAGAGGAAAGCAAGCTTGAAGTTTGGCTGTTCATAATGAAGTCATTTAAAGGATTAAGAAAGAGAGGATCAGAGAGATAAGTGGTCAGATTACATTAATTGTTACCGGATCGCAATGTCTGATTTCGGTTGCTAATACTCCAAGTCACATCTCCGTCAGCTTCAATATCCTATTCCAAACTCATTTCCTCTTAGACACTCTTGACATTCCTTTTCTTTTGCTTTTGTACATGTCCACATCACATATTTATTTCCTCTTAGATCTTTAGGTCTACCGTCAGGATTTGGAACCCACCAAATTACTAATGGTGATAAACTGTATGCTACTCATTTAGGGAAAATGTTTAGCTAAAAATGAGACTGGCATACACTTGCTCATTTATCTTTAGAAAAATCTCACATAGAATATCCCCTTAAATTCTTTGAATCTGTGGGTGGTGCCATCATGGTCTTGACCCCTTTGCTCATATTCTTACTCCTCCCACTCTTCAACCTTGGGAGTTCAGTCCAGTGGTCTGCTGCAGGCCCGCCTGTCTCCATCAGATGCTTAGATGAAGGTTCTATGGTGATATTTAAGATAAGGTCTTAAGGTAAGGTCTGTTTAGTCACCCTCTTCTTTATGCTTAGGGTCTTAGCTGGGGTCATCATTGTGAATTCCTGGGAATTTCTTTAGAGCCAGGTTTCTGGCAACCCCATAATGACTCCCTCAATCAAGATATCTCTTTTCTTGCTCTCATCTCTGTTCTTTCCTCTGTTTCAACTATCCCATCCCTCAAGTTCTCCTTGCCCCCCTTCTCCACTCCTCTTCTCCTTGTACCCTCCCTTCTCGCCGAACCCTATGTTCCCAATTTTGTCAGGTGATCTTGCCTATTTCGATTTTCCAGGTGGATCTACATATGTTTTTCTTATGGTTCACCTTGTTACTTAGCTTCTCTAGGATCATGAGCTATAGCCACAATATCCTTTGTTTATAGCTAGTATCCACTTATGAGTGATTACATACCATATTCAATTCTTTTTTGGGTCTGGGTTAACTCATTCAGGATGGTATTTTCTACTTCTAATCTGAGCTGATGGTAGCTCACCAACACTAGCTGGACTGGAAAGGAACGAACATGAGATTGAACTAGTCCCTCTGAATGTTGTGACAGTTACACGACTGGGGCAGACTGAGGGGCCACTGGCAAGTAGCACCAGGATTTATCCCAGCTGCTTGTGCTGGCTTTTTTTGTGAGCCTGTTCTCTTTGTATGGATACCTTGCTCAGCTTAGATGTAGTGGGAAGGTCCTTGGACCTTCCCCGGGCAGTGTGCCTTGCCCTCTCGGGGGAGTGGATACGAGGTGGGGGGGATGGGTGGAGGAATGGGTGGAGGAGAGGGAGTGGGAACTTGAAATGTATAATGGCAAAAAGATAGTTTGTTTTCTTTTTTTAAAATATAAAAAATAAAAAAAATAATTTCTGTGAATCGTCTCAACTGGTTGCCACAGTATACCTTTTTAAAACTTATTTTAAAGGACATTGACAGACATTTAGCATAACTACAGTCTTATCTGCTCCAAACATAGCAAAATTCTAAATCTTCAGGGAGAAATGTTTTATAATTCTGTCTTAAAGAAAAATAAATGTAATACACATTCATTTATATGACTGAGCCATTTGCTTTGAACTTTTTGGAGAAAGATACATCTAGTTGGTTTTGGATCCCAGAAGACATTTCTTACTTTAAAATGATACTTAGTTATCACCCTCTTGTAATATTTCTACATGTCCCTGCTAATTGTTATAATTCAGAAATGGGTCAAACTTGAAAAGTAAAAGTAAAATAAACAAACTAAGATTGACAAAAGCTATTGCAGATTGCTTTCAGTGTAATTGTGAATAATTCTAAGGCTATGACCAATGAGCTCAAAAGACAAAACAACCAACAAACAAAAGAAAGAAAGAAAGAAAGCAAGAAAGCAAGCAAGAAAGAAAATTAAGAACACCATGGTGCCTCATATCTCACTGTCTGTGCCCGTCGTCTGGCTTGTTTTACTTAGCGCACTGCCTCCTGAGTCAATACCTCTTTGGTTACATTCATCTGTTCAACTATGTCTGACTCTCTTAAAAAAGGTAGGTATGAATGGTGAATGTGAGTTTGCCGAAATGGACCTACAGTGGCATAATTCAGTGTCATGGCAATAACTGACTGCCTTGTAGGAACAAAGGGAAGAAAACGTTATGTGTCTCTGTTTCCATATTTGACACATTCTGTTGTTCAGGAGGTTAAGAGGCAATGAGGCCCTGAGTTTCTCTGAACCATTGGTAATGAGACATCTGCCTCGTAACAGAGTTAAGAAGAGTTATATCTATGCAAGAGACCTTGTGGAATCAAGTCATAAGTGAAAACGGAAGGGGGGTAAAATTTTTTTCAAAAAACCTAAAATGTGACATTTACCTCCCAATTGATTCAGTGAAGTAAAAATGAATAATTCCTCAAGGATGCAGAGATTAGTCTCATGTACCTTCTCCCAAACTGCAGAGGACAGAGTGGAGAACACATAATAACATACACGTGGCCAGCAAAGTGAAAATCAGGAAGGGAATACAGGGCCGATTTGAGGAAAACACAATATGTGCATACCTAAAATCCTCAATTAACAAAAAGAAAGAAACAAAAATGTTTTAATTTTTAAAAGATCTGGTTGAAAGGAGGGAAAAACACCAGAGTTGATCAAAATAGGGAAAAATAAAACAATCTTAACTGAAAAAAGTCAAGGAATGGAAATAATTCTTAATTAAAGAATTTGACACATTTTACTTTGTTTGGGATAAAAGTAAGAAAAGAAGCCACATCGAAATAATATATTAAAACTTGTAAAAATATCTTGATAAAGGAAAATTACTGTAGTAAGTAGAATAATACACATAGGAAGGAAGGAATTTTGTCTGATTTTAGACATTTTCTCCATAACGCTAACAGCTACAAAGCCATGAAGCAATGTTACTTTGCTGTGCTTTAGAACAGAAAAGACAAAATAAGGTATCTGAGTCTCCATGCAAGAAGGTTCTTTTTCTTCAGTCATGTTAGGCTGCGAATAATATCACATTAGCAATCTAAGTTAAAATGTTGCTTACTCCTGCAGTGTAGGTGACTGACAAAAAGCCAGATTTTAAAAAAAATAAATAGAAAATTCAGAGAAAAAAGTCAAAGAATTTAAAACAATGAATAAACATTAAGCTAACTGAAACTCAACATTCCAGATAATTGTATGTAGTGCTATAAACAAATGATAACAATGGTTATTTTTGAAAGATTTCTATCACCAATAGCATTCTAATAAAATTTTGATGCTAAAACTTTATATCCTGCAACAAAGATTGAGAGATGGCGAGATGTGGGACAGACAGTAGAACTAACTACATGGAGGAATTCCCTGGAAACCTGTTCAGATCTGATTTCCATCATTCAGGAAATGAATGTGATAAAATCGATTTCTGCAAATCTAAAGTAATAAGAAATAAAGAAATCTAAAGGAAAAACGACACGTATACATATAAATAAATACAAGCATGTTTATATATATTATGGATAAACAGAAAACTGTCACAGGTTTTTGAAGGATGCACGCTCACGGGGAAAAAAGAAACACGTGAAACGCTGTAGTAGAGAGCTGAATGGTGAGACCTTTCTTTTTCCTTAAACTACAGTGCTTTCTAAATTTATTGAGGAGCATTCATTATACTTACAATCACAAAAATCAACAGACATTGCTGAATGTGTGTTTGAAGGGAGATTCCAGGTAAAGGGGGATGGTATTTTTGGTGGAGGGCATGAACTGGGTATAGCTTGACCTGAGAGATTTGCCCCAGCTGGGCCCATCTGGAGCAACAACAAAAAAGCTGGGAAAGGCAGAAATGGGCTCCAGCAATGCCCACAGGGCTGCAGACAGTTCAGAAGTTTCAGTGACAGGCCACATTGAAGATTTTGATTTTGATACTCGAAAATGCCTTGTAAACAAGAAGGTCAATGAAAATGCAAAATGAGATTTTTGTTTTGAAAGAGTCATTCTGCTAGGGCATGTGGTTGCACACCTGCCATCCATCCAGAGGTTAGGAGGTAGAGGAGGAGGCTTGTGAGTTTCAAGTTCTGCACAAGCCTGAGCTGTGCAGAAAGACCATGCATCAAAAAAATGAATGAACAAACTAATAAACAAAAGATTACCATCCACTTTCGTACTTCATTCAGAAATGTCAGCCTCATTTGTGTGAGAATACTGGGCACCTCTGTCTCAACCATGTAGATATCATTTAAATGTGACTTTAAAATCAGACAGCGGAGTATTAAATAAATGGTGACAACTCCAGAAAACTAATGACTTAATGAACATGTGTGTGTGTGTGTGTGTGTGTGTGTGTGTGTGTGTGCTTGTGTTTGATCATGCCTGTAGTAAGGTGAGTGAGAAGACAGATCAGATCCAACAGAGGATAAGACATTAGCTGTATATAAAATATTTAGACAGTAAATATCTTTCTTTTCTACATAACTTTTTATTATCCCTACCCACAGATCTCCATGCTATAATTACCTTCCTTGCTTCTCATTGCAGAAATATTGGTACTCTCAGCCTTAGGGTGTAGGGCGATTCTAATTGGTCTTATTAATAAAAACCTGGAGTCAGATATTGATCGAGGGTGATAGCTGAAAGATCAGAAAAGCAGAGCAGCCAGCAGCTAATGCTTACCTCTATGAAATCCTCAGAACCAAGGGAGCAACATTCTTTCTCTCCGAATCCTCAGTATGAATGTACTGAGATTCTTTCTCCACTATGTTATATTCCTGTTTCTATCTTCCCTAGTACTGGGATTAAAGGCACGAGCCTCTGCCACCTGCCTGTTTCTCTATTAGACTGATTCAATCTCACGTAGCCCAGGGTGGCCTTGAACTCCTGTTCTTTCTGCTTTGTCCTCCCAAGTGCTGGGATTAAAAGTGTGTGTCACCACTGCCTGGCCTCCAAGGTTACCTAGTGGCTAGCTCCACTCCCTGATCTACATGCAAGCTTTGTTTGGCAGAAACAAACAAAATTTCACATTAGAGCTCTGTAGATGTCGTGCATACTGCCTGATTGCAGCGAAGAGTCCTATTTTAGCAACAACCCGTTATGTAAAAAACAAAACAGTGGGATGGCCTAGATGGGCGGCTGAAATGGGAGAGTTAAGAGGATTCACAGCTCTCAAGTTTTTCAGACATTTTGCTTTCACTCCGGTATATTTAAGGTTCCGGGGTATTATTTTTAGAGGTCGAGCATTTATGAGATCATAAGGGATCACTTTCTATATCTTCCTCTTTGGGGTTTCCTCTCCTCAACTCTGGTTCTAAAATAGGAAAGTAAATTGCATGTCCGTGTATAAATTATAGCCAAGTTCCACCAAGACCCATTCTCAACACTGCCAGCATGGCCACGCGGTGCCCTGGCACAATCAGTTATCTCGCCATCAAAAAGCAACTTAGCCCCTGAGGAGCGAGATCTGGAAAGTTTAGCTTTTCAGTCCCCTCATATGTTTTGCTTTAGTTTAATATGTTTGTCTGGATACTTTGACACCATGGTGATAGGCATCACAGAAATAAATAGAAAGAGACAGAAAAGAACTAAAAAAATAAGACGAAAACTTGGGAGACTAGGAATGGCACTTCAAGCTGAGCGTTCATTTTTCTTTCAGGAGTCAGTGAGGGGGGGTTTAAGAGCAACTGTGTGTCAGACACGTTGGTGAATAATTATTCTAAGAGTGCTACTTTGCTGACGCTGGACTATTGGAGCTCATTAATATGCTGAGAGTATTTAATTCTAAAAAGTGGTGCTTTAGCTTCTGTCCGCTGCACATTCCTCACGGCCCAGCTTGGCTTGGCATTAACTTCCACTCTATCTGTTAGTGTGACATGGTCAACAGGGAAGGACCAGAGTCAGAAAGACTGGAGTTTGGATTCTGTCACCATCCCTTATGGCTTATGCTATTAATCACCCATAAGGCTCACTTTTCTCATCTTTAATATGTTCATATTAATGCCTACCTCAATTATTTGTGACAGATAAAAGTACCAAACTAAAGTTTCTACCATGGTGCCCGATATGTAGGTGCTTAAAAAAATGTCTGTCTCATTTCTCATTATCCTCAAAATGTAAATCATTTGGCTTTGTTTAATAAAATGAATGCCAAAGAAGAAGAAATGAAACAGCCAGACTACTTTGTGCCTGTTGAATTTTACAAATGTTAGAACCACTGCACCTTGTTTCCCTATCTCCTCTTCCTCTAAGATCCAAACCAAGGCCAAGGCTAGTCTCAATGCATGAAAGTTCAGGCTAAAAATCTTCACATTGCATTCCTACCAGTGTTGTCTGTATACAGCTGTATGAAAACATTTAATTAGAACCAATAAAATATAAGTTATCTTGAAGAAAGGCAGTAATAAAAGGTCAGAAATAAAGAGAAATATGATGCTATCCAATAAAACAAAAGCAAGCAAAAATACCCGGGGAGGTTCCAGGAAAAGCATTCCAGCTATATTTTGAGGTTGGGCCTGGACATACTTTTCACCTTTTTGTTTAACATGCATTCTAGACTGTATGTATTATTTGCTTTTAGGGTTATAGAAAGATCCAATGAAATGTTAATTATTTTCTCATTACTCTATCTCTAAGTAGCTTTGAATCCCTGCAGATTGGTTAAGTAATAGATTTCTTCTTCTTTGTTATTAGCCTATTGATGCTCACAGTGGTCATCACATGAGGGAGGCCTTGGAGTATTTCAATGGGGTTAAAAGCCCTTGAGAGTCTAGTATACTTGTTGTCTCGCTCTCCTACCTCTCTCTCTCTGAAACATTATTTATCAAATAATGCAAGGAATATTCTTTTGTCTGTTCTGATCACAAAAAATTAAATTTGAGTTAATAAATTATACATTTCTTGGAAAAGAATGATATTGCAAAATTGGAATTAGTTATTTTCTGAGTTCTTATAAATAATATGCTTATTTTTCAGAATACAAAAACAAAACATTTTTAAATCCAGGAGTGCACACAAGCAATTTTCACTGTTCTATCCTCCATACTAGGATCTCTTGAGCATCATCTATCATTGTATATCCTAATCTTTTTGTCGAGAAAGCAAACAAATTTTAATTCTCTGTTTTAACTTTGCACATAAACCTAAGTCCTCAGATATCATACCCTCTTATTCCTAATCAAAACAAACTTCTCCGAGTAATTGGTGGGAACAGCATTCAGCCTAATGGAATGCTGGAAAAGTTTGTTCTGTAAGCTTGGGCTGGTGCCGTCAGCCCCAGGGTAGAAGTTGCCTATTCCAGAATGAAGAGGCATGCAGCCATACAGATTCCTGGTACTGTCCAAAACCAGACTGAATACATAATGACAACAGTTTGCATCCTTGGATGAGTTTACGCTGTTTTCTAAACATTTGGAAAATTCCCTGGGTTGAGAAAGGAGAATCCAATTTAAGAGGACGCCGTCAATCAGTTGGTCAGCCTATATGTGACGAGTGCCTACATTATGATTTGTGTATAGCTCTCAGGGATGTGGAGAACAGAAACAGCCAAGTTCCTACTCAAAGCAACTTAGAAAACTGATTGAGAAACCAGAATGAACATTCATAAAAAATTAGAGAATAATTAAATGCTAATGGATGGCTGCTGACTGTGAGTGTAATAGAAATTCTTAGGAGAGAAGGAATGTGTGCAGAAAGCCTTGGGAAGGGTTTCTTAGAAGAGATATAAGCTGTAGCCTTCAGAAGAAATTTGGAGGAGGAGGCCAAATCACAGGCCAAGTAAGCAATTAGCTCAGCTCTTAGGCTAGTCTCTACATAGGCAGAGAGACTAGGGTCGTTCACAGTAGGACACAGTATAATAAAGGTGGAATTGTCAGATGGAACCAGACTGTTTGCATTAGATGTTGCAAAAGAGAGAAAATTACTGAAAATTTGAGTAGAGGAATAATCTACTATGAGTTAGACTTGAAAAAGAAATCTAGCTTCTCTGGAGGGAAGGATGAAGATAGTTTGATGTTTGTCATTTAAATACTTCTTAAAAAGACAGAGAAAATGACAAGTCCTCTAAAAGGAAGGGACTATGAGAAGGGCCAAGGATTTATGTATTCCCACTTGGATACCAAAGGCCTGGTTTCTGAGGGGACCAAAAGACATCAGTGGTATTACTAGTATATTTTTGATAGTACGGGTTTATTTCTCATGTCTGCTTCTGAAATTCATACATGTTTGGTCCTTGGTATATAACGTAACTTGCTTAACGGTAGGTTCCTTACTAGTTCTGGTATATAGGGTCATAAGATGACCCTAAATGACCTTTCCTTCATCTATTTCCCCTCTGCTGAGCATCATCAGAACTTACAAATAGGATGAAATGTTACTTTGTGATTCCATTATGTTTCCTGGCAATGGGATTTTAAAATGTATTATTATTGGTCACTTGACATTGAACGAATCTAAATGGGAGAATTTATATTAATGGACCTGATCTAATCACTTGAGCTACAAAACATAGGACCAAAGGTTGGAGTTGAAGGAAACTAAAAGATTCAAATGTGAGATATTCTCTTGTTGACTTGGAACCTCAAAAGCTAAAGCTTCAAGAAAAAGAAGAACAAATAGCAAGAGCACCCTGGTGGGATCACAGCTCTGGCTAACCTCTTGATTGTCATTGAAGGGGCACAGAGATACACTGTGCTAAAGTCTAATCCAAAATCAATTGGTTACTCCCATTAGAGCCATAACACTGTTCCACAAGTGAGCTTATCTTCTCTAGGAGGTGGGTGACATAGTATTCAGGGCCCACAGCTGAGTAAGAATGTTGACATGTTTGCCAGGATAGACACCACTTCAAGTCACTGATTATACTATAAATTGTTACTCAGAAAGCAATACCAAAATACTACTGCACACAGATAATGAAAATATGTCAGTTGTTTTGAGAAAATTAAATATGAATACCAGTAAATAAAATATAATATGTAGAATGCAATGTGTTAATGTACTGCTTGACATGCAGTAAATGTACAATAGATATTACCTACTTTAACTTTTCTTTTTAATGAATTTATGTGCAACAAAATTAGTTAAGTGTTAGTGAAATATCTTCTAATTAATGTTAGAGTTCTCAAGAAAATGAGTGATGATAATATTTAGAGTGATAACTATGTTTCTATGTGTCAATAGATAATCTACAGGATAGATCAATGGATTTACCTGTTACACAAATATTACCACAATTATTCGGTGGGGGTGTGAAAAAATACCTATTTACCTTGGACAGGGTACTAAGGAAAGGCCAAAGAAACAATTCTTCTCTAGTCTGATTGGTAAGCCATGTATTTGCTGAGGTTGCTGGAGGAATAGGATGGAAGATTGATTAGAGGGGAGCAGGTGACCCACCAAAGAGCCCTTGCATAGCAACTTAGGACAGTTGCATCCTTGAAACTCTTTGCTTGAGTGGCCAGTAGCTCAGACACTCAGTCTCCATCCCAGAATTTGTTCAGTTCTTTTACAGGTTTGAGTAGGATCCTTGTCATTCTTGTGGCTTCTTGAGTTTCATGAACTTCCTGAACCTCTTAAGTTTCTTAGATTTCTGTGTCTTATGAGCCCTTTCTCTCTATCTCTCTCTAGGAAGAAAAAAGTTTCAATTTGGAGAAAATAGTTTAGTGTAGAGTATATGCATAGCATGCCTAGAATTCTAACTCCCAAACCACCAAAAACAACAGAAAGAGGAGAGAGAGAGGAGAGAGAGAAAAGAAGAGGTGGAGGGAGAAATAGGGTGAAGGAGAGATGGAGAGGGAGAGAGAGAAAAATGAAAATGTTTGGCACAGTAGTGCAGATAGGGATAATACTTTAACTTTCTGTAATATGCACCTGGTCTCCACAAAGTTCTTCGTCTGGGAGAGTATATGAAGACTACTACACATCTCTCCATCCATGTAGCTGCCTTTCACTGTTCAACCCTACCCAAAGGGACGTAGCAATGAACTCATGAAATATTCCATTGTACCTGCTACTTATACCGGCTACCTGGTCCTGATGGATTCTGCACCAGTTCTGAGACTCTTGCTTATACATTAGCCACAGCAGGTTTCTATTAGATCGTTGGGCAGGATGAGCACTTTCATCCAATGACTTCTTCCTTATGGGTGGAACTGCACACTGGGAGATGATGAGGCGGCCCCACTTGCCGTTGGTTTAGTCTTTTTTACCTGAAGTGCTCTGACAATGGGCTCCTTCTCTTACCCCTTTGGTGAAGAGTTGTTCAAAGTTTTCCAGAGGCTCAAAAATGCTCAAAATGGTTTCCCCTAGGGAGAAAAGATGCAGATAAATCTTGCCACACTTGATTAACCTGGACAAGCCATGCTGTTTTCCTTCCCTGCTTTTTTTTTTAAATCTTCCCTATTCCTATCAAGAGCTTGAGTATCCTCAGAACACAATCTAAATGCCCATATGAATCATTCTGAGTCACCAGGGTCTCATCTCCTGTCTCATAATTATCACCTCAAATTATGGGTCTTAGCAAAGACACCATGATCCCTGATGAATTAAGTTCATACTTTTAGACATTTCTATGAATGCAATTTTATTAATTCGAGTAAGCCAGTGTCAGTCACTATTTCCTTCATTCCCATTGCTCTCAGTAATTTTAATTCTTCCACTGCTGTCTTCTGATCCCTAATACTTAGGGAGACTTCCGTCAGATACAGTCAGCTGCCCTTAATGGTGTGTCTGAGCCAACTGTCCAGGGATAGACATCTGCCATACTGACTCCAGCTGTACAGCTTTTGTCTCAAAAAAAGATGAACATTCACATTGCTCAATTTCTCCCCTTGCAGTTCACATAACTTTCTCCCATCCGCCCTGTATCAGCCTCATAATCCAGGCTGTGAGAAGGTCTTTCATTTCTTGCCTAAACGCTTTTCCCAATTCAAGCTGCCCAGATGCAGAGTATTTCCTGATTAGCAGAGTTGCTTGTACTGAACCATTATTAACATCTGCATCAGAATGCTGAATCATGGATTTTTCTCTTCCAAAGGGAAGCTTTTCCATTCTTCCTCACTGTTTGATTATTCCCATGGGTTTCAAGGTTTTGGACCCAAGGAGAAGTCTTTTAGCACAGATCTAACTTGTGCTCGTTTTTATTTGCACCTGGTCACTTCTAGAACAGCAAGCCAACACCTCCAGCTCCATTCCCTTTCCTCTACTTTCCCCGCTAAACCCTCCAGAGGCTAATGCACAGGTCAATGCCCACACTCATTTCCCCCTACCGCAATTTGCCCCCTGTGTGGAATTCTTTCCTGGCAGAGAGTTCAGCCTTAATTGCATATGTTATGAGTCATAGCGATGGGCACACACCTGCTGCCATAGTATCCTTACAACCCTGACTCTATCTTCTAAATACTAATTTCAGGGGCCGAAAAGAGTTTCTACTCCATCAGTAATTTTGGAGACATTTCCATACTCATGGAGTAGACTCCATGCTCCACAGAGTTATGCCATCCCATACAATGTCAAGGAGGGCAGTCACCTTGTGATTCTCTACAAGGCACTACAGGCAGCTTAGCTTTGGTTTCAGGTCTCAGTACCAGCACAGAGAGTTTGCAACTGCCCCTATAGCAAGAGGATATACTTTCCCATACCATGCAAAGGAAGGGGGGCATATTGGTATTGCTCCTATGTGTGGTCTACTCTCAGACAGATGAACTTCTGTTGGATGTCTTATCATCCATTTTGGTTGCCATGCAGTGGCTTCTTTCCAACCTTCTTTTTGGTTCTGTTGGTTCCTGAGGCAGTGACTATTGTGTTGTACGGCTTTTCCTGGGGTGATGTAGACAAACATAAATACCTCCTAGACAGGGCAATAATGAAAGAATACGGAAACTATTCCAATAATGCCTAACCTGGTAAACAGATGGGTTTATTGGGGTTATCTATGTGAACATGCATACCCCAAAGGCAGGTGCATCACCAAAAAGCCCACCTATCATGAGTGACGACTTATGAAGCTGTGTTTCTAGAGCATCTTGCCTTGCCTCCTGGTAGCTCTAGCACTGAGTTTCCATTTTCTCAATAGTCATTTACTGCTTAGTGAACCTTGGAGAAGCCTTGCGAGTCTTATAATTCTCTGAACTTCCTGAATAGGTTTTGTGAATTTTCTAGAATCTCCTCATTCTATTATTGTCCTAAGTCTCATGAGCCTACTGCCTCCAACAGTAAGGCAATGTTTCAATTTGTAAGAAATATATATAACAAACAGCTCCACCTGGTAAACTCTACCTAAGAGCCTTATTCAGAACAACTGAGTACAAGCCTGATTCTGTGAAAAGTCCACAACCATAGCCCTAATGCATTTGGGATCAGCCGGAATCAATCCCTAGAATGGGGTGTTAATATAAGATGTTAACACACAACATTAACAGTCTTATATGCCAAGTGACGTCTCTAGGGATGCTATCCATATATTGAGAAGCTGAAAAATATTAACTGACGTAATGCAGGCATTGTGTATAGCCATTATTTCTACATGGGGAAAGCATTCATTTGAAGTAGTTGGTGGAGACTTCCATCTCTAGCCAGTTTTTGTCTTGCCCTCCCCCAAGAATAGAGTGGGCAGACAGCAGAGAGTACAAATGAGAGGCACTCTTGGCAACACGGAATTTGCAAGCTTTAAATGGGACAAAACGACTCAAAAAGTTGCCACACTGAATTTAAATTTGAACTTTGAGTAGCGGTAGGATGCTAGCAGAAAGCCCAGAGAGCTCTGAGAAGTGTTACAGCTCCGGAAATGGTCACAGCTGAAAAGGTTGGGGTGGGGGGAGGCCTTTGGCTCCTAGTCAAGAGCAGATCTTTCCAGAGTAGGTCTGCAGGTGAACAGTAGCAGATTCCAAAGTCTGGCACTAGGTCTCTGAAAGCTTGGGTCTTGGAAGCTGGAAACATCTACAGGGATGAGTTACCTTGTGCAGGCCCTAAGAGCATGAAGTCTTAGAGGCTGAGGGAGGAAGGAATCCTTTTCCCTGCCTTTGCTGGTAAGGTCTTGGAGTTGGGTTCCCCTGAGCTCACTACCTGGGAGGAGCACAGGGAGCTTCCAATGAGTCCATTCTCTCGTTGCCACTCCCCCTTCCAGCCTGGAAGGCAATGTTCCTTATCTAATGAGCAAGGCCTCTGGAAGCCAGATCCTTAAGTCTTCAGGCTTCTTTCTCTAAGGACAGAAGGAGTCCCTGGAGTGTAGGCTCCCTGCTGGAGTTGGGCGCTGGAAGCTGGGAACAGGGAGCTGAGCTCTGAAGCCATCTTGTTTATTTTTCTGCTAGGCTCCAGCAGCAGCTCTGGAGTTGCAGCCCCAGAATATCCGAATGTATAGAGTTGCCAGAGTGCCAGCTGCTCCCTGATTGGCTGGGTGCAGTACGCAAATAATGTGAAGAAATAGAATCAATTAGGAAAGAGCTGTCAGGTTTGGTTGAGGGGGCACAGGGAAATAACAGTCAACTCCCCAAAAGGCTCCAAAAGTTCACAGTCAAGTCCACTGGTCTCTGTCTCCATAGGGCTTGTGAGACACATCTCTGCTCATCCCCATCCCTGGTTCATACAGCCCCTTTGCAGCAGGCAGCCTGCTGATTTTGTTTCCTTGCCTAGGGCATGAAGGAGGGCTAGTGCTGACGCTAATGGCTATCAGAAGCCTGCTCCCCTGCCCTTTAGGCTTGAGGCTGCTTGTTGTCAGAAAGCTCTGTATCTATTCCCAACCCATTCAGCGTATTTATTCCCAACCCATTCAGCATTCAGTGACAATGAGTCCCCATTCTGCGTCAGCTACTCCGTGCATGATTGGTGCTCAGGATAGACCTCCGCTACCATTAGGAAAAAATTAAATGAAGTCACCAATAACAACATGTGGATGTAAGCACAGCTACAGGTGCACAGGTTTGAGGCTACAGGTTTAGATAGACAGAGGACAGAGGATATACCCTTGACTCAGTTTCACCTGGACGCAGAAAACCAAGTGTTGCCTGAACTTGAATTCAGCTCAAGTCTATAGAAGTTCCTTTGACTACATTGGAGTTTCAAAGGTCAGTCATCAGTGGAGACATGGAAGAGGTTGTTTTTGTCTTTATTATATTTTAAATATACTTCAGACAAAATAAGACTCGGTATTTTCCTTGAAAAGTCTCACAGCATGGTGACAGTCCATAATGGTTTAGAGAAAGAAAAAAACTAAAAGCAGGAACACCAGTTAGGGCGACACTGTGGTAAGCCAGGCAAAAAGAACGGGTCGCAGCAAGAGCATTCTGGTGGTAATGGAAAAAAAGAAGATAATTCAAAGAATTACTTAGAATTCGAACCAAATGGAGTTAGTAATGGATTAGTTGTGCGTGTGGAAGGCACGGGAATATTAAGATGACTTTGCATTTGTGAGTTGATTTACTCTGTAGATAACGGTGCTATTTACTGAGGCAGATAATACAAGGAAAAAAGAAGCCACCGAGACAACCACCCTGGCTTTGGAGACTCCACGAGACAACCAGAGAGAGATGTCCATGAAGACATTTAAAAATGTTCATTTGGAATATACCTGGAGTCAGCTGTATACGTTCAGGACTTCAACACAAATTTATTTTTCTTTATCCTGCACCAATTCCTTTCCTCCATTCATTAAAAAAAAAAAAGTATTCAGCTCCTTTTTCAGGCAGCCTCCTTTTCCTCTGAGTCTTCATCTTTTGGAGGACACAGGTGCTACTCCAGTCTCTAGGAGTGAGGCTGAGTAAATCTAGACAAACCTGCCCCCTCCCAAGACTGGCCTGCATCTACTTGTCTCTTCCCTTCTCTCCCTTTTGCCCTCCCTCTTCCCCTTCCTTTTCTCTTTGGTAGCATCCTTTTGTTCTCTCCTTATTTCTCCTGCTTTTACTCTCGTACTTACAATCTACTAAGTCCTAACTGGCAGAGGGCTTTGTGGAGCTTTTTGAACCGTCTGATATTTTATCTTATTTTCTAATTAACAAGTTAGCTTGCCACAATTTCATAGACTGTATATATTCACAGCAATCATGGAAACGGGCCATCAAGATGGCTCAGAGGGTAAGCTGAATGTAATTCCTGGAGGCCACATAAAGGGGAAAGAGAGAAACAAAGTTGTTGTCCGGCATACATGTTCCCCAACATACAAATATGTACAACAATAATAAACATTTTAAAAATTTAAAAAGAAAACATAAAAGTCCTAATTTAAAGTGAATGACAATTTATGACTTGCAGCAATAGCAGTAGTCAGAGTACCATAGTAGGGTGACTTTTAAGATTGGTTTATAGCATTTATTAACCCAGTGGATTGCATTACATGAGTAGAAACCTAAATTTAGGGAACCTGAGTCTTTTATTATTGGGTAATAATAATACCTTTGCTCCAAAATGGGGGGGGGTGGAGGGAATGCAGCATATTTTTCAGGTCTATAGATACAAATAACATTTTTATTCAAAAATTCTGCCCCAAAGCTACTATTCTTTAGCTAAATGTTAGTTTCCAACAAGAAGTTACTAGGTAATTCACAGTTATGGAAATCTTGGAGAAAGTTTGAACATGAAGCCTCAGCATATACACTGGGGAGAGCATGCTGAGCATATACAACATTTGAGAAATAAGTCATGATTTTTGAAGTGTTTTAAGGGAATATAGAGAAGAGTCTATTGGGAAAACTGAGAAGAGGCAGCCAACATGGAAGGAGGAAACCCAGAAACCAGAGGAATGTTCTATAAGGAAAGAATGGTCAACAATGTCACAACACTATCCAGGCCAACAAGGATGCTTCGGCAATAAAAAGAGAGGGAGGGAGGGAAGGAACGAGGGGTTGACCTTTTGAAACAGGGTCCACAATGTTTTGAGGTGAGATAGGAGGAAGCAAAGGTAATGGAAGCACATATTTTGTTCAACCAGGGAGGCAGGTGGAGAGGAAGGCACAATAGCGGGAAAGGTGACAAAATGCAGTTTAGGTTCTTTCCAGAGTGTCCAAAGGCTTTTGGTGAAAGAACACAAGGCTCTCAGTGTCTTGTATGTGGATGAGTAACAAGCTACTCAGCCAAGGCAAGCATATGTTCCTGACTCCCCAGCATTCAAGTGCAGAATAATAATACGGGGAAGAATGAAGAAGCCATCCTTTTTTGGATAGGGTGCAGGTTGTGGAATCCTGTGATCTGTGGCATCTTACTGACTTGTATTCAAACAGTTTCCATAAGCTACTTAGTGCGGTGGGATCCTTAGCTTGAACCTGAGTTTTTTTTTTTTTTTTCCAGCTCTCAACAGAGCCAGTGATAAATATATTCAGTGGGTTGTTAAGAGCATGCAAAGTTCCTAGCAGAGGGCTTGCTTCATTAGCAATAATTATTCTTAAAAGATGAGGCCTCATTTAAAAATTACTTTGAGGGCAGGAACTAAGGCCTCAGTAGAATTACTTATATCAGTTTATGTGGAGGTAGCTGGGCCAGTAGAGGACTTGAGATGAAATTCCTGCACTGCCCTCTTTCCCGAGCAGAACAGAGAGAAGGGAAGATTTTACCAGTGGCCTCCTGCATATCAGTACCACCCCAAGCATTCCTGTAAGCCAGATTTTTGCTGTGAATGATTTTGGCTTTCGCATTCACAATAAAATTAACCATTTTAAATGTCTTAAACTCATTAGACTAACTCTAGTTTTACTCACCTCAGATAAATCACTCTTTATTCAGAAATGACAGCTATGTCTCTATTACCAATATGCAAGAGTTGTGCGGGTATTGCAGGTGTTATACGTTCTCAGCATCCCATAGCGGCTCTTACAGAGGTTCCCATGTGGACTGGGAGCCAAATGACAATTTAGGGTTCCATGTGGGCCCCTATTTGCATTTTTATTATTTAACATATAAAGTAATTATATTAAATTGGAATTAAATGCATTGTTTGGGGGGCACTTATGCTATCTCATTGAAAGGCATCCTGTGAACCCTGTGGAAAACTGCACCCGCAGCTTGGGTCATGAATGCAACTTCAATGTGGTCCTTGCCTAGCAGCTAATTAAACTAAGAAGAAAATAGGAGGCTTTAAAACTTTTAATTTATAAGCCTCCAGATATAATTGTTGTACTGTACTACCAAAATCTGATTCAGCAGTTCGCATTTTGAAACCTCTTAATCTCATTGTCATAATTAATTTTGTAAATCAAAAGGTCTGTGCTTGGCTAGATGCATTATCTGTTTGTTTTGCTTAACATAACACTGGCCTCGTTGTCTTTGTGATTAAATCATTTTCATTTTGGTGTGATTTTTCCATGAGATGAATTATTAATTTACTTATGTCAGTAACTTTGTCCAAATATGATTTAGACTTTAAAAGTTCAATGTTTGACACTCTTGCCAGCCTTAATTTAGCCTCCCGTATTTCTGCCTTGTAATTTTTTTTTCGCATGATGGAATTAGAACTTACACTGTACTGAGTTATTTGTGAGCATTCCTTTACTCATCCATCCGAATGCAGCATTCCTCCTGCCCATCATTTCATTAGAGAGAAAGCACAAGTTAGATATTGGCAGGCCTGGCGTCGTCCAAGCTGGTTTCATAGACGCTAAATTATGAGAGAAAGAACATAGTTTAGTTTCTACTTGAGGGAAATGCCATGGCAAGCCCAAGAACACCAGAGGATGTGGAGATGCTTGGGGAGGGCAGTGAGATAAACTCCTAATCCAACACTTTCGTCACCTCCATTTCTAGTCTGGTTAAGCAGCATGCAGAGAGAGCCAGCTGCCTCCTCATGTGCACGATTCATGAAGTAAGAGCCACTGGTGCCTCTGGGATCCAAATCCAGTGCAAACATCACTACACCAAAGAAACATTTGAAATGTCTAAGGTTATATTTGAATTACAGTGTGGTCTCTGAGAACAAGTCGGGGTGTAACTATCATACGTCACTGAGAATTATTTTTGTCGGTTTTTCAGCTCTATCACTGAGTGCCTAGAAACACTGACTTTTTCTATTCCTTATTTTGGATGTTTACTGTCACTTAGAATTAGCCCGTGGTGTATAAAGACACGATCAACAGAGTGTTTAATAAACTAATAGTCAGTGCAATTAAATCAGGATGACGTCTTTATTGGGTTTTTAAAAATCCCATTAATGTGATTGAAGTTTTAAATAATCTTCTAAAAATTTAGTTCATTTCCTAATTACCAAGACTGCTTTTGACAAAAATGCACTGCCCTCGAGGCTCGTCAGAACCTATACTGCAGAGATCTTTCCAGAACGATCAAAATGGTGAGGTAGCCTGTCCCAGATTCCAGGATGACTCTTTACCGATGACTGAGGTTGATATCATCTTCCTTAGAAACCTAAAACTCTAACATGACTACATTTAAATTACTCATGATGCCTGCACTATTTGAGAATAACTTGCCTTAAATATAGAAAATAAGTAGCAGAAAGTTAAACATCAGACGATATTTAAAGGACAACACCAATGGAACTATGCATTATTCAGCACCAAGACAAGCTGGTGTGCGCATCAGACAGGTCTCTGCCCTTGGGTAACATCCCTCTCACTCACACAGAGTTGGTTCCTAATAATGAAGTCAGGTTTGCTGAAGCAATTTGCATCCTGGATTGGGAACAGGAGCACAGGCTCTGCTTTCCGCATAAAGCACCTTGTGCTGACTTGATCCCCTGCACTGGGCATGTGCTGATTAATCCTGCTGCCCCACATCTGCATATTCAAAGTTGGCTTTTTCTGCGAATTCCCCTTATGACAGAGATGACAAAGATATATCCCATTTGGTTCCAAAAGTCTGACCCCTCTACTGTGGCAGTGGGAATGGACCAGGGCATTGTGTCTATTAGTTCCCCTCTCACACCTGAACTGCCCTCCCTCAGCTGACAGTAGGGACCTTCTTCAAGATAGATATCCTCACCTGCAGCTAGGGATGTTGGTGCTGCTAAGCAGAGGCCAGGACCCAGGAGCTGTAATGTTTCCAAACAGAACCCATAGTGTTCAGTGGCTCCTTCCCCTGCCCACTGATGGAGTATCATGTGTGTTTACCACTCTTAGGAGCTCCCTTTTCATCATGATACTAGCTAGGATGATTAAGACAATCACTGCCAGTATCCTTTTGAATTTCAAAGTTACATGAATTGTTTTTTTCTGTCTGGTACTTGGATGAGATTTTTAAATGAATAGATTGCAGGCTATAACATTTTGCTGTCACCTCATGTCCTCTTTAAAGTTGAATGCCATAACACATGAAAATAGCAACACCCCCCCCCCCCCCGAAACAACAGTCGTCATAGAAGTTCCCAAAGGAAATTGCTATGCTAGCACCAGCCTGGTGTCTTTGGATGTTGTCTCTCTTCCCTCCTACTGGAGCAATTATGTGAATTGCCTGTCCCCTAGATCTAGCATGAGAAGTGAATCACTGCTCGCTTTCCTTCTCTCCCACAGTGATGATGAAGCATTTGTTAGTGCCAACATTATAAAGTCCAGAAACTTTGGAGAACTTCCTGAGCTGAAAGTGTTTGTGATATCACTTTCCTTTAATTTGAATATTGATTGGGGAATTAAAAACAGTACATCAACAAGAGCTTGTATGTCTGTACACTGGTTTCCATGGACCAAGACATTAGCTTCATTTCTTTATCACCATCCAACGACCTTGGGAAAAAGTATATGCATCCATTTATCCGCAAGTATTCACCACTGAGCAACAAAGTAAGGTGTTGGG
The DNA here is from genome assembly GCF_903992535.2 of Arvicola amphibius. Taxonomy (NCBI): domain Eukaryota; kingdom Metazoa; phylum Chordata; class Mammalia; order Rodentia; family Cricetidae; genus Arvicola; species Arvicola amphibius. Next base: position 13,780,999 of record NC_052055.2, on the reverse strand, counting down.
GTAAAAATATCATGTTTATGGTATTTATATAAAGTAATCTGAAGTAAAGTTAGAATAAGAAAAAAGGATCTGTAGCCTTGGGGAAAGGATGTGAAGGGAAGGAGACAGAGACTTTTTAGTGTTCAGCATTTAGTGTTCTTGAAGAATGAACAGGATTATGTTGGAATGGAGTCTCCCTATTTTTTTGGTAGTAGTTTTAGTTAGCCCAGATCAGAAAAGAAAGAATATAATACAAATTCATAACCAAATCTCAAATGGTAAACTCTGTGTAATAAAACCACATCTTTTAGCAGATTCCAAACAATCTAGCTTTAGAAACATGGTCCATTTCTGTGAAGGGTTTTCATTTGCATTGTTAAAGAAGTGAAATTCTTAAGGAAGACAGTCTACATAAAGGTATGCTAATTTCTTTTTTTCCTGCTATAACAAAATATCTGAGACTCATTTATAGTAGCAGGATGTTCCTGACTTATGCCCCTGAAGTCTGGGAAACTCAGGGTGCAGGGTCTGACCTCTGCCCAGGGTCTTGTATCATTCTGTGGAAGAAGATGGAAGAGAAACCCAAACAAGAAGAGATCAAACTTACTGCTATAAAGGTACCGACACTACCAGTGAGGGTAAAACATTCCTGGTTTGACCACCCCTGAGAGCCTCCGCTGTAGTAATTCTGTTACAAAGGAAATTAAAATTCACCCTGAGTCTTGTAGGAGACAGACATTCCAACCAAAGAAAAGTGAAAAAGCTGAATGACAAGTCCATGAGAGAAGAGTTTCTCTGGGGAGCATTTTGTGTTTTGAAAACAAGTACAAATAACATAGAATGCATTACAGTGTACACATTTATTGTAGGTTAGTAAGTAAAATAGGACAACCTGAAAACAGCCTCATTAGGAAAGAAGTAGAGTCTATATGAGTCTAAGATTGCTCCTTTGGTTGTGGGACTCAAGGTGTGTGTGTGTATGTGTGTGTGTGTGTGTGTAATTTTTGCCTGGAAAAGAAAGAAATGTTGAACAATGACATGTTTGCAAGTCTGTAATAGTACACTTATATACTAGCTTTAGTGGTAATGTTGATGCGGATGTATACACGATTATTAATCACTTCAGTTCCTCACCTGTAGAAATATCTACCTTGAATGCTCATTACAATCATTATTGACTTACAATTGAGGAAGGCACGTTATCCCATAATACTAAAATTTTAGAGTGCTCTGTTATAATTTAGCATTATTAATTTATCTAATCTATTTTCACATAGTAATTGGCTGAGCTACTCTGGGACTAATGATTTGCACCAAATCATTAGCGATTGCTTCTGCCAGGCAGAAATTTAAAAACAAAATGATATACAAATATAGACATGAAGAGAGTTGGCGAAGCCAACTGAGGAAGTACTCTCAACCAGGAGCTTCAAATCACTTTCAGAACAGAACATAAGAAATTCACTGTGATTCCCTACTCAAGATAGAACAGGTATCCACGGAAAGAGGATTCAAGACTTTGAATGATATTCTCATGAAGAGCTAGGCCACAAGGGATGCGTCCAATTTCATCCTGTTTTCTTCCATATAGTTTCCAGTTCCCCTCAAAGAAGCTGCATCTCCACTATTGGATCTGCCCCATTTTGCCTGTGTTAACTAATAGGCTTTTAACAGCAATCAACGGAGTTTCACAGTCGAGTCTTTTCTGTTCAAGTAACTAGACCCTAAAGTCATCCTTGGCTTGTTTTCTGTGTCACTAGACTCCCGTTGTCCCTTGGTTTTCTCCTTTGATAATACTTACAATTGTGACCTTTTAGCTGCAGAGTTGAAATGGAGTAGTGGAGGAGGCATTAGGTTTAGAACCAGAAGAAAATTATGCCAGAATTTGACTGAGGGAAAATTATTTCACCTCTCTGCTCTTTATTTCTTAAGTCATAATATGGGGTTATTATGAGCCTCCCAAGATTCCCCTGAGAACTGGATGGGCTAAAGGGGTAAGGTTTGCCTAAGTGTTTGGAGCTTTGCAATCACCCTTGAACAGTTAACTGAATCCTCATATTTAATGATATTCCAAAATACAGTCAGACTTTTTCCAGGCACACGATTCTGCTTATGTTCTAAGGTCTTTTGGTATTTTGTGCTATTTCCCTTTAAAATCTGCATCATTAAAACAACTCGTATTTAACAATACTAACACATAATTAAAAAAATTTAGTAAGTCCACACAGAGGTAACTTAGCTGAAATTCTCTCCTGTATCTTTATAACTTGTTTTTTTATCCCAGTCATGTTGTCTATTTTTAAGAGCATATTTCCAAGGTCATAAATGTTTTACATACAAAATATCCAATTAATTTTTATCATAACCTTTCATATAAATTAGCAACTGGTACATTTCGCTGTAGTTTGAAGTGGAGAAAACTGAGCTGTCAAAATTTGTAGTGGCAGATTATTCCTGTATGGGAAGTGCTTATTTGAAAGTGGGACTGGTCAGCAGAATATACATAATACATATGTATATATATATATACATATATATGTATATATACATATACATACATACACATATGAGTCTTTGGAATAGATACTCTATATAATCCTATCTTTACTTAAAGTTACATTGCTTTTAGGCAGTCTCTGAATTTTTCCTTATTAAAACGTTTTTAAGCTGAATGAGGAAATCTTAAGTATGCTTTGTAGATACAAAGTTTTATTTTTAAATAAATTAAATAAACAAGCAATACTGCTCTGAAAAGTCATTTATTACCATCAACAATACTTATTATGAATGATGTGGAAAGCTCCAGAAGATTCTGTCTGGTTTCAAAAGACAATTTTTTATTTGCTTGTATTGACAGAATCTGGAAGAAGGTGTAGGAATGGTTGCTAAAGTGACATTCCAAAACTATTTTGAGCAATGTCATCATGGGTGGCACAGCACTGCCACTCTGGACTACACCAAAGTGGACGGCATTCATAGGACCGTGTGACTCACGGCGTCCTACTATTTAACACTTTAACCACAATGTGGTGACCATTCACACACAATGGATTTCCAATGTGGCTTATTAAAGAACCAATAAATCAGATCATTTTAGGTAACTGAGCTCTGGTCTCTATAGCAATCTGTTAAGAGAGTGGCTGGAGGTAGATGTGGTGTCTGGTTGAGGGGGCCTTAGTACCTTCTCAATAAGTTCAGTAAACCTGTTCTGGTATTATCTGTTTCGCTTATTGCACCTCAATAAAATTTTAATTATGATATTAAAGTTTCTTGGCTTAAAATAAGTCAAAATGAATACATTTTACTCTTAGCACTTTAGAGAATCCCAGGTCATTAATTTCCTTCAAAAAAGCCTTCCCCGGGACACTTTAAGTTGGCTGTTTATTCTTCCTTTAGGACAAATAAAAATCATTTAATACTCGAAAATAGATATAAGTTTGAATGTTACAGATAAATTATATTTTCAGCTAATAGAGCAATATCTCAGGGATCATCTCCTACCTGCTCTCCAGTTCAGCTAGTGCCAGATTGAGAAGCAAGTACTAGACGGACCCTGACCAAACGCCAGGGCACAAGCAAGAGCTCTTTCACGGGAGAGTCCTGCCAGTCAAGCCCAGGCTCTTGACTTCTCATGCAGTCTTTGTCTTATTTTTCAGGTCATCTCTGTCAAAGAATAGAGACACACCATCTCCCAGCTATGGCTCATTAACAAACACCAAATGCTGTGACCACCCGATTCTGGGCTTAGTCCAGTCCAAATACATGAAAGCCTAGCAAACAAGACTGCTTATTACATAGAGACAAGAGTGTTTTGGTGTCTGCATGAGATAGGGGTGGTGTGTTCTTTCTGTGTTGACCTGATTGTCCTAGAAACAGAGTTATCTGGTTGTTATCAGAACATGTCTTCTAGTGTTAGCTGTAATATAATCTCTTTTCTCCTGTTCTTCCAACCTGAATCCCTTTTCTGACTATTACTAATCCTACCATGAAAGGTATGGAGGTCAGAGGTACCAAGGAAGAATATGTACACACTCCGACTTAGATGATATGTCTTAGATGGTATTTCAGCTTATTAGGAAGAATAAAATGTTTGGAAGAAGAAAGCCTTCAGTTCAAATCCAAGCATCTTAACTTGCAGAATTAATGTGAGGACTGCATGTCTCAACATTATTGACAAAAATAAACAGCTGCTGGCATTATTTTATTAATCTAAAATAACCCAAGAAGACCAAGAAGATTATGTAATAATAGTAATATTAATGGAACACCCAAATATATTGTATATATCTGCTTTTAAACTGAAGTTTTCTCTCATCTGAATTTCCTAACTCCAAATCCTCAGAAGTGATTAACCTGGAATTAAAGCAGAAACCATTAAAATAAAAGAGTACTGTTGGAAGGGAGGCTCTCTTGGTGATAATCAACAGCTGATTGGATTGAAGGCTTACTTATTAGGAGGAATAACACACCTGGTGCTGGAAACCTAGCCACTACCCCAGGGCTAATGGCAGTAATAGATCTTAGAGGGGAATCTCATTCTGTTGCTTTACTACACCTGGTAATTCTTGTTGTTGTTGTTGTTGTTGTTGTTGTTGTTGTTGTTGTTGTTGTTGTTGTTCTTCTTCTTCTTCTTCTTCTTCTCCTCCTCCTCCTCCTCCTCCTCCTCCTCCTCCTCCTCCTTCGTCTTCTTCTTCTTCTTCTTCTTCTTCTTCTTCTTCTTCTTCTTCTTCTTCTTCTTCTTCTTCTTCTTCTTCTTCTTCTTCTTCATCTCTCATCATCTTTTTTATCTTTTCATTTTATATAACAATCCCAGTTTCCCCTCTCTTCCTTTCTTCCCCCCCTCCATATCCCCTATCTCATCCCTAAACTACTCCTCAGAGGGGGTAAAGCCCCCCTTGGAGAGTCAACAAAGTCTTCTCTGTGTGCTATGAATATGTTTTATTAAAATTGGTTAATAAAGAAGCTACTTTGGCCTATGGCAGGGCAGAATATAGGCAGACCGGAAGTGACAGAGAGAGAAAGAGGGTGGAGCCAGGGAGATGCCATATAGCTGCCAAAAAAGCAAGAGGTAACAAACCATGAGCCTGGTGGTAAAATATAAATTAGTAGAAAATGGGTTAATTTTATATGAGTTAGTTAATAAGAAGCCTGAGCTAACAGGCCAAACAGTGTTGTAATTAATATAGTTTCCGTGTGATTATTTGGTTCTAGGCAGCTGGGAAAGGAAAGAGCAGTCTCCGTTTATACCAAATTGAGGCATGACCAAGCTCCTTCACCCGTATCAAGGCTGAGCAAGGTATCTCACCATAGGAAATGGGATCCAAAAAGCCAGTTCATGAACCTAGGATAAGTCCTGATCCCATTGCCAGTTTTCACCTCCCCTCCACCGTAACAAATAAAGCCACATAAATGTCACCCACCTTCAGAGGGCCTAGTTTGGTCCCATTCAGGTTCCCTAGCTGTCAGTCCAGAGTCTGTGTGTTCCCACTAGCTTGGGTCAGCTGTATGTGTGTAAACCAGATAATTCTTACATTCTAAATACTTATCCTTCTCCCCACAGTGAAGTATAGCTGTCACCCCAATCAAAGAAACTTCTTTGCAATAAATGGAAACCATTACAGAAAAATAAAACTGGTCGAAATCCAGAAAGGATTCAACCGTGGGGTGCCCAGCCCCAGTGACTGTGTCTTTAACACAACCCCTGGAGCTAAGGTTCAGGGGGTATTGCAGAAGAGGGACAGAGTGTTGGTTAGAACCAGAAGACCAGGAACTCTGCTGTGAGATTGTAGTCCCTGGAAATAAACGACAGGGAAGCGTCACCCAGTACCTCAACCATAGGGCTGTTTAAAGATGACCCAAAGAATGACCACACCAACAGGCATGTTAAAGTGAGGAGAGAAATTTCAGGGAACCCACGTCTAAACAAAGAACTAGAGGCAACTAAGAAAGGCTGAGAACAGAACTTGTCTCCCCCAAGGGTGAGCCCCCAATTGATTAGATTATCCAATGACAACTGATCAGCTTTAAAATCATATATATATATATATACATACATATATACGTGCAAGACTAAATGGATGAAATTATGTTTATATATGTAAACATAACGGGAGAAAAAGCATCCATGAATTTGAGAGGGAGCAAAAGTGGGGAGACATGGGAGGGTTGGAGGGAGGAAAAGGAAGGAGAGAAGCTATGTAATTATATTTTAAATTCAAAAAGTAAAATTAAGAAATAATAAAATAACCTAGGGTTTTAAACATCACATTGATAAAACTTATGATCCTACAGAAGCTGCTCAGCTTCAGGAGGATCCTAAACAACTATTTTAGTGAGTAGGAACATTTAAGTTGTCTTTATCTGGTACTGTTTGGATATCTGCTTTCGTACACTTGTGAGGTTTTTTTTTTTTTGTTTTTTTTTTTTTTTTTTTTTTTCAGAAAGTACTTTCAGATGAAGGAGGAAGGTATAATACAGGTTACAAAGAGAAAATGCTAGAACTGTCTCCAACTGTAAAATCTTGTATGCCGCAGTCTTCCTTTTGCCTAAACCAACGGATTACTTTAAAAAGTTGTGTGTGGAAACTAATTTGAGATCCACTCCCACACTTACTTGACAATTTTGAATGTTTACTTCTAAGACACAGATGATCAGTGTCAATAGGTCTCAATGTATCGTGTCAGATTATGGAATTTATTTAATACAAAAGGACATCTGCTCACAAGCAACTTGTATTTCAAATCGTTCTCAATGTCAATCTGGCTTTATAAAATATCCTTCCAGGACTGATTTCGAATATCTTGTGCTCTTCTGACTTTCCTAATATCCACTGCAGCACTGGGACAGAGAAACACTTCCGCACCTAGAATTGATTGTTTCTTTCCCTGGTCTGTGATGCCTTGGTTTTAAGGCTCATTTTATAAGTTCAATTTGGACACTCTGTTAACCCTCAGGCCACAAAGTATTGGCAAGCGGTGGATTTTCGTTTTTCCCATTGGCATAGCTGCCTTTCAAGAAACACTCCCTCCCTTTCTTTTGTTTGAATTGGCTACAGTGTTTCTTGCTTAAGGGATTTACCAGAATTTGGCCATACCTGGGACTGAGTTAAGATCAGGATAGAGCTGGGAATAGGAAGGCTGTAAACTGACCACTGGGTGGGTAACGTCCTTCTTCCAGCTCTGCAGAAAAACACATGCACACGATGAGCCCTGACTTTCAGGGATGGAAAAACGAACAGAGCATATGGTAAAGTGAAAAATTAATATTAATAAATGGAAAACCTATTTCCCCAACAGACGTTTCATTTTAATATTGTCCTCTACTGGAATGATTTATTTGACTCTCTATTCTACTTGAAATGGGCAACAGGCTGAAAATTATAAGGAACACTCAAGAGAAAGAGCAGAAAGAAAATGAACAAAGGAAGAAAGGTTAAGGGGGAAAAAGGCTCTGCTTATCTAAAAAGAATGCAGATTTAAATTTTTGTCCAAGGAACAGTTGCATAGCTCGCTACAAAGACTATTACTTCCCTCTACTCCGAGTATCAAGTTAAAAATATGTTTTTAAAATGCTTAGAAACAGAAAGCATTATTGCTAGTTATTCATGCCTGTATTGGCAGATCTGCCACATTTCAACGACCTCTAACAGAAAAGTGAAACAGACTCCAACCATGCAGAAACCAGAGCTGTTGTGTAAGAATCCAAGGGCTTTCTGAGAAATGGACGACTTTGAAACTGAACAACAAATATTAACAGACCAACGCGTGTGTTTCTTTTATTCTTCTTCCTGTATCTAGATCACATAACAGTATGAAGTTGGGCAGAATGATCAATGACCTAGTGGTTGCTGAGGTCTTAATTTCACCCTTCCTTGTGGCTGTCGAGCCTTGCTCTCCCTCCACTAATTTCTATAGATCTCATCCCACCAAAGCACTATGGAAAAAAAAAAATTCAAATCTGCTAAGCAGTTGTCCGTTCACAGCCTCCTTTCCCTTGCTGTTGGGTTTTCCATTTTATAATCTATTGGCTAGTGATTGAACTTGATTGATTAATACGGCAATAAAAGTGCAACAGGAAACAGGCTTTGGCCGTTGCTCATCGAAGATAGTTGTTTCCTAAACAGTGTCCGTCAGCTTACTCTATCCCTGATTCATTTATTCAACAGACTTGTTTATTTGTACCCACCGTGCTGTGGCAGCAGCCCTTAAAATATGGACCAGACCCCAGACTTCCCAAGTCCCAATCAGAGGGCTTGCGAGGTCAGATTTATTTCCATAATAATCCTGGCAATGATGCTCTCTTTTCATCTCATTTTCCCACAAGTGTGTCATGGAGTTTTCCAGTGTCTCGGAAGCCTCAATGGAATTACGTTTCTGAGGGTTTCTGGAATGTGCGTTTGTGTATACTGGTGATGACATTTCCTCCGTTTTAATTTTGAATACAATAAACAGATATTGTCGAATATAACCTATGTAATAGACAAGCTCTCCTTGGGAACCTTCGATAATTTTGAACACGCTCTGGAAACAAACCCTCTAGCGACCCTTGTGCTAGGCGATCTATTAGTTAAAAGTGAGCAGTTGAAGTAAGATGTTGGTGTGGCCTAAGTGTCTCTTCTGTTTCCCAGTGTGGGAACTGAAGCTAGGGTAGTGTGAGTCTCATTTTTAGTAGAATCATTTAATTAGTCCACCAGTGTTTGGCTGCTGCATCAGTAGAATTAAAAGCGGTTTCAACTCTACGGATCTGTATAGTCCTATGCGTCAATGCATGATGCTCATTTCTCAGCATATAGTCTTATATTTGCATTTATGTGAATATGCTACTTGTTAGTGGTGATAACAGCCAATCAGAGGTTACAGATTAATGCCGTAACTCACTGAGCATATGCTATGTCATGGAAAGTCAAAATCAAAATATGATTTAGTAGTGAAATTTAAATCCGGTGATATCCAAAGAAATAAAAAAATAGAGTTCTTAAAAGTGGAGTTCTGGGAAGTTGGAGATATGACTGATGACTTAGTGGTAGAGAGCTCTGGCTGCTCTTCCAGAGAACCAGGATTCAATTCCCAGTACCCACAGGGTGGCTCACAGCCATCGGAAACTATAGTTCCAGTGGATTAGAGGACCTCCTCTGCTGTCTGCTACCATAAGCCGTGTATGTGATGCATAAAAATGCATGTATACAAAATAGCCATATACATAAAATAAATAAGCTATCTTAAAAGGAGAATGACATTTTGATGTAGGTGTGTATTTGTATGTTTTTAGAAATGGAATGTCAGTCTTTCTTTTTGGTGCTCTGTCATATTTTGTCTCCAGTAGCTGTTTATGAGGACCCCAGGGTATATCAGAGGCATTTTGAAGGCATGTATGAAGAAAGCATAATTCTTATCCTCAGAAAGCTCACAATTTGCAATGCAGAATGCATGGTGGCCAAAGAGCGGAGGTGACTGCACATTTCCTGGCCAGTTTCACTTGAGAAGCCTGTGCAATAAAGTTCTATGGTGTGGAAGAGCCCATACGTGGGCACACAGGACTAAAGTACCTGGTCTATATGGGTCAGGCAAGTAAAATTATTGGATATTATGTAAAAACCACTGAGGTGGTATTCCCCTCTGTATACTGTGACTACGATTGGTTAATTAATAAAGAAACTGGCTTGAGCTATAGCAAGGTATAATTTAGGCAGGGAAAACTGAACTGAATACTGGAAGAAAGGAGGCAGAGTCAGAGAGAAGCCATGTAGCCTCCCTGGAGACAGTTGCTGGGAACTTTACCCAGTAAGCCACAGCCACGTGGTGATACACACATCACTAGAAATGGGTTAAATTAAGATAAAAGTGTTAGCCAATAAGAAGCTAGAGCTAATGGGCTAAGCAATGATTTAAATAATATAGTTTCTGTGTGATTATTTCGGTTCTGGGCTGCCGATGGTAGGGAAACGAACAAGCAACAGCCTTACAACAAACCACCTTTTGTTTATTTTCTAAGTTTGAAATATGGAGTTTTCTTAGTTTTTATTATAAGACTGAAATACACAAACATTTAACTAAACAAATCCTTCTGTTTTCTTAAGACTGAAAAATGAATTTGTTAACAACTGAAATTAACACCAGGAAGCTAAACTGAGGCCTGCCCTTGGTGTGGGAAATAAGAAGTTGCCTTGTAAGCAGGGATAGCATGATGGGTTTTCATTTTATGACAGCAAATCTGGAGGCTGGGGAGAGGACAGGTGGAAAGAAGATGTTCTCAGTGCTAGCCACAGGGATGGTAGGACCTGATCATAGTTCAAGTGAGAACCAGCACTTGGAAAGTTATTCAGCCTTATATCGAATAGTTAGCAAGAGCCTAAACATTTTATTCTTGTTTTTTTGTTTGTTTGGTTTTTTTCTGTGACACACAAACACTGGGATTTTTTTTTTTTTTTTTTTTTTTTTTTTTTTTTTTAGGAGTGAATATAACTACAGAAAACTCCTGCATCTAAGGTTCAGGAATCATTTTGGAATAGGGAGTGGTGAGATTATAAAAGTCAGAGGATCGAGGAGTTTGCTGTGATATTGTGTTTCTTATGAATGTCAGAAGTTACATCCGGAAAGCCTCACTAACATGACTGCCTAACCATAGACCAAGGAGGACAATAATAGACATGCTAACATGAATAAAATACATGAAGCCTCAACCCTATACAGGCAACTAAGGAATGTTGAGAAAGGGAGAAATATTATTCCTTATAACACACAAATTAGTTACCCAATATAAAATGGTCAGCTATAAAAACATGCATACAAGAAACATTATAAAGACTGATCAGGTTGTAGTTATTAATGAAAAATTAATTTGAACGATAGCAAGAAGAGGTTTATGGGAAGACTTGGACAAGGACAAGGAATAGGAAAATGAGGTAATTATATCACAATCTCAAAAATATTTTTTTTTAAAAAAGAATGAACAAAGACCAGTTTTCTCATTTGTAGGAGAAAAACATCCCGGTGAAGATGCCCACATGGCAGAAAGCCACCTCTGTTAAGGATAACATCACTATTGATCCCATGGCTCCAGGATCCTCAGAAGCAGGGGGCAGAGACTAGCATGAAGATGTTACTTAATCAGGCTTGTTAAACTATTTGCTTTCCAGATCTCAACCCGGATATTGGCAGATGCCTCTATCTGTACCACATACCTGATGGCCGTCTTCCCACAGAACGAAGTGTTTAAAACAAAAGTACTTTTGAGCTTTGTGCAAAGTTAATGCAAACGGGGCTTTGGCAAGGATTTCCTCAGAAAGTTGCTCAAATTCCCCCGCACATTTCTTCCTGCCTTACTGGTTTGGATAAATAAAATATTTATGATTTGGTAATAAAATCTCCCAAATACTAAACCCTTTCATATGTCCACAAGGTGTGGGAAACTTCAGAAGGACTGAAAATAGTAGGACTTAGCTGAAGTCTTTGAGTGAACTGGACCAGTCCAGAGTTCCCTCCTGATGTTGCCAGCAGTTAAGGACATATGTGGTCTTTCGTTTGTTCTCCACTTTGGGGGAAACCATCAATCTGTGTCCACACCAGAAAACTCTACCTGTTGAAAATCATTTGACAATTTGTTTTCAAATTCATGTGTGGATTCTGTAGACTACATTCATGATCAGTTTGATTAGCCATGTTGGTTTGTTAGATTGGGAGAAGAACTAAACTTTTTTCACCAATTCTTGCCGTTAATGTTAACACCCAACCTAACTACAACTCTAGGTGAACCCAAGGGACAACACGCTACCCGTGAGACAACTTAGGCCTCTCTGGACCCAAGCCTGCTCAGACTGTTCAGGCTTTCAGATCCGCATTTCCATGCTTTGATTTTCTATGGTGTAAAATGTGAAATTTAGAAGAGCATGCAATTTCAAAGAATTTGTTGAGAAGGTGCAGGTGAAATGGCTTTAGTGGAGTGTCTAGGATACAGAAAATGTTGACTATCATTGCTCTTGCCATTGTTGGTGCTGATGATGCTGTTTTGACTCTACACAGAAATGTTTGAAAGCAGATGTTAGCTAATGTAGACATGGAGTCTGATTGAACCAGTGTGCCCAGCCAGCTGCTCTTAAAGGATTAACAGAGAACTTCATTGGCCACCCTCAAAATGTATGTTGTCTTATTTTTTCCTATGTAGCTAAAAATTAAAATAAACACATTTGCTAACATTTTGTTCATTTAAGAAAATTTAGGTACTTTGTAAAGAAATGAATCATGCAAAAGAAATCTTGGGTTTTTGGTTGTTCTTGTTTTCATTTCTTTCTGTTTTTTTCAATCTGGAAGCTAGTTACAGGCTGACTTTACTCATTTGTACCAATTCATGTCTGGAGACATATCTGAATGGTTGCTTCAAGGACTCCAGATGTCATTGGAGAGATAAATGATACCCCTGGCTCTAGAAAAATCAATAATCTCATGTGTTTGAGCACTTAACTTACGGAACTCTTTGTTTATTCTCAACTTCCATAGGAACAAGTTGACATACGAATGCTTAATCAAGTATTTGAAGCTAATGTAAATGACCAGACCCTTACATGAGCAATACTCACCAACTTGCCAACTTGTTTTTCAAGGTTCCTACAACTAAGATATTCAATAAAGGTCATTTAGAATATATTTTAAAATTTTAACACTTCAACTTTAGTTCTTGAAATAATTTGGGGAAGTATAACAGACTGCATTATGCAACTCTGTGGTGACATAAGCAGATGTTTTACATATTTGTATAGCTCTATTATATATTTGTATAACTGTAGAATTAAATGGAATTACTGTGTGTAAAATTTTTGAAATATTTATGTAATTTCTAGTTTTACAATTTTCTCTCTCTCTCTTTCTCTCTCTCTCCATTGCTTTCCCTCTTTCTGTCTTTCTTGTTTTTTAAAAAAAACAGGCATTTGAAAAATAAGTTCCCTAAATTTTTGGCATTGAGATCATGCTGCATGATATGTCTCTAAGACATATAATATCTCTAAGACAGATACATGAGAATAACAATGAACACTTAAACTTCTTTTATAAAATATTAAATATTCTAAATTTTTATTTTTATTAACTGTGCAATATATTTTGATCATATTCTTTCACCTCTGCCAACTCATCTCAGATCCTGCCCACCTTCCTACCCATCTAACTGTGTGTGCTTTCTCTTTCTCAAAACCCAAAACCAAAAAACTAAATCAAGACAAAAAACCTAATAAGATAAAATAATCTTAATGTTTGAATTCTTTTTTATAATAAATGTAGCAGCTAAAGAAATAAGACATATAGTTCATTTAGGGGACAGGAACAACCATTTTAGTTTTATTGAGTTGGTGATCCTTTTGTTCATAAACAAAGCCCTTTCCCTTAGTCCTGTCTCATGCCTTAGTTTGACTTCACAGAATTCCAGTCCATATGTCTTTATTTTACTTTGTTGTGTGCTTAACATGTTCTTATGAGCTATAGAAATTAAAAGTGTATTTCAGAGACTATGTGGCGATTCCTGATCATGTACTAAGGGGTTAGCACAACACAGCTAGACACTTCTTTACATTTCTGTAATTCTTTCTTTATGCAACCAATATCTAACAGGAGCAAATCACATGACAGGAAAAGATGGTTGTCAGCCACAGAAATCTGTCAGCTTATGAAGCATTCATTGCATGTTATGGTTTGAAACATTGTCCCTTTGATGACAAAGATAATGAGACCATCAGAAGAACAATCAAATCAAGAGCAACGAGAGTGCTGTTGAGGACCACACAAGCTCATTAAAGAGAATTTTCAATAATGTCCTATTTAAATTACATTTATGTCTCAAATTCTCTTAAAGTTCATAATTTTAATACTCACTTTAAACACATAATTTTAATAACTTCTTTCAAATTAAAATTTTCAGCATAGACTATTTGACACCATTAAAAAGGCACAAACCAGAAAAAATGCATCTGTTTATTATTCAACTATTTAATATGCTTCCAGTGTCACTTTCATTGCTTTATTTCTCTGATTTTATTCCCAAACCAAACATGCATGACCTATATAAAGCAACATGGAACGGTTTACCCACCAGAAGCTTTTCAGGAGAGAAGCAGTCAGAACAGCAGGAAAAATATATGTGAGGTCAACAAGAGGGCCTAGAACTTTACATTCTCATGGAAACATTACCAAATTCTGAACTCATGTGTGCTTGTATATACATATCAGCATGTGTGAAGGCATGATAAACACATTCTGTTCATGACCACTTATAAAACTTACGCCTACAGGTAATTCAGCAAGCTTAGTGCTTTATCTGAGGGACAGACGACGGACGGTCTCTCTAAGGAATGACTTGCGAGGTGAGATCTAAGCCTGAGGATCCAGTCAGAGCTGGATGACTAGCGTGGCTGGAGCTTGCTGACTGAGAAAAAAGTAAGAGCTGTGAGCTGGGGACTGAACTCCAGCTGTGTCAGCATAATGTAATTTTACTCTAAGCAAAATAAAAAATAATAAACGGCTGTGGAAGCGTTTCATTTTTGTGAGGGGCATTATTTAATTTTCTAAAATTATTAATAATACTTTGTTCATCAGTGCATTTTCAAAATGAAGGAAGGCTTTGAACCCAAACCTATACTGTGAACCCAGAGATGACATGGGAGAAGACATTTGAGCAGGATGGAAATGGAAACTTGAGAGGTTTCTTGGAAATTTACTACAGGGATCGTGGAAGCAATCCTGTAATAGGAACAAGATTGAGGAGTCCACCTGAGCAAATGTCAAAAGTCCAGGGGTCTCCACAAGAAACTTCTAGAAGAGGAAGAATAAACTATTGGAAGACATCTAGTGGGTGCAGTTTTCTTTCTTGTCATATCGCTAATACTGGACAACATTTTAATGAAGACTCCACTGATTATTCTCCCTTCAAAATCAAAACTCTTATGTTTCAGAAGGCCTGTCATAAATAGAGCCATCTAAGGGTGTTAAGCACAATTCAAACTCGTGAGAGGTGTCTGGAGGGACAGACATTTGGGGCCGTCTCATCTGTCAAGTGGATGACTCTATCCTTAATGTATGTAACACTGGCATTTATGATGAAAGTTTACCTTTAAGTTAGAAAAGGAGACCTTATTTTATGTAGGAAATTAATACCCTTTTCTACGTGGGCGGTCTCTCTCTCTCCCTTTTCTCTTGGGAAGTCAGTATACTATAACAGTTTCTCCATATTAATGGAGAGATACGGAGGCCAGTGTAAGATCCTAATAACGTTGAAATGGCTATTCAGAATGAAGCATTTCTGCTTACATGACCACTAAGTTAGTGTTTATTATAAGTGACAGGATGTGTATGTCTGTGGGTATATAGACATTACGTTGGGGAATGGAGGGAAACTTGAGTTTTCAGCAAATACCGCAGAAAGGGATTTGCTTTGTTTGAACAACCAAATGTTGAAAACTGGCTGTGAAAATGGAAAGTTCTCAATGACCACTTGTCCCTCCAAGACCACTCTCCTAATCCAACACTGGGGTATTGAAAGAATTCCTTACTGACTTCCCTGCATCGCAATTATTTCCAAACCTATCCTTACCGTTTCTGTCAAGGCCATCTTCCAAGAGAACAACAGAGCTAGACCATGTCTCAGGATAAGTTTTAAACATCTTGGGAGAATAGGAGGAGAAATAAGCTAAAGAGGGAGGAAGAGGAGGAAGGAAAGGAAGCAGATCAATGTCTATTGATTAGTAAACAAGAGAAATGCATGATCTTGATGATAAACATGTATTATTGAGCCTGTAGAATCAACTGAGCTCCGTATTCCCCTGCTGTTCTTAGACCTTCCTAAACAGTGCCTAGTTATTGGATAGAATTGTACTCCATCGACAATTACACGTTTCCAAAACTAGACTCAGAACTCTGTAAGTAAAAGGAAAATAATTTGATCATTTTAAAATTTCTCTCTCTGCGTGGCATGCAGTAAGATCTTGACAAGCAGAAGAAGTTTCCCCTTTTCTTCTCTCTTTACGTCCAGTGAGCGGCTACCCTAGAAACAGAATGAGAAACTAACTACTTAACTCCTGAATACGAGCTCTATGCTCTCTTGTCTGTTTTTACATGCCAGTTTTGTGACTTTAAGCATGGTTCAGGTATGTAACATATACCACTTTTACATTTTATTGTATGCATTTGAGAAACAAGAAGTAATCATAAGAGATATGAAGAACTTTTGCCCATATGAAACATGATCTAGCATTGTGTGTGAAGTATTGCATGTGATGTCCAACTCATATTAACTTCGTCAGGAAATAGGGAGTAATTCTGTGGTGGTACATAAATGTCTCACATCTCAAAGGCCTACCAACTCTGTCCCACAAGCATCCAAAACATTTTACAAGTAATATTATATGATTGCTTCATGGAGTGGCTTATACCTATAACTCTAGCATTCAGGAAGTAGAGGCCCAAGGATCACTGAAATCTTAAAGCCAGCCTAATCTACAAAGTGAATTTTAAGTCAGTCAATTTCTAAAGATTTCTATCTGTCTGTCTGGCTATCATTCATCAATCATCTATCTATCTATCTATCTATCTATCTATCTATCTATCTATCATCTATCTATCATCTATCTGTCTATCATCTATCTATCTATCTATCCATCTATCTATCTATCTATCTATCTATCTATCTATCTATCTATCTATCATCTATCTATCTATCTATCTATCTATCTATCTATCTATCTATCATCTATCTATCTATCTATCATCTATCTATCTATCTATCTATCTATCTATCTATCTATCTATCTATCTGTTAATCATCTATCTATCAATCACCTATCTATCCATCTATATTTATATCTATCTCTCATCTATAGATCTAATCTATCAGAATAGCTACAGTTATTGTCAATGAATGCAAACAAGGTCAGAAAGAAATTAGTTCAGGCTTTAGAAAACTCAGAGGGCTATAAAAGTGACTCATTTTCTCAACATAATCTACAAAATGGGAGGGGACCAGCCACTAGGATTCATGGCTGTATACTGGAAAAGCTGGAACATTTTTTCCCCAACTGATAGATTTTTTTTCCCTAAATTTGTAAGAGAGGTTGCCTCTGAGATCATATTATTTTAATGGTTGTCATCATTATTATCCGTTTAAATTCAGAGGAATTTAGTTTGAAGAGAAACTATAACCTTTCTTTATTTTAATTCACATTTTGTACAGGAAAACCATGACTTGCAGGTTCAAAGGAGAAAGCCTTTAAAAGGGCTTGTAAAAGGCCTCATAGGCTTCTTGGACATCAAATAGCTCAGCAAAACAGCATTATGATGATTTAAATGTAAATGAATTAGAAACATATGGATCACATTCCCTGGGAAATATACATGGGTTTGGAAATTAAGGGAGAACTGCCTGACAAAATGCACAGTGCCTGGTTTAGCACAAAAATGTTGGAATAATGGCTTCAAGTTTTTGACAGATCTCGAAGGCCACAGGTTTGTCCTATGGACATTTTCGCCAAGCCTGTGGGTTTTGAGGTTGCTTGGCTTTGAGACTCATGTTAACCTGTCAAAGCCAGCTCCTGCTGCCACTGCTCCTGAGTCCTGCCCCCCATGGTGTATTGGGTATGTGGTCACCGAGAATTACTAAGTTCTAAGCCAACAAAAGGAGTGGGTATGGGAAAAGATGCTGGGATTTCTCCCTCAATCTTCCTTTTTTCCCTCTTCCTTCATCTTTTTACCTTGATTCTTTCTTAGTTTCCTCTTTTCCCATCCCCAAGAATCTTGTTCATTTTCTTAAGAAGAAGAATTATCACCAGAAGTTATTACCAACATCCTTATCATCAGGGAAATCCGTGAGAGTTGGTGGAGTCAATTATCCATTGTCCAATGACTCCTCTTCTTTAAACCTAGCCATCGCAGATGGAAACTTGGGAAGCTTTTCCCTAAATGGCTCAACTTTTACTAGGGCATAAGAGGAAGTCCTGGCTCTTGGGATGCTGTGTTTTAAATGTCCCAGGGCCTCTGGGAAGTAGCATCTCTTAAACCAGCTTATTTTAAAAAGTAATTTATTGTTATTAACTTTGATTCTTAGTATAATTAATTAATTCCTTTCCATAGAGTTGGCACATGGACTATCAGAGACCGGAGGCTAATTTATTGCTGTCCAGCACTGATAGAGGCAGGTGTCACAGTAACGAGATCTGGCTTGTGTGTGTGTGTGTGTGTGTGTGTGTGTGTGTGTGTTACAGAATATACTGCCTCTTGATAAGCAGTTGCAGAATGGATAGTTAAATCCATCCGCCTGGATTTGCTTCCCATATGGAACTAATTGCCTCTGGAATAGTTAAAGCCAAAAGATCTCTACAATTTCAAAAGCCTCTCTTATCTTTCTCAGCGTATGGTTGTTGACAGGAGTGAAACGCATCTATCCTCATTTATTATATCGGTCTCATCGAGTGCAGACGTGTTGATGGGGACTGTTACAGAACCAGATGGTCCAAGTTGGTCTTTTCTGTTTCAGGCATTCTCTCTGCCTGATTTTACAAGTCCAGACAAAGGCTGGCCCGCGCTTGGGCTGATCTTCTAGGACCTACGTTAAATCCTCGTTCAGCCTCCTGCTGGTCCTGAGCAGGCCAAACAGCAGGTTTCCGTGTCCCTTTCCTTCTGTACCAGAAGAACACATGCTTTTAAAATGATCTGTTACCATGCTGTTAGCCACTCACAGAGAGGAGCCTGTCTGTCTTTAGGGCTCTGGTGAGGCCAAGGTTTTTCCTCAGATTGTTACAATAGTGCTACCTTCCCATTTTCTCAAGCTGCATAAACCTAAAATCTTGACTAGCTGTTCTGTTTCTCTCCTCTTTTGTTTTTATTATTATTTTTTGAGATAGGGTTTCTCTCAGTAAGAACAGTCCTGACTATCCTGGAACTAGCTCTGTAAACTAAACTAACCTTAAGTTCATAGAGCTCCTCCTGCCTCTGCCTCCCAAGTGCTGAGATTACAGGCATGCACCACCACTGCCTGGCCTCCTACTAGCGTTTTTATCTAAACTAATAAAGAGCTTACTATAGAGGCAATTAGTCTTCTAGTCATCCCTGCCATTCTCAGGATGATGCTGATAGTCATATTATTTAATATTTCTGATACACGTGCTTGTGTCAGGAACATATGAACTCAATAAATCTTCCCACCCACCTTAGCCGGCATCATTATCATCCCACAGCACAGAGAATGAACATGGGGGCGAGGTAGATTTGTCCTGGAAGACTCTTCAAGTCAAGAGCAAGTGGGCTACATATAGAGAAACAAACATGGATGGATCGCTCACTGCAAAAAGATCTCTCTTACCCCTGCCTGCCTTTCAGCATGTATTTCTTCTTTCCTCTTCACAGAATGGGTGGGAAGCTATGCAGAAAAAAAAAAAAAAAAAAAAAAAAACCTCCGTCTACAAAAGTTTGAAACCTTGGAAATGGAAAATGCTGAGCAGGGAGAGGAGAGTCTCCACAAAAGACCTTGTGTTGTGTGGAAAATGGCTTGTCCTTCCCATGACAGTTTCTTCGTCCTTGAGCTGAGATTCTAGAGTGCCATCCTCACAACATCACTGGTGAAGGTGGACACACAGTTTTAAAGCATTGTTTGCCTCTGTGGCTAATACTTGCTGAAGCCAAATCAGTTACAGTTTTTCCACGAAGCCTACCCATTCTGCATTTCTCATCTTGCTTGGCATCAGCAGTAAATTTCAGTACTTACAGTTGTGGTCCAAGTGAAAATTCTGGGAACTGGCCTTTCATTCCTCCCATCACCTCCAAAATAATCAATTTTAAAAATTCTTCTGATTTCTTCCTCCAGAGTATCTTGTTCATTGGAATGATGGCTATCAATAGCTTTCCTTATGAATAACTCACGAAATAATTTTATGAATAGCTTCCAATGTCTTGAAATAAATTTCAACCCTATTGTGGGTGTAGTAGTTTTGTTTGCTTTTCCTAAATATATTGTGTACACAGTTCCTTGCCTCTGGGATGAGGACCATAATTTGTACTTTATCTGATAGATCTTTCTGAGAGAAGATTGCATGGTCTAAACCCTCGGCTCTTAATCTCTTCAAGTCTCTAACCTGAGATAATTAAACATAGCTCAGAGCAAAACTTCTGTGAGAACAGCGAATGGATACGTCCAGACCACTTATCCTGGTGTTTGGCTTCTCAATGTGACCTTGGGTAATTTAGTTAACATCTCTTTTCTTTGTTTCTGCTTTTATAAGTCAGGAATAGTACCTACAGCACTTCCATGTGAGACCTGAACCACCCAGCACATGTAAGATGGCTCAGGATGGCGCTTATTATCTCTGTCTCCTTTTCTTATTATTTCTGTAACTCCCTTATAAAATTCCATGATGCTAATTCATGAGTGAAGAGGATTTGGAGAATTTATTGCAGTATATTTCATATAGTCTGAAAATAACATGGCATTGGGACAGTACTTTTGAGGCAGAAACCAAAATATCGTTGCCATTTGAAATCATCCCCATGGCCTCTGTCTTCCTGTGGACCAAACTACTGCTATCTTTGTCTCTGTAGTCTGTAGCCTGTATTAGGAGAGGATGTGACAGTGTGATACAAGAATTATCTGGATCTGAGTCTGTGTTCCCTTTGGTGGGTATAAGTCAGGCGTTTCTGATATTTTTTTTTAATCCATTTTAACTTTCTTATCCTTTCCTCTCCCTCCAGCTGCTTCCCCTGAGCCTGGCCGCCAGACAGCAGGCCGGAGAAGTTGACTGAATGCATTCTGAATTGGGTAATGAGCCATTGTCCCACCTTTGTGGCTGCCTTTACAAACACCTAAGGTTTAATTTGGGACTGTGGCTGAGTTGGATGAGCTTCAGAGACCAGAATGTTGTCACAGCACCCGGGACCCCACAAACTTGGCTCCGAGAACACTTTGACAAGAAAAAATGTCTGCATTTCACGATACCTGAGTGTTTACTCCCGGCTTTCCTCAAACACAGTCGGGCTTTCATGTGGTCTTACACTTGCTTATTGATACCCAGTATTTTTCTTGTTGGGCCAAGTGTGGCAACGTATTATTTATTTGACACTGCAGTCATCTATTCAATTGGATGGAAAAGAACATATTAGTCAAATGAAACTGATGTCTGGTAGCCATGCACACTCACCCAAATAATCTTCCCTTGGATCCTGTTCACAGCTGCTTCTCCAGCTGCTTGACACCCAGCCACATCTGCACACAGGGGTTTATTTTCCCTGGCCCTGCTGGGATGCTAAAATCAACTTTCTGATTCAGCCTCCACCTCAGCCTTCAGCCGTTGGACAATAGCAATACTGTGTGATGGTTGCTTGGGACAGACTAAGAGGGATGACTGTTCTAATAGCACTTTATGACTCCTCAAGATGGACTGGAAACATCACCGCAAGTAGCAAAAAGGTACTCGCCAAGGAGTGGGGGACGCCTGCGGAGTCAGAATCTGAGCTGGAATCAAAACCACGAGCAGAAACAAGGGCTGAGGTCCTCCAGTGTCAATTCCAGGAACTGGAGAGGAAGCTTGAGGACATGGCCATAGGGGCTTTCAGAAATGTGCTAATTGTGCAATATTCACAACTGGTGAGGGAGACATGATAAAATCGCCAGAAAACAGGATGACTAAAACCTGGGCTCCTGGCTTGAGGAATGAGTCGCAAGCGCTGAAGGAAGCAAGGCAACATGCAGTAGCTCTGCTTTCCTTGCGGTCTTAGTTCTCTCCCTCTCTCTGTCTCTCTCTGTCTCTATCTCTCTGTGTCTCTGTCTCTCTGACTCTCTCTCTCTCCCCCTTGTTTTACTCCTACTTTGGAACAGGGAAAGCATAGGAAGCCCGTAGAGCTTTCTTAGGAACATACAGTGCATTGCAGTAGCTGTGTTTAGGCTCAAAATATACAAGACTGGCATATGCGACTAGAATTTCATTGATCAGATTTAGCTTTCAAATTAGATGATCAGGAAGGTCAGCTGTAGTTTTGTGTCTTGAGTCGTGGAATGAAGGAAGGTCCTGGTAGGAAATCCTCACTTTTTAGGAGCCAAAGCAAAACAACACAAAAATCCCCCAAACACGAGTCTATAGTGAATCACGAATGAGAGACGTTTTTGATCCGTGTTCAGCCACGATATTAATACAAAGGATTTCTCACCTAGTCTGGTCATGTCTTCAGGGATATCTCAACTAATGTGTGAGGAGTTCTGTCCTGCCAGAGCAGACTGCCAAAAGTTGTGTATTCATGAAAACCCAAAGGGCCTTCTGGAAGAGATGCCACAAAGCTACCACGACTTCTTAGAACCAAGACTTGAACGAGGACAAAGGTGGCCTTAAGCCTCGGAGCTTGTAACCTTATATCAGAAGGAGTTCATTTGGGGAAATTTTTTATATATGCCAATGAAATTGCACATATCGAATGCCACACTCTAAAAACAATCAGTTGGTTGTTTCTTCTAGAGTGATGTTCAGAAGGTTTCAGAGGCTCTAGAAAGACCCTATGGGGGAAATAGCGCAGCAACCCCTGAGCAATACTTGCCCTCTAATGGGATAACTGGGCTAACTGTTTTCCCATTGTGGAAAGAGAAGCACTTGGAGATGTAGTGATGCATTTTCCAATTCAAAGGGGATCTTTTCTGTCTGGGAAACTAGCTAGGATTTTTGTAAGAGCACGAGTAAGTAAATTGAGCCATGAATAAAAATGATTATATAAAATTGTGATTCGAATTGGAAAGATACATTCTTCATGTCACCAAACAGTAAGAAGAAAAGCAAGGACGAAGCCAAGGCCCTCGTTTGCTCTTCAGCCCCTGCTGTCTCTAGTCTCACTATCTTCATTTTGGAGCATGTTAGCATAAAGCCTCCCTCACCATATGCCTCTTGTCTGAGTGAGAATGCAGTTTAGAAAATGGGTCTCTTAGTGGGTTCTCGAAGCGTTTTATGTGCAAAGAAAAGTTGAAATTTGTAAAAGATACATTATGGAAATAAATTTAAATACAGCCTTTTATGTGCCGTTCTCTGAGATGTGGAATATAAAGATAATTTTCTTTGACTTGTGTTGCAGTACTAAAATCAAAAGAAGAGATTAAATCTGTATATGGATAATATCAATTTATATAGAATAATGTAATACTTAAAAAAGTTATTATCCAGTAGTGGGATAGTATATAGGATAACTTATTAATATACAAACTGTGAATTATTATACAAAGTTATGTGTAATATGTGTGTGGTTATGAATAGTACAGAAGTGTATATAAACTTTAAGAAAACACTCACATACTATTAAGAAGAAGTAAAAATCGTGGAAAGCAAGATTTGCTCAGACATGTAGCATATTAGCCATGATTTCAGCAAAGGGGAGGGGGTTGGGAGCCACGACCAAAATAAGAAGGGACAACCCTAAAGTAAATAAGAGGTCAGGAGTTACACTTAGGCATGACGACAGGCATGGAAATCAATGACTAAGAAGTGGGACAAGCTGTCACTGACAGGAGAACTTCACATTGGTAAATTCCACCAGGAAACCCTCTCGTTCTGTTTAAGTTTTCCTGGAACATCCACACTGATCACATCTAAAAACGTTACAGCTTTACCTTTGACTCCAAACACATAGTGATGTGGTCTTAAATAACGTTTTCCATTACATGCTGCTTCTTAGACTTGCTGACCTTCTGGTTAATGCTTACATTAGCAGATGAAGGCTTCGGTGGACATGGCTAAAGGGGGCATATTGTACAGCATAGACAGGAATTTCCACCGTTGTAGAGCACTACATTGGGAAACCCTGATCTAAACCACAGGGGAGACAGTATTTCCGTCACTGGTGAACATTACATTGGAAAGCCTTGGTCTAGAAAGCAGGGGAAGAAGGTCCTGGTTTATAGAACTAGCGTTCTAAGGACAAAACGGTATAGTCTGTACTTCTTTCTGTTGTTTTTCTGACATTCCGTACTCGAGTCTCAATGCTGGGCATATGCAATAAATACTGGGGTGTCGACCTGCTTCTGCTGTTGTTTGGTGGGGTGGCTGGCTGTATAAGCTGCTGCAAGTTTTTGTTGTTTTGTTGTTTTGTTTACAGGGGGGTTGCTTTTGGTTTCTTTTGAGTCAGAAGTAATTAAAACGGATGGTAATCTTGGCCTGGGTGTGATTTAGTTGTTTATTTATTAGTTGTGATTTAGGCTTTAGTTGTTTGTTTCCAGCCTTCAAGATGCTCTTCAAGGTAAGAATTTCCATTGGTCTTTCGGCCAATGAGCACATTGAAGTGTTAAAAAAAAATGACTCATATTTAGGACAGAACAAAACTGCAAGCCACAAGCTGGGCTGTTACTACTATGCATTTATTACTTGGGAGAAGAGGGAGGCACAGAGAATTTAATAGTATAAATGGTTGAAATGAAGGGGCAGGGCCAGGTTCAAGGAGATGGCTCAGCAGGTAAAGGACTTGCTCCTAAGACTGGTGACCTGAATCTGATTCTCTGGACCCACACAGTGGAGAGCTGACACCTGTGGATTGTCCTCTGACTGCCACACATGTGCTGAGATATTCATGCTCACACACGATGAGGACACACAGAAACTAGAAATGAACATGTTTTTCTTCGGTCGATCCAGTGCAGCGAGTGTTCTAATTTTCTTCCTGGTGGCCTTCCCATCTGAATGTGTTCACATGACAAACATTCTCCCTAACTGTTTTAACAGTAAAAGTAAGCAATTTCTCTGCTGCGCATGACCAATTCTAGATACCACATCATTTTTGTCCCTGTGTATTCAGTTGGGGAGTAGTTCTTTGAAGAGTTCTATGAATTCATAAATTCCTTCACTGGTCCCAAACTTTTCAAGTCAATTCCAGCACCTCGACATCAATATCAGTGACTTGAAAGCCCAGGGGACTGTCCAGGACTTTCAAACATGAGGTGGGAAGCTTCCTGTCATCGCTCTGAAGAACAAAATCAGATTTGCAGCTCTTTAGAGGCATCCTAGCCTCTAATCTCTCTTTCCGGGAAGGCCCACCAACGTTCCTGTGACTTTCGACCCAGAGCAGTTCTGGTCACAGAAGAATTGCTTAGATACAGGGCCAGACACACTTTGCTATCCTCTACTCCGTTTCCAGGCGAGCGACAGCTCCTGCGTATAAGTTTTGTCAATGTCTCAGAGATGTCACTCTTATTCACAAAACACAAAATTCTGCACACACTGTGGCTTTGCTATGATTTTTTGATTTCAGTTACAGTTAACAGGGAAGAGTAGGCGGAAGTGGAGAAAACTCTGTGTTCAAATTTATATTGAAGGTAAGACTCTCAAAATTGCTTCACCACCTGTGAATAGCTCATTTTCACCCGCTGGGTTGTCATATTTTTTTCCCTGAAGATTGGCTAAAGTTATGCTATCCTGTAACGGTCTTTACCTGTTGATGATCCACAGTCATTGTTTGGAGACTGCGCATTCCAAGTTTTGAAGTCAGATTGGTTTTAATAAAAACAAAATACAATAAAATCTCTCTTCCAAATGCATGACTCTACTGGAAAATCTGCCGGAAAGTCCGTCCTTTCCCTACCTTCTCAAAACTGCACAAGCTCATGAAGGATGGTTTCATTTTTGAAGATCATACTTTTCCTCCTCCTGATTACTCTTCCCTGTTGGATTTCTTTCTGCCTTTGGAAAACTCACAGAGCATAGGCGTGATAGTAGTCTACTCCAGGACATCAGGAGACCCTTGTGTTTATAGAAGTGGCATCAAAGAAGCCAAACCAGGACGATAAGGATGTTTCAGACTGCCTGTTCTAGGCCAGCTGAAACTTAGGAGTTGTGTTTAAAAAAAAAAAAAAAAAGAACTTCACCATCTCGCCAGGACTTTCGTCAGCTGAATTCATTCATCGTCAGCCAGTGGCCATCAAAGATCCAACTTCATGCACTAAAAAGTAACCATTGTTGTGGTGGCTGCAAGGTTGAATTTTTCTCATTAGTTACCATCTTTCATATGTTTTAGTAGAACACAAATGAAATCTTTAAACAAAGCTTCATGGGTCATCTGATTGCTTAAAAAGAAGTTGTAAAGTACTATTTAAAAATATTTTCCTTTAATGCAACATCTTCATACATTATCAATCAAGTCAAGCATAAAATTTTTAAACATTAGAATGTGCTTTTAAGAAAGGTGAAATGCATTTCTTCTTTGATGTGTATATGTCAAACTTTGATCCATCTCAGAAAATGTATTTCTTAATAGCAACAATACATCACAGTACAATAATCACAGTACAATAATATCCGTAAACACTTTGAATATTTTATACTTTGTGCCTTAAATGAATTCTGAAAGTAATTATTTGAACCAAATCACTTGGTTTTAGATACTAATGCTCCTGTAAAGTTATTCTCTATTTTTAAAAAATTCCACATTTAACATGCACTGCACACATCCCTAGTATTTGGGATCTTTTCAAAAACCTCTGTTTTTATTTATGAACATTTGTTCATAATATTGTAATTAGAAGCATACACATTGGATCTTTTCTTTGAAAATGTTTTCCTTGTTTATTCAATCTTCCAACATAGGGAAAACCTTTTGCTACCTCTTTTACTTTAAACCGGGCAATCTATACGACTCCAGTTTCAATGTGACCTGTTTTGATTATTCCACACACAAAAAAATCTGAGTCTTTTTTGATTCATTGGAGAGACATATGCACTTCTTTGGTTGCCACTAAAAGAATTTACGTTTTGATCTGCAGTAGTTTACTTTTCTGTTTTCTGGAGTGCTAAGGAAAATTAGTACAAAAGAAAATCTGCTAGTTTCTAATGGTCTTTTCTATCCACGCTTCTCACTGTCCCCTCTGACTTTTACAGGCGAGTTGAAATGAATCATCATTCCTCTTCACGCTCTTGTTCTCACCCTGCTTCCCTGTTTCTACCGCCAAGGCCAAGATTCTCAAGCTCTCGGCTTAAACTGGGACAATTGACTTTGATTTAGCAGCTTTTCTGTTTTCTCAAGCTGAAGCATCCCCTTTATTTATTTATTCACCATTTTTTTTTTGTGTTTCTTCCAACTGCACACAGCCACTGCTCTCCGATCATACCAAATTCACACCTTGCCAATCGTCTTTCAAAAGTTCTGTTTTATAGTACACATTTGTTAAAAGGCTATGAGGGTAAAAATACATTTTTTTTTTTTTAAAAAAGAGGACTATGAAAAGGAAATATTCAATAATGATTGGTATCTAGGAACAACTTTCTCTTTACTGTTCATAGACTGCTCTTAGTGAACAAGTTACACTAAATCCAAACTGCAAAATTAAAAGGCAATATCTTCCTTCCCCCACTTTACTTCCAGTGCCCTTGCCTATTAGATCTGTCTATCAGGCCTCAGGTTCAATTCTCAGTGACACACACATACACACACACACAAACACACACACATACACATGTATACACACACATGCACATGGGGGTGGGGTGAGGGAGAGAAAAAGAGAACGGGGGTGGTGGGGGCAAACAAATAAATCTAAAATACAGGATTTTTACCTCCTTTCCATTAACTCAAGTTATTCCTGGAACATTTTTATAGCTTCTGAGAATAAGCTCTTGTGTTTGCAAAAATGCCTGTAAGCTATCTTTGTCATATTCTGACGGTGTCAACACTGTCCTTTAAGTTTGTTTTTTTTTTTTTTTTTTTTTTTGTGTGTGTGTGTATGTGTGTGTGTGTGTGTGTGTGTGTGTGTGTGTGTGTGTGTGAAAACCTCTTGAGGAAGGAAGCTCAGAGTTCTGGATCTAGCCAACCCGTCAGACATTAGAGATGACCCCACAGCACTTTTGACAATAAGCCTCAACCGTCATCCTTCCTATGTCTCTGCTCCATTCTTCCTCATCGGGAATGGTGAGGTGTGTCGTGTTTCACTACAGAACATAAGACAAGCTTTCCTGGTGTTCTCCCTTGGGACTGTTTAATTATTTCAAGGAGCTCCTTGGAGGCGTCCTAATCTTCTCCTCCCATCCCATCAAAAATCTCTCTAGTTCTTGGAGCTAAGCATCCTTGTTTGGAATCCAGATGTCTCAATATCCTGGTCTTTTTCCTTGGGATACTCTCCTCCATCCTGAGAACACAGTAAGACAGATGTGGCCTGAGGAGGGCAGAACATGTGGAGTCCTTCACTACTCATCCTTCTGAAATGTTCTACTCCCCATTAGAGGCCGAGCGTGTGTTAGCTTTTAACACAGTAGCATTGTGCTTACGGCTTCTGCTCAACTTGTGGTCTAGAGCCCCAGACTTCTTATTTTTCCCTCAGGAAGTGCAGTGCAGCCATGGGTCTTTCATCCTGTCCTTATGTAATTAATTCTTGTTTGAAACTGTGTGGAAGGCTTTGTGCCTTTTATCGTGTTGGTCCCCAGAAGTGCAAGATGGGATGACAGAGGGGGAAAAAAATCCCACAAGATTCCTGGCTGCCCTGGAAGCTGAGGATCTGGAACAGCTCTGGTGAATCACAATAAGAGTTCCACTCAATAACCCAAGCCCTGTGGATGTTAGAAACATACAAACAAGCAGAATGAAGAGAAATCCTACACAACCGCTGGCTGGCGAGAGCTACAATTTACCTTTAGAGAAAACTGAAATGGGAAAATGAGGAGGGAAACCCTAAATCCACAGGAGCAGAGCCTCTGGCCCAGACTCCACTTTTTACTCGCTAGAAACCTTTCTGCCTTCATTACATTTAAGCAAGGACTCAGGGGACGACACGTTTTAAAAATGCACGGTGCTGTGCATCCCCTTCTCTGAGCTAATTACCTCTTTGCAACGGCTTTTCCAGAAGCACATAAATTACCTCCAGTCACTCAGGAATCTGAAGAATTCCTGGCTACTTGGACTTTCAGAGCAAGGGCCTCCTAATAAACGTCTCTCACCAGAGGTGGGGGACACCTCTCTCTGCCAAGTGACCAGATCATGATAAAGGCAGCTTTTTGCTCAACAAACATGTGAATCTTTATAACCATTGTTTCTTAGGTTTCTTCCATCACTTTCCCGCTTCCTTTGTCTGATTTGCTTTGCGGGATGCTCATGCTCCTGTATTATATCACTATGGCTGCCATAGCAAATGCCGCAGCCTAGGTGACTGAAACAGCAAAAATTTAGGGGTCTAGGATCAAGGTGTAGTCAGGACTTGTATCTTCAGAAGGCTGTAATCTTCAGTAGCCGACTCTTTCTGTTGCCTTCGCATTGTTCATCTATTTGAGTTTGTACACCAATTTCCCTTCCTAGAAGTACCCTCAGTCATGAAGGAGAGTCGACCTCACTCTAAGGATCTTACTCTTCCTTAATTATCACTTTGAAAACCCTCTGTCAATTAGTGTTCTAGTCACTGTGACAAAATATCTGAGAGACATGAGAAAGGTGTTATTCTGTCTCATGAGTTCAGTGGACATAGGCTAGCCAGTGGGGGAACTATGATGGAGGGGGAGCAGGGTGTGCCTGTATCACCGGGAAGCTTATGGTAGCTGCTTCTGTCATTTAGGAAGTAGCGAGAGTGGTCCAGGACTGGGGCCAGGTTATAACTTCAAAGGCCCAGTCATCAGCCACCGACTCTCAACTGCTCGGCCCCATCCTCTAACAGTCACACGGTTTCCCTCTAACTGGGAACCAAACGTACAAACTCATGAGCCTATTAAGGACGGTTCATATTCAACCTAGAGCAGAGAGTATCTCCAAATATAGTCACACTGTGAAATGTTGGATGTTTGAATGTTGCAAGGATATAATTCAGCGCTTAATAGAACCTTCACTCAGACTCGTATCTCTGGACTTAGGCAGCCTCTGCAAGCAGAAGCTGTCACATCACTGGTCGCTCATTTCTGCATTTCCTCTGGAGCTCATCTCTGGGTTGACAGGGACCGTCTATCATGGGCATGGAGCAAGGTAGAAAAGGCCATGTCACAACTGTGAATGACAGAAGCTACCTCGTGTGAAAAGCTCAGTCATATCCAGAGCTTCTCCTCTCGGATCTCGTGTCCGGTGGAGGGGAGGAGGAAGATGTGGGGCACAGGGGTGGGGGAGTGAGATGCAGGCTCCAGCAATCCCCAGGAGACAGAACAGAGGTTCGATTTCCCCTGGGACAGTCCATCTTGAGCCTCTTCTGCTTCTCCAGGATTTCTCACCACCTAGTCTTAGAACATTGCTCCTTTGAATCGCTTGCAATTTCCATCTCAGGTTCTGCTTCGTGGAAAGACAAGGGTCTTCTTTTTAAAAAATAGCATTTGCCTATGTATTAAACTCTGCAAGTACCAAATCTACTTAATGCTTACTAATAATAATACAGAAGATTACTTTATTTTTTTTATAAGAAAAGCTTCTTGAAAACAGGGATGAGGTCTAACCCCTCTTTCTATTTCTCTGTGGCAGAATGCCAATTTAATATGCGTTTATTGACCAGTGCTGTGTTGTGGATGGTTGGTGATGATGTAGCCCCACTCAACAGAAAGCAATCCCACTATTTTAGTGGGGAACACAAACAAACAGGTATTTAACTCATTATAGTCCACATGTGTCTACAGAAGGCACAGGAAAGTGGCCTGAAAGTACGGAAAACCATGGAGGGCCAAGAGTTCACAGTGTGTGCAGTACAGATTGGAGACAGGTTCCTAAAGCTGGATGAAAGCTAGATATGATGTTGATGAACAAGAGACATCAATATTATTGCTAGAAGTTACAGAATATTATCTAGATTCTGTGTGGATTTCTTTGCATGCGTTATTCTATTTAATATTTACAGAGTATCTGTGGCAAGTCACCGGAATTATTAAAAGTATTTTATTTTTTTAGAAAAGGTTTTGGTGTACCCAGCGTCTACATCTTTCCAGATTTTAGTTTAGGATATTGGAGAATGGGGCAATGTGATAAACTCATTTTGTTAGATAAGCTATAACTCCTGAGGTATACATTATCCCACCATGTGGAATTACAGGTTTATTTCTTTTCTTTTCTTTTATTGTTCCATTTTATTAAAAATTTCCACCTCCTCCCCTCCTCCCATTTCTCTCCCCCTCCCCCCATTCCCCCTTTCTCTCCCTCTCCAGTCCAAAGAGCAGTCAGGGTTCCCTGCCCTGTGGGAAATCCAAGGCCCTCCCCCCTCCATCCAGATCTAAGAAGGTGAGGATCCAAACAGACAAGGTTCCCACAAAGCCAGTACATACAGTAGAATCAAAACCCAGTGCCATTGTCCTTGGCTTCTCAGTCAGCCCTCCTTGTCAGCCACGTTCAGAGAGTCCGGTTTGATGACATGCTCCATCAGTCCCCATCCAGTTGGCCTTGGTGAGCTCCCATTAGATCAGTCCCATGGTCCAAATGAGGCGCAGAAGGAGGGAGAACATGAGCAAGGACGTCAGGACTGTGAGGAATGTTAGCTTTTCTATCCTTTGAAAAAAGGAGCCTTTTTCTGGTGGGTGTTCAAAACCAGTCTCAGTCTATATCTGAGAATACTTCAGGAAATATTTGTCAGCTAGATGTTATATCCTGTCTTCAGAGACAACCCTGAGAAGGAAATTTGTTAGTGAAAATTCTTCATGTTTTTCATATGCTTTCTTCATACTTCTATCTCTGAATCTTTATTTCTGAAAATCAGTAATGTTGTTGTCTAGGTAGTGGTGATAACAGTTTCTCGTAAGAATCTTGTCACTCTTCCTACAACATCTCATTGAACCCATGCCAGCCTTAAGGAACTGAACATGACTTACGTGACAGACATTCATGATTTTTCAAGAAAATGCCGTAGACTTCTACCAGTCTCTCTTGGAACTCCTGCTTCTAGAAACTGGACGCTATGTTATAAGCAAACTTCATCAGTCTGTGGAGTTGTTCAGACACAAATGTGTTTGCTTCCTAAGCCCACTATCAAATCTGAACTCCATTCAGCATCTCAAACTTTCATTCACGAGAGGGGTCATTCTGACATTGGACCGTTCAGTCTCTGACCTGAGTCTCCCTAACTGAAGTCATGGGACCCAGAAATGAACCAATTTCACACTCTGTCAAAACTTCACATTCCTGAGCAAAGTAAATGATTATTGTTGGTTTAAAGAACTAAAATTTCTTATTGATGCAATTTCAGGTGTGATGGGATCTTTCTTGGTCTAAAGTTGCTGCCCTGGTGACTTAGGCTGTTGTAAACTCAACAGCCACCTAGTCAACTGAAGGCAGTGACTCATGAGCACCATGTCTCCTGAAGGTGAAGATTAAAAACGTGGATACTTGGGGGAATGAACACAGCTGAAGCACATTTTATTCAAGAAATTATGCAATAGTGAAAACACTCCTGAGAGTGGGAGACAGCCTCAGGAAAGAACAGCTTTTCTTTGTCCCGTGGTTTTAATAGGACTGTGGTAGAAACGTAAAATAGCCCATGTGGTTTCTATGGGACTGGTTAGTTTCCTGGGCTGTTCTAGACAGAACCAATGGAGGAGCCACAGGATCCATGCATCCCCCCCTCTCGCCTACCAGAGAGATGACTGTCCTCTGTTCATGTTCTGTCCACCCAGTAGGAGAAGGCTGAACTCTCCCTTTGTCCACCTCTGACTCTGGCTCTCTCGGTTGTGACCATGACTCTGTGGTAGCCATTTAGCCATTCTTCATTGGCTAGTGTTCCTACCTCTGATCTTGCAGATATTTCAAGTGCTGGTAATCATTCTAGATCTCTTTGTTCTCACAGAGACCAAGAATTAGCATTATTGCTTTAGTTAACTCCTTGTCTACAGGACATTTTCGGTATTGAAATGGGAATAAGCTTTCTTAAAAGCGGTTATTGTTTAGTCTGTGGTAATCACGGCACTAGACACAAAAATATTAGGCATAAGTTCCTTGAGCAAGGAAGGATTTGGAGAAGCCTGCTGTCCCTAACTCTGAACCCCGTTCTTCCTCTTTCTGATCAGTTCGGTTATCTCATATTCAGCTATACATCCTTTTATTCATCCCTCTCAAGTTTTAGGCTTTGTTATATTAACCCCTATTCTTTTGAATTTTGGCATCACTTAGCACTGTCACAGATGCGATCAACTTGCAGTTTTCATCATGGACACTTTTTCATTAACTGCCCACAGAGAGCATGCTCCTGCATCACTATTACAGTAGGGTGAATAATGACTAGTATTTGGAACATTAGTGTTCCTGGGACAAAAACCTAAACTGTGTGGCAGTAGAGCAAACAGTGAGTAGAAATTTAGTCTTCGAAGACTGTGGAAGCAAGGCCGAGGGACTTGGATATGGAGCTCAGGATCCAAAAGGGCCTCAAAAAGACTGCCAGTAAAACAGCAAAAGAATCTAGGGAAGAGTTATGGAAAGTCGGAGGAATGGAGCCCTTTGTTATGCATCGGGACAAAGTTTGGTCCTCTTAGAGCCTGTGGCAACCTGGAGAATGGGAAATGTTCCCAGCGATGTAGTGAGTTCCTGGCAGAAAACAGAAAGTACCAACTGGTTCCATCTTGTTACCTGTGATAAAATGTAAGATGAGAGAAATGAGCTTGTGAATGCCTGTTAATAAAAAATATTGAAGGCTTAGTAAGTTTGGAAGCAATATGGTTTCCCATCGCGTGCTAGTCCAGATGGCAAGATTGTAATTACAAAGGGCCATTTAGGTCCAAGACGTTCAAGGGAATGTCACATCAACTGATAAGAAAACACAAAGTTTGTATACTATAGTTCATAGATGCTTTGAGGTTAAATAAAAAAGAAGCTCCTTGTAGTCTTGGCTGTGCTTGAAAAACTTTCCCTGGTAACTTTGCTGAGATTGTACCAAGGACCTTGCACATGCTAAGCTTGAACCCTACCATTGGGCCACAACCCCAGTCCAAGAATTTTCAGCGTATTGTCCTACAACTCTGAGATCCTGGGGCAGACAAGAAGCTCACTAAAGTTGATTTATGAATTTGTGCCTGTGACTTTAGTTGAATGAAATGACTTTGTAAATGATATAAAGGTAACATCTTTGTAAAAGGTTTATATAGGTTTGCCCTAAAAATAATTTTAACTGTATAAGATGAGATAAAGACTTTGGCCCTAATGTTTCTATGTGTATAAAACAGGTGATAAACAACACAGCTCCAACCATAGGCTAATTGGAAAAAAATTAACCTTTTTTAATGTTTTTATATATGGGAATTTGCCTACATGTCTACCTATTCACCATAAACGTGAAGGCCAGAAGAACATGTTGGATCCCCTGGACTGGAGTTCCAGATGGCTGTGAGCTGCCATGTAGGTATTGGGAACCAAACCCAGGTCCCATGGAAGAGCAACTAATGTACTTCATTGCTGAGTTTTCTCTGAATCCAGTAGGCAGGTTTTGGTGGAAAATAAAAATGGCACTCAAAGAAAAGAACTGAGATTCTAGAATGCATCAACAGGAGTACGATAACCCACTCTAAAAATAAGGCTGAGCTCCGGTCCAGGAATAGACAACATTTGGTTGACTGGATCCTAACATTCTAGTGGACCCACATCCGGGTTTGCCTCTCTCTTGGGTGAGTTTGTCTAGAAATGTCAGCAAGCACAACGCTGCTCTCCCGTGTATCTCTGTCGGATACAAACAGGGAAGACACCCTCTTCGTTCGACAAGTCTTCGGAAGGAGAGCAACGATACTGAAGGAGCCAGACCTGCGAATGCAGCCATGGAGTCTCGCCCACACTTGTAGCTGACTTAGCTGACGAGATGCTGATACTCTTGCCTGCGCTGATATATAACGATGAAACTTTGGGGAGTTCTTCGGAGAAGAGGTAAGTGTGTGGAAGCTGTGACTTACGGATTAATAGAGGATTATCAGCATGTTGTCCGTCCCACAGATGGTCAGATTATCTCTTGACTCGTGCGGTTTGTCAGAACTCTACTACTGTGTCATCATATCATGGTGAGTGAGTCTATTGCTTGTTTCTTAAACTTAGACAGATGTTTCTGATTCACTTACCAATAGAAATACAAAAAAAATTACTGTGGAAATACATTTTTGATGACAGGTCATAAAAAATGCTATGTCTTGGAATGTTTACTTCAGATACAACTGTAACAATAAGCGCAAAGGTACGCGATATATAGGAGAATGTGGGGCTTAGAGACTCCGGCATCTGCCTCCAGCTAACTCTTCATGAAATAAAAAGCCTGATTTCACTGACTTCTGCCCAGATTTCATGTTTATGAGAAGTAAGTAGTAAATGAATTTTTCTTTTTACTTTCACCAATTTGGGGAACAGTTTACTATCAAGCAGAAGAACCAGATCTGAAATTTAGATCAGGGGAAGGCCAGTGAGAGGCTCAGCTGATGAGAGGCTGTAGTCTAGCATAGCCTGCAGCTGTCTCTAGGATAGGCAACATGGAGGACATTCCCCCCATCCTTCCCCTCCCCTTTGGCTTTCTATTCTCCACCCAGCCTTGTCTGGAGGATGTCTCTAGGTTCAGGATACTTGACTTGACTTAGGGGTGACCTTTGACACAGTTCCTTGCAAATGCTCTTCTCCTGATAACGTACATGGTAATTAGGCAAGTTCTCCAGCCATTTTGATAGGAGCTTACTGCCACACAGGAAGCCTAGTAATAGGAATGTGCCACTTAATGCAATTTAGGGTTTTCCCCAGGCTCCCCAATTCTAAATATTTCTTATACTCTGGAATAAAGCTGATATGATTCACCAAGGTCTGTCTCTGTCGTATCCACATCCATCCTAACCCTATTCCCTGCTTCTGCTCCCTTCACCCTCATGGACCAATGCGGTCAATGATCTTGAGGAAGAAGAGTCCTCTGTTCCTATTGGTTCCTGTTTCTGAGGCCTAGGGATGACTCCTGAGAGACCTAGCTGCAACACAGTATAACTTTAACTGTACTATCTGTAGGGAGGAGTAGTGTAAAACGGCGCCAGTGGGACCATGGTGGGTGACAGAACAGGCCATGCAAGCAGGGCTTAAGTGAGGAGTTTTATTGGGGGAAGGGAAGGGAAGAGAGAAAGGAGAGACAGAGAGGCAGAGGGAGAGGGAGAGGGAGGAGGAAGGGGGGAGAGGGAGGGGGAGGGGGAGAGGGACGGAGGGGAGTGGGGAGTGAGGTTGTCTTCTTCTTCTTCTTCTTCTTCTTCTTCTTCTCCTTCTCCTTCTCCTTCTCCTTCTCCTTCTCCTTCTCCTCTCCTCTCCTCCTCCTCCCTCCTCCTCCTCCTCCGCCTCTCCTCCTCCATACCTCCGCCTCCTCCCCTCTCTCCCTCTTGCTTGCTCTTCTCCTTTCACATCACACCAGAGGACAAGGTAGGGGAGCACAATGCCTGAAACCTAACAAACCCACCTATCTGTAGGGAGCAGTGGACTCCACTATTTACGGGGTGACGTGGACTCCCTTGTGATTCTTCAGACAAACTTTGTTGCACACGCTCCTACTTTCTTCCTGATCTCCAAGCATTCTCATTCTTGTGACCTTCCAAGACTATTTTGGA
This sequence comes from Arvicola amphibius, assembly GCF_903992535.2. Taxonomy (NCBI): domain Eukaryota; kingdom Metazoa; phylum Chordata; class Mammalia; order Rodentia; family Cricetidae; genus Arvicola; species Arvicola amphibius. Next base: position 13,744,572 of record NC_052055.2, on the reverse strand, counting down.
GAAAACAAACCCCTTTGGGGCACATCTTCTTCCTCCTTCTGCCCCCTCTGCAGAGGAGATGTGTGTTATTCTGGAGTGTTCTTTGTTATTTCCCTCCTTTGCCCTCTTCTGCTTTGTGTTCCAAGAATAACGCTGCTCAGGGATGCTGCAGTCTGAGCTTTTCGGTTATCTTCTCATTTTAAGTTGTGACTGGAAGGGAATATGGAATCATCTTGATGTGTTATGTTGCAGAGCAAAACAAAATGCACCCTTCTCCCCATCATTCTGAAATAGATGCAAATAACTTCAATATTTTGATTTTTGACAGTTTTGGTTTGAGTGCAGTTTTTAGAAACTACATTTTACTTGTGTAGGGTCATTTGCAAACCAGCAGCTCATCATGCACAGTTAATTCCCCCTTAATTAAAGTAGTCAGTTGACTAGAACAATATAATTGCCCAGTGTGTGTTTGCTACTTAAGGATTTAAATTCTGTGTTATAAGTTATAGTTAAAGTGATGCTTTTTACTTTCTTTTTTCCAGACTATTTTTTGGTTAATTCACATATCCTACTTCTCCAGACTTTATTTTTTTCTTTTCTCTCTTGCTGAGTTTCACTTTGCAGCCCATGCTCTCCTGGGGTTAAGAAACCCCAGACTCCTATTTCAGTCTGCTGAATCACGGAATATCAGTCATATACTACCATGCCTAAACTGAAATGCTGTCATAAATACCAAAAATTATATTGTCTAGTATAATTGTTGTATTATATATTGTATAGTCATATATGTGACTAATACAATAAAAATTTAGTTCCCTGGTCCTACTAATATTATTTTATTTAGCTGGAGTCTGCTAATGGGACTGTGCTGAACAGCTCTGGTATAAGACATCCCATCATATAAAATTCTTCTGTACAGTACAAACATAAAATACAGAAAAAGAAAAGGCAGGTGGGGGGGATGATGGCTTTGAATGAAAACATTCTTTTGTCGATTTTACACATTCAAGAACCTCCATCTGAAAATGTCAGTATCTTCCATATGCATCCCATGTGGCCAAACACATTTTCAGCTTGATAGTGGTCATGCGGGAGATGGAAATGATCTACTCCGTGATGCTGGATGAATTGGTATTAAATCATTTGCATGCGGTTAAGGTGAAGCTTGGCTCCTGGGACCAGGGCTCACCTCCTACTGCATTCTACCCTGCCTCGTTTCTGTTCTGGTTAGTGTCAAGAGGAGGCAGGTTGAGAAACTGAGCCACTGCAGGTGTGCTCTGTCACCTGGGACTCTACCCGCGCTTCCCTGATCAGCACAGCATGGCTTGTGTGCAGTGTGTGCTTTCACTTGGCAAGTGTGTGTAACAAGGCTGAGTGGCTGGTTCCATGGATTCTGGCTTTGAGTTTGTTGTCCTTCAGATCCTGACTTAATTGTTTATTGATCCAATAAACAGGAGATATAATTTACTGGGTCCCAATGGGGAGCTGTTATTCCAGCCAAAAGATGATAAATATGTTTTATGCTCCTGTGGGTAACCTTTTGCATGTTAGAGAGAAAAAAGTCTACTTAAACTTGCCAGTAGACATGAAACATTTCTAATAATTACTTGCTTATAAAATATGCACATGAAAACAGACTTTATTATTTTAGAATAACAAAATGCTCTTTTAAATTTAATAGAGAGAATAATAGAAAAACCAGGAAGAGAGAGAATCAGTATACAAATAATAGAAACATTGATTTATGTGTCAAAAAATTATATTATTTTCTTAAACACATTAATTAATGACATTTAGTGCCAAGCACTTAAATTTTTTTCTTTCCAGTCGTTTGCAAAATAAGCTCAGAATATTTTCTCTAAAAAAAAAAAAATACCAGCGATTTCCTTCATCTTTTAAGGTATATAAAACAACCTGGCTTCGAAAATTTTGTCCCACTCTATTGAGTTTGCTCCAGAACTCATGGCCTTGTGATACTTTCCTAAGGCCTGGTCTTAACCTAAGGCATCCTTAGGTGTCCCTGTAATGGACCTTATTCGGAAGCTGTGGAACCAGCTCTCCTACAGGAGAGTTTTAATTCTCCTCACAGCTCATTTGCAAGTTTCCCTTCTTTGCCATGAATGAGGTAGGCAGGTGGCTAGGTTTATGAGAAGTACAAACATTACGGTTTCGATTTATTCAAAAGTCAGTTGGATTTATAATTATGGGTGCCAGCAGGCATGCTACACAGCAACAAGCTGACTTGCCTCCTTACTTCAGGACATATCTGCCTTTTGTTTCAAGATAACAGTAGTAATGGCCATTTTTGGATGCTGAATATATACTTGGTACAGAGTTAGTTGCTATTTATATAATACAATAATTGCACTTCCAACTTCTAATGAATGGTTCTGTTTGATGAAGATTATTATTGACATTTTACAGACTGTACTGAAGCACACAAAACACTTGACCTAGGTAGTAAAGGATAGTACGTAGCAACTGAAATTTGTGGGAACCTACAAACTACTTTCATAGTGGTGTACCAGACATCCAGCATAACTAAGCATGGTAGAATTTAGTAGTGGCTAATTATGGAAACTTGGCATGCTGTATAGAATAGAAGGTAAACAGATTTAAGGAAAGTATGTGTTGTTTAATTCTCAAGAAATATAAATTATCTATAAATACAGTGAATTCCTGATTCGCTCCAAGCATCCGTGAATAGTAAATTCACCAAATGACTAACATTACAATGAAACTGTTGGGTTTGGGGTGGTGCTAAAAGATCTTTACGTTGTCATATATAACGGTTTTTACTTGTGTGTGGCACATAGACTGGTCTAGGTAATTGTACAAGTCAGAGAATATATTTGTACACATGCATGTGTCTTTGTCTTATAATACTAGGATGGCATCCAGAAACTCTTCTGTAAGATAGTATGCACTGTATTAAAAGATAATCCCGGTTAATGAGTAGAGACCTCTTAATTTAGGGATGGAGGGTGCTGAATAAAAGCAATGTGTCATTGGTAAATATGTATAGTAGATAATTCAATCATTCTTGCTGTGTTGGGATGACTTATAATTTTGCCATAGTTCTTTTTATTTGTTTGCTTGTTGTTAGACAACATTGCCTTATACAGGCCTTGACAGCCATGGATTCACAATGATCTTTCTGCCTTAGCCTTCTGAGTGCTGGGATTACAGGTATGAACTATCACTTCTGAATCAATCTTCTAATACCCTTGACACTATAGAAATAAACTATTCTAAGAAATATTGCTTCCAAATAATGCCCAGCATTTTAATCCCCTTTTGGTTAAACATTACCTACCAGAGTCTTTTTGAAATTAGGATTGTATATCTTCATCATTATTTACCAATCATTATTATTCACTTACCAAATAATATTTATTTAGCACATAATATTTCACTAACAATTCATTATTAAGTGCATTAATTTAAGAATAATTTAACAGGGCTGGAGAGATGGCTCAGTGGTTAAGAGCACTGCCTGTTCTTCCAAAGATCCTGAATTCAATTCCCAGCAACCATATGGTGGCTCACAACCATCTCTAATGAAGTCTGGTGCCCTCTTCTGGCCTGCAGGCATACATGCAGGCAGAACACTAAAATAAATAAATAAATAAATAAATAAATAAATGAATAAATTGTAAGACAATGGTCTTTTATCTTGTTACTAGTATTATTTTTAATAAAATGCTGATTTGCCAGTAGCCAGGCAGGAAGTAGAGGTGTGACAATGAGAATTCTGAGAAGAGGAAGTAGCCATCTCCAGTCATGACCCAGACACAGAGAAAGCAAGATGTGACTACATCGCTAAAAAAGGTACCAAGCTACATGGCTAACACAGACAAGAATTATAAGGTGATATAAGTTATAAGAATTAATTAATAAGAAGCCTTATCTACTGGGTCAATCAGTTTATAATTAATATAAACCTCTGTGTATTTCTTTGTGACTGAATAGCTGCCTGACCAGGAAGGATTGGGTGGAGCAAAAATCTTGGTCAACAAATGATACCCATGTGGATAACTGCATCCACATAAAGCCTGAGAGAGCTTGGGAAGTTATTCTACACAATAAAGAATAGAGCTAAGCATGGCTTATTGATAGCAACATTTTCTCAGGTGGGCTCTGTTTGCTAGAGGCAAATGTGTCTCATTTAAGAAAGGCTTCCTGACTCAGCTTTAGCTCCAAAAACTTTGCAGCCCTTTTAAGAGGCTCTACCACAAAACACTTAAATGGTGTTCTTATACTTCCTGCCTGCTCAAGTAATATTATCTCCCTTCTCAGACCTATGATGGGGTTGAAAATTATATAGTTGTAAGTACTGTATTCTTATAATCTTGCCAAGCCATTTCCTATACAAAACTTAGACACCTTGGGATACAATATTTATTAAAACATTTAGCATACATTTTTTCATTAATATTTGTTTATGCTGGTTGTAATTCTAATTATACTTGAAATCTGTTTCTAGTGTATATAGTTTTGTATTGGGTTTGGAACTCTCTTATTTAAACAAAAGTGGGATGTGCTATGGGAGCACATTCTGCTCCTTCAGCCAACAGCCTTTAAGATACCAGCCCACTTGGGCATGGTCTCTTATACCGTAAAAACAGCTGTAAAGCGTGTGCTCCCTCTTGCTTCTGGCTCCCACTGGCTGCTAGGCTCTGTTCCTGTCTACACAGAGGACTGTTATCTGTTATCTAGGATAGTGATCTGTAAGTTTTCCCTTAAATAAATAACCATTTTATTATTCATCATTCTGAACTAGTGTGGGATTATTTTGTGACTTCTATCAACAATAAATAAATAAATAGAATGATTTAACAAGTGAAATGTGTTATATAACTGATATCCTATTTCAGCATTAATAAATTTCTACAAATGTAGTGTTTGAAACACTACATTTATCATTTTATAGTTCTTGATATCATAAGTCCAAAATAGATCTCACCTGACTAAAACCAAGATGTAATTTCATTACCTATTTCTAGAGGTCAGAGAATGCATTTCCCTACTTTTCCCATTTCTAACTAATACTTTCAATTCCTTGGGCTATAGCCTCCTCAACGTGAACAATGGTTGTCAAGTCTTCCTCACCACATACATGCAGGGTCACACCCTGTAACACTGATTCTTCTGTCATGTGTGCACAGTGAAGGACAATGGACTAAATGAGCTTGCTAGGATAATCCAAAACAGTCACCTTTGTGTAGCTGCTGTTTGAATGGAATTTCAGTCTTTAGTTCAATCTTTCCTATGCAATGTAAAACATTTATAGAGTCTGTAGATTAAAATATGAGCATCTTTGGAGGGCCATTACTCTGCTACCACAGGTAGCAAAAGACTTACAGAGGTTCATAGGCACAAATAGATCCTACCTCAGTGTGACCTTGAACAAGTGACTTTACCTCCTTGACTGGCTAGCAAAATGGGTTGGATTGCCATTGCTGCGTAGGGCAATCATAAGGATGTCTAGGTATCAGAGAACTAATGAGTTTTCATCCTACGATAAAGATTTCTCCTTAGTGTATAAATCCTATTACATGTGAAAAGAAGTGCAAACCTCTCAAGCATTTTTAGATAAACCCAATTTGTTTCAAGTGAAAGGGTGAAACATCCATTTACTGTCTTTACTATAGTATATTGCTAACTCTGTCTAAAAAGATGATCATTGATTAAATGGCTATTATCTGTTCTTTTCATCAGCTTACTGCAAAGAGCCTATGCCATGGCACAATCCTTAAAGAGGCAAGTTTAACAAATTTTTAACAATTAGGGAAAAATTGATGGGTAAATTGTGCTGACCATGATTACAATTAAAGTTCAAGAAAGAAATAGGTCTGTACAGAATGGATTGATGGCTTAAAGCTTTAATGCAGCATGAACAGAATTAAAAGAGAATTTGAAATAAAAATAATAAAAGTAATGCAATTGGCAGTAATGGATGAGTGACTGAACAAGGTATATAGTAGCAGGTAGAGGAGATGTTGAAAGATAGAACAGAGGCTATGTCCCTTTGAATTATGAGTACCGATGCACATACAATACTTTGTCATGAAGTTAACCAAAAAATGGATAGGAATTTTATAAGAAAGGGTGAAATTCTAAGGCTTCTTGAACAGAAGGTAGTGAAACAGAAAGTGGTGAACTTGGAACATGATGGACTCATAGACACTGGAGATGAATGGGGGAAGTTGAACCACATTTCCTTCTACTTTATACCAATAATTGTTGCTAACTGATGCATGAATCTTGAGGTAGATCATTCATTCCCTCTCTTATTTGAGCAATTCTGCTTATATTAAAATTTGAGATGTAGTTGTGTGAATCTTTCAAATAATAAAACAAACAAAAATAGCAAACCTCCAAGGATGCAAACTTTGATCTATTAATAGACTAAATGCAGTCTTGAAAGAGTGAGTAACATTTCATAAAAGCCAGGAGTAAGCATTAGAAAGGGTCAAAAGATGTAATTAAATGGCAAAGCACAGCTCTATATTTGATATAACTCTATTATCTGGATGCTTGTGAATTTTAATTCAATAACAATTTCTTGAAAGAGTAAGTATTTTTACAACTCTTAGTAATGAGATAACTTTATAAAAATACCTAATTATTAGAACTCCAAATTTCTTCATCTTTAATAGAAGAAACACTTATACTCTTTGTTTTGTGAGGATCACTAGTTCTTAACAAACTTCATCAATGAAACTAGTTCTTAAGGAATTTCTGGGCAGATCAGTCAAGAAAAGAAATGGCTGAAAAAAAAATATGGAGCTTGTATGATTGACAGGACAATGAATGAATGCTAAGTCCAGAGATTTGTGCAGAAAGAATGTAATGGCTGTTTCCAAAATGTCAACCTCTGAAACAGGTCACTTATGCCTGATTTCTGCCTTTCTTGCACTTTGTACAATATTAAAATTCTAAGGGAAAGCAAAATGTTTGAAGGTCCAGTTCCAAATTAAGAATCTCTGATAACAAAATTAAACACACTGAAAAAGACTACTCAAAGCACCATAGAGCACATACATAAACACAGAGGGAGGAGAGAGAGAGAGAAAGAGAGAGAGAGAGAGAGAGAGAGAGAGAGAGAGAGAGAGAGAGAGAGGGAGGGAGGGAGGGGGAGAGGGAGGGAGAGAGAGATTTTGGTACCCTTTTCTGTAGACAGAGACTGTGCTCTCCTTTTCTGGCTGCCCAGATCTGAATAATCACACAGAAACTATATTAATTACAAACTGTTTGGTCTATTATCTCAGGATTATTATTAATGAGCTCTTAAAAGCTTAAATTAACTTATAATTCTTTTCTAAGTTTAGCCATGTGGCTTGGTTTTTTTAGTGAGACATTCTCATCTTATTTCTTCTGTGTCTGACTGATAACTGCATCTTTGTATTTTCTCTTCCAAGAATTCTCCTAGTCTGGTTGTCCCACCTATCCTTCCTGAATGTCTACTGGCCCATCAGCACTTTATTAAACTAATATCAGTAACAAATCTTTGCAGTGTATAAGAACATTATTCTATAGCATTTCCCCCTTTTTTTCTTTCCAAACAAGAACTTTGATTTAATCTCTTTTGTTTAGCTTTTTTCCTGACCATTATCCATAACAATTCATAACCAACACTCTAAAAAAACATTCATAATCCCCTTTTGTGGATTGTGGGTGTAGTTTTCTAGGCTACTTCCTGATGATTAGAGGTGCTGATAATCTTTATAGGAACCCAAAGAAAGTTTAGAATTATGGCCAAGTCCTGACTGGAATATTCTGTGAGGCTGGATCATCTCAGTCAGCAATCTTGAGACTGTTCTGGATGTAGAACTCAGAGGAAACTACAACTGAAGTTCTCCAAAATATTGGATCATCTGGGACATCCATTCACCATTGAAGACTTTTCAAGGGGTCTTCCTCTATCAAACCTTATTTTTCTTAACCCAGAATAAATCCACAGCCTCTCATTTCTTATGAAAACAAAAGCAAAACCTCTTCTCCAAAGTAACATCTCTTCTGACTTAAATTTTGAAGTCAAGGCATTTTCAAAATATATATGTTGGATTAATCCAACAACATTTATAATAAAATGTTTTAAGTAGTTGTTGTTTCTTTCTCAGCAGTCAAACAATTCAATGACAACATAATAACATACAGTATCCAGATTCTCTGTGTATTTTCCATATCCACCTGACTTCTTTTAAAACTCTACTTCTTTTATTTTTACCTATAATTTTTTTCTGAAACAGGGTTTTTCTGTGTATCTTTGGCTGTTTTGGATTTCACTCTGTCAACCAGGCTTGTCTTGAACTCATAAAGATACACCTGCCTCTGCCTCTCAAGTGCTGGGATTAAAGGTATGTGCCACCACCACACCTGGCTACTCTATTTCTTTTTTTAAGTTCTTCCTCTATTCTTTTCCTTTTCTCTCCCAAGCAAGCCTGTGTATTTTTTTTAAACACACTGTAAACCATTTAAAGGGTTTTCCTTTTTCATCTGAATTTGTCTTTACTGGATAAATCTATCCTTTTCTGAGCACATAAGTCTTTAAGCAATATGACTAGGATTAAAGCTGTGGCTTTGGCAGCTGGCTCCACCCTATTCTTTAGCTTTCCCAGAGTTTAGCTTCATGGTGGAGGTACTATGGAGTTTCAAGGTCTATGCTACCACCAAGAAGTCTGCCACTGGTTGCTTATAAGCCCCATTTAAGTATTTGGTAGCAGAACCTCTTAAAAGAGCTGCAAGGTTTTTTTTCACTAATGCTGAGTCAGCAACCCTCTCTTAAAGGAGATATGCCCCTGCTCACAGCAAGCAAACAGAACCTACCAGAGTAAAAACAGTTATGATCAGGCTGTGTTTGGTTCTGTTCTTATCTGTCTAGAAACCCCTCTCCCTTTAAAAAGCTTTCTCTTGCCCCACATTGGGTGCAAAATGTAGCACAGTTAATAAAAACCCAGAGACAGATATTGGGATTCAACCTGAAGGTCAGAAAAGCAAAACAGCCAAGCCATTGGCTCTTACCCCTACCTCAGTCAGAAAGGTCTTTCTGCCTCCAGATATCCTCAGAATGAAACAGTGTCTGAGAGCTGTCTCCTCCAGTCTTACATTCCTCTTGAGGGCTGTTAGTAAAGGTGTGCACCTCTACTTCAGGGTTTCTATGAAAAATTGGTGTGACTATTAATATTAAAGTGTGTATTACCACTGCCTTGTCTGTTAGGCTGACCAGTAGGGCTCTTTTACTCTCTGATCTTCAGGCAAGCTGTTTTTTTTTTTTTATTAAAATACAAATGAAATATCACTACACTTTTCCTCCTACTGGGTTGCCTTACCTAGTCTTTATATAAGGGGTTTGTGCTTGGTCTTACTGCATCTTGTTTATGCAGTGTTTAGTGGATATCCCTGGGAGCCCTGTTCTTTTCTGCTGGAGTGGCTGTGCAGGAGAGAGACGAGGGAAAGTGGAAGGAGCTCAGGGAGGGGAAATTGTGGTTGGGATGTATTGCAAACAAAAAAAAAAACAATAAGTAATAAAATTATCAAAGGAAATAAAGGACAACAAGCTTTTAGTCACTGGGATGAAGATGACATTGCAGAAGAACTTTGTCTATTGATTAACATAATACCTGCCCTCCCCCCAAAGTAAGCTTTCTCATATTTCCATCCTGTGGGGTAATCCTACAGCTAGGAACACAGCACCCACCTTAGCCTCCTGCAGAACCTAGGAGAGAGCTGAGCAACACTACTTACCTTGATGATTACATTTGAAAGGAGTAGCCTTAGGGATGGAAAGGAAAAATGGCTTTGGGTGGTAAAGCTAACAAGAGGCATTTAAAAATATTTTCATATCAAAGGGACAGAGAATGCATTTACAAGCCCAAGATTTCTCAAGGAAAACCCTCAAAGAACTACGGGAGGTTTGTATCTGTTTCCAGTGCAGGCTGGGGGAGCTTGTGCTTTCTTTGTGGCACTAGGAAGACCTTCATGTACTTTCCCATTGAGGCCACTGGAGAACAGAAAACGAGTCCTCAGAATTAAATGTGTGATGGAAACAGACGCGCGCGCACACTTGCGCGCGCGCGCGCGCGCGCGCGCACACACACACACACACACACACACACACAAGAGGTTATAAAAGAATTAAAATGTTACTGGTAGAAATAGAAGTTAGAAGCAAAAGTGTGGCATCTGGGTGATCTAATCTTACTTAAAGTGGACAGATCTACTCAAAGCAACCCGTAAGCAGTTTACAGGCAGCGCAGGAAGACAAATCCCATAAGATTGTGGCACCCCACAAGCAAGCTTCAGTACTGTATTGCAGCCAGAAGAAATGAAATCCAATCTTGGATGTGAAACTGAAGGCAACTGAACGTTTTTACTGCAGCCCCTCAGTCTTGTCAGACAGAAGACGGCAGAGCAGGATGAACAGCAAATCTTTAAAGTTATTCCGCTCATGCCCTGTTCCTCAGGGTGCCATGCTCTTTCTCCCAAAGACCTCCAAGCTACTTTCTCTTCAGTCCTGTTTGGCTGGGGCATCCCTCCCCTCCATCTGCTCACTCCTGCACCCTGTTCTTCCTTCTCTTTTCTTGATCCTTCCTAGATTAAAAAAAAAAAGAAGAAGAAGAAAAGAAAAAGAAAAAGGAAGGAAAAACAATTTTTCTCGTTAAGTGTTCTCTGCTTCTAATTTAGACATTTCGGTCTCTCTGACATCTCTTTTATTCTTATGATCAGACAAAGGTGTTTCTCCTCCAGGAATCAGGGACGTTTGGAAGTGAACATCTGTCCCTTGTCAGCCTATGAACTTGAGGAACTGTCGTATACATATTGTGGATTTGCTGGGGAGAGTCACACAGCACTATAACTTACTCACCAGAAGTCTTCAGCACCTGCCTCGCACAGTATCTGACGTGATATGGTGTTAGCATTCACTCATGTGGTTTGGGGGTGCAGTTCTATGTTTCTCAGGCTAGCTTTGAAGTCACAGTCTGCCTGCCTCTGCTTCCCGGATGCTAGAATTACACACTGGGTCTGGCTCTACTTTTCCTTTTCTAATTGAGCTGATGAGAACAAAATTACTCGAGGTGTAAAGGCATCAGTGATTCCTGGCGGGTACAGACTGGTCCAGCAGTGAGCTTGCCAGCTCGGAAGCCTTGATAACCTGTTGCAGAAAGATTTCCCAATTAGTGGTGGAGGTTGGTAGGATGCCTTGAGTGTCTTGAATCACACCCTGGCTATTTAATTTCATCACCTGAAAGGAATATTCAAAATCTGCAGGAGGGGAGGGAGGAGGGGAGAGAGAAGGATGGGGGTGGGAAATGAAGGGAAGAAAAGTTTGGTTTTTTTTTTTTTTTTTTTTTTAAAAATGGGAATTCAAAGATGGCTACCACCACTGTTATTTCCGGATTTTCTCATCTCAGGCACCAGACCAAGCCACTAGATTCCAGACTGTCTGAGGGTAGCAAGATGTGGGGTAGCGTGCGCTAATGTGGTCCTTTTCACCTTTATTCATATAGCCATGAAAACACTGTTATAAAAATAATACCAGCTTATGTCAAACAAGTATCGAGTGGTTTAGCTAACGAAGTTTATATGGCCATCTAATTACAGTGTTTCTTTTCAATAAAACTCTATTAACATGTTTTTCAAGAGGCCAGATACTAAAACCCTTTCATCAGGCTAAAAGAAAATCTTCATAATGGGAAGCGCAAATACAAAAGAGAACCCAGAAAGAATGTAAAATATAAAAGGGTCACAAAATTTTTGTTTTCTGGAGAACTTAAGGAAGTTTTATGGTATATAAATATACGAGTGTCATCCACAGAGGATGGCATGCAATATAAATCTGAGATAAGTCAAAGCCAGCAGCAAGATGTTCTTTCTAGAACACTAAAAAGAATCCTGGAGCAGAACTCCTGAAAGATCTTCCTGGAGAACTCTACAGTGGCAGGAAAACAAAAGCCAGTGGCTGGGGGCCATTGTTTTATTCTCCCAGAACTTGGATGCTTTTGTGTGTTCCCTTATCAAGGGCTTGAGGTCTGCGAGCTCTAATGATACATTTACACCAGAATCAAAGACAGCCAAACTGCAACTGTGTTCTCAAGTTGCTAATCACAGGAGCTAATTTAATACACCCGGAGACAAGATCAAGATTATAAATGCTTACGGCCCAGGGCTAGAGCCCTTAGCACTAGTTAATACGGTTTCAATTTTGTTCACATTTAGGCTCCAGAAATTGTGTCTCATCCATTTGGAAATATCACCTTGGAAACATTAAACAGAAGGCAGGAAATCACACAGCAGCTGGAGGGGAGAACCAGTTTGTGCCATAGGTTTACATCAAGGTGACACCTAATCTGGTTGACAAACTCGGTCCCCAGGAAAGGGTTCTGATGACCTTCACATTTATCTTAGAAGCACTGTTGGCTTCTAAGGGGCCTCAGTTTCCAGCTCATGACATGACTGTATTGATTCTATTTTTGCATAAATTGATCACAGAATTATAATATTTTCCTGCTAGGGCTCCAAATTTAGAACCGGGTTCTGCTTTCAAGTCTGAGCCTATAGATCTTCTTCATGCAAATCAAGTATTTGAAGGAGCTGACAGCCTTAGCCTCAATCTGAGATATTTGATCTGTTTCTTGTCTCTTCTCTTTGGCTTAACAGCATGGCTCTCTAGAGTCCCCCCTTCCCCATGCTTAGCATGGCTCTTCCAAAAGATGTATGGTGTATGCAAAAGAGCTCGTCCTCAGAGGACTGCGTTACTTAAAGATCTGTGGTAAAGAAAAACTGCTCCACAAGATACTTTTCTAGAACACTGGAAGCACTCCAGGGGCAGAAGAACGGAAAGATCAACATGGAGAGCGCTACAATGGTAGGAAAACAGAGAGCATGTCTGGGCGCTTGCGCAGAACTCTTTCATTCTTCACATGAGAGCCTGAAACTATGAGATCTGGATTCAGCTTAAAGGGCACAGGAACACAAACGCAGATGAAGTGATAATTCTATTTTTGCCTTTTTTCTTTTTTTGCAAGATAGGATTAATTTGATTCTTTTAAACTTCACTTGACAAACCAGTAAGCATCTAAAGAAAAGTCTACTTTCTTGATCGTTTTTATAAAACATAGAAAGCATTAGTTTTTCTTTTTGATCTGTCACCTAGAAGGAATTTCCAGATTGCTCACTGGTCCCAGTGGCATTCAGTCTGACTTGCAAGAAGTCATTTGAAATGCTTTATATTTCTTTATGATAGGACCAAAGCTGAGTCTCTTGAATTCCTGTCCAACTGTTCTACATGGCCCCAATGTGGCAAAGCTGGTTTACGGTTTCATTTTTTAAGTGTTGAGTCTACGTCTTGCTTTCTTAGGAGATACTTTTACTTGTAGCAAGACTTTGACACCTGTGTGTCATAATCATCTAACTTCCAGAGTGTCTTATTGGTAATAGGATTTAATCTTATAATGTCCCTCTAGACATTTTCCAGTGAAGCCCACTACCCTCATAATGAACACCTGGCGTGGCGCTCAGTTTTTATAAGGATGCCTTGCCTTGTACTGCTGCCATGCCTGTGTCTGTGAAGAATATTAGAGTCTGTGCCACAAAGATTGCCCCAAATTCATCATTTTTTTAGAAATGCCACTCTTCCCCCCCAATCAATTTCTGCTAACTCTGATATGTCCTCCAGGACTAAACGCCATGAGCAAGGTGTTTGATAAAGAACTAAACCAGGAAGCAATGTCAAAAGTGATGGATGGGCATTTTCCATAGTGACAATTAACGCTAGCATTAAATGTTTTCCTCTACTGAGCTGTTCTTGAATTCTCCTTTGTATTGAGCTTAACATAAAAGCCACATTTGTTGACAATAAGGAAAAAGTCAGCAAAGGAATTGCCAAAGAGAGCAGCAATTCTTTCTTTATGAGTTTTTGTATGTGTGTGTGTGTGTGTGTGTGTGTGTGTGTGTGTGTGTGTATGTGTAGAAAGCAGAAGAGGGCTAAATCTACTATTTGGGGACATGAGGAGAACTTAAAAGAAGCAGGTGAGAGATGTGGGAAAAAGCAGGGTGGGGGGAAGGTATATATGTATAAATTGTGCATAGATTTGTAGACACGATGACATATAGGTATGAAAGTCGCTATTTATTTTCTGTAGTAACTAAACATTAGTAAAATAAACGCTACTAGTAATAAATATTTAGATAAACTGAAGTGAGAATAGAAGCCTTGTTCCTTCAAGAGTAAAGGGAAGAGCGACTTGTAGAGGATTTGGAAACACACAGGTGGCAGGCAGACACTTGGCTCACATGCCATCCCAGGAAGCAATTGGTCCAGTGCCTCTCATGTAGCTATCATTACCAGTATTTGGTATGGGGGAAGGGACTGTGGAAATGTTAGCTTTATCTCATGCATGGTAGTAAGCACTGATTGAGTGTCCTGTCTCAGTGCTGAGACCATCTTTTTGGAGACATCCATTTTCTCCAAACTAACTCCCCATCAAAGTCTTCCCATTTCCACCCACACTGAGCTCCCAGCTCTACCCTGACAAGCCCCCATCTTATAGGGACATCTGTTTCCAATCTTTCTTCTTAGTTATCCAAAGCCAGGCAGGCTGAAAAATGTTCCATGTAATTTCCTTGTGAATGAAAGAAATAGCTTCAAGCAATGCACTTTGATGGTGGGGATTGTTATTTTTAATTCTATTAACAAGTATGAGCAAGAGGACAGAGAAACCGACAAGTTTGGACACAGCTGTTAGGAGGTGAATCAGGCCAAAGCTTTTGGAGAAGCTGCATACAACCAGGCTCTTCCATTTTGTTGATGTCTCTTTCACTTGCTAACTCTCACGTCCACATTGCATTATATCAAAAGCATGTTCTTGGCTTGCTAGATTTAACAGTGAAAGCTGAAGTGATCTATGTATTAAGATGGGATATATTGACTCAATACATTTTGAACTATTTATACACTGGAACATTTACTTCTGAATTATGCTAAGTGAATAAAACTTCTAAAATGCCATTGCCTACAGAGAATATTCAATCCCTTTATTGCCCCTTCATGGGGTTGATGCTTTGTTTATGTCAGCATTTAGTTACTCATTTACTTAGGCACTTACTGTTTAAGAATGTTTATCCAAGATGCACCCGTTGATAGCTAGTTAAGCGTGTTACCAATTTGCCTGCTAGACCTGGAGGAAAGAAGGTACAACGGAAGTGCAGGTAAAGCTGACGCTGGAATAGAAAGAAGGGCCAAACTTGTTTCAAAGTTAGGTTTCTCTGCCGCATTCATATTCAGCAGACCATGACACCATTAGGCCAGATTTACATATCTCAACGTGAAATGCAAAGTAAGAAGCACTAATTAATCTATTCTGTAAATGAAGAAGAGGAAGTGGTTTACCAGGGGCCTTTCAGTGCTGCTCAGCCTTCCTGAGCAATATGCTAATCTGTACATCTCTGCTCCGCTGTTTGTAGTGTATCTGATAAGAACTTAGTTTCTCTATAGCTACCAATTAAGGATTTCGATCTTTTGCCTATATTTGACTGTTAGAAATTTTGTTAAGATGTCTATCAAATGATCTACATGAGCGCGAAAAGGACTAATAACGCATAAGATCTAGAGGCTTTAGGAAGTTTGGGCAATGAAGGTGAGTTTACAGCACTTCGAAGCGTTTCGCTGTGAGATAGCACATATTAATGTGTGAAACGCTTTAGGCTATGATAAATGTATTAATTAGTTAACTAAAATAAAAGACCATTAAAAGGCCACATTGTAGAAATGCCATGATATGAAACAATATAATATAGACCAGAATATGGTGGAATATTCAAGTTCTGGTACTTTAAATAATATGAATTAAATCTGACCAAGTAATTTAAAAAATAGGAGTCACAGCTGAAGTTTCAAGTGGAATGCTTATTTGTTCCTATTAGAAACTTTGGGGCATTATAATCTACATCATTTAAAAGAAATCCAGTTTTTGATTTTGAATAACTTTTGCCAAAGAGGTTAATAATTCAAACATTTTTACAGTCACTAACCCTGACAGTGGCTTAGATTTTAGTGTTTTGTTAGTAAATTTTGGTCATGAAGTTTGAAGTAGAAGATGAAATAGATGTTGGGGTGGGGAGTAAGAGCAAGTACCCACCACTGAGTGAATAAGGAGTGTCAGAAGCCAGGAAATAAATCTGAAGATAAGAAAGAATGCACACTAGCACAAAAACACCAATGTAAACACATACACACACATACAAACACAGAGGAGGAACATACACAATACACATGTAGGTTCAGACACACACATTTAAGAACACACACACAAAATCACTTGCAAGTGAGTGCTAACACACATGAGCACACATGTCGGTGCACACATACATTTAAGAATACACGTACACACAAAATCACATGCAAGTGAGTGCTAACACACATGAACACATGACACACATGCAGGGATGCACACACATGCAGACATGCACACACACACACAACTCCATGGACTTTATTTTGAGGGTTCGGCTATAATATGTATTATCTCGTGCTTTACTGTCAAATTTGGACTCAACTTCAGTTTATTTGCTTAAACAAATATGGTAAAAGGTCCAAGCCTAGAATGTCTTGGCAAAACTTAGAAGGGAATATCTGGGTCAAACCCTCATAAATATGTTTCATCTGATTCCACACTCATAAAACATTGCTTCAGAAACCACTCAGGGCAGGCAGGGCTCAACGGAACCACCGAGATAAGGTTTTGGCAGTTGCTGATAAGAGAACCAATGATCCCCAGCTTGCAGCTTGCTTACTGGGCGTCTTTCAGCGGGCAAAGAGAAGGGGGGGAGGAAAGCAAAGGGGTGGGTACTCTCTGTCTTACCTACGTCTGTTTCTTTTCTTAGAGCTCGCTCCATTTCACGCCGCTTTTGCTTTCTTTTTCCTTCTCTATCATTCTTGGACTTTTACGAAAAGAGGATCTCTTCCTCCGGTGAGTTTTTAAATTAGCAGCACAGCTTGTGACGTTTAAGATCGACGTGATCAGCCGATTAGGTGGCCAGATTAGGTGGTCAGAAACACCTCGGTCCTCCAAGGGGACTTTTGCTTTTTTACTATGTATAACCATGAAGTGGAAACAATGAAATGGCCTACAAAGCACAAAGGTTGTCGATTTCTGCTTTGGTGATAGGCACACATGAGAACTAGGCTGTTGCAAATAACTATCCCAAGATTTCTAAATTATAGGGAAGGCAAGGGCCGTGTCAATCTCGAAGAAATACCTTAAGAACTGACAAAAGTTAAGTCAGACATCCACTTAACATCAAATGTTCACATATGTGACTGCATCTAAGTGATTGCGGGGGGAAAATTGCTCTTCCCTTTAACTTGAAAGAATAACAGAAATGTCCATCTGCCATCCGACTTATCTTGCAGCCCTGCTCCTCTGGCTTTTAGCATCTTCCCTGCTTGCTACCTCAAATCCGATTATTAAACAAGAAAAGGGGGACGATTTCTGTTCCCACGCTTGGAAAAGGGGAAACATTTGTTGTGTTTCTGTTTACCCCCCCCCCCTTAATTTCGTTACATTGGATTTCTTGCAGGATGGGGCTGGGTGCCCATATTAAGTCAGGGGACTCTATTAAATAAAGTGGGGCATCTGGTTGCTCTAAGATCAAACCAAATCTTCTTTTGGTCTCACGTGAAGAACTGTGCAGTTTGAGACTTGCTGTTCTTAATTCAATTACAGTCTTTTTCATTTATTTGTTCTTAAATCGAAGGCAGAGCACAGCATAAGACAAGGAGGAGGAAAAAAATATAACAAAGCGATCTTCTTCTGTGAGGCTCCAAGAACATGCTCCCAGGCTTTAGATCAAGACCTTGCTACTCCAGACAGCCGAGTCAATTTTAGTGGGGTTCTTTGCCACTGGGGACTGCATCTCCAGCTGGCAAATCTGATGCTCACAAATTGGCTTCTTTTTCCTTTACATTTTTCAAAGACCCCCCCACCCCCACCCCAGAGTTTCCTGCTTGGTCCTAGGGCAGAATATAGACCCTTGTTTACTTCCACTCTTAGATTTTTCCTCCCACCAAAATGCCTCAGAATCCTTTATTTGCTGTTAACCGCCCGACTTCATTTGGGCCCTTTGAAAGTTCGTTAATACTGTATGCAGAAGAATATGCTTAAGATTGCTGACCAGATCTCACTTTATTAAGACGATTGTTCAGAAAATCTTCATTACACATGCCAAGCACTTGTATATTTTCGTTTTTTTTTTTCTTCTTTTGCTGAGACTAGCACCTATTTGAAAGTGTTTGTACTCGAGCACACCGTATTTTCTCTGAGAAGGATGGTTGGACTATGCTTGGGTACCAGTTTTCCAATTTGTTGATTGCCTGTTCACTAAGTAAACATTAGAGCATCCTATAATGTTAAAGTAGCCGTGTACAAATAAGTAGTATTTACTTGATGTCATTTATCTGTATTCTGAGTAAAATAGAATATTTACAAAAGGAGACACTGGAGATCAATTGGATAAAACATCCGGTTAATGCAATTCTAATGGTTTTTTGCTTACATATCATACTTCTGATTTCTTTTATTCATATATTTGTGCATCTGACAGGGAAAGCAGTGTGCTCCTCCAGCCTTTTTTAGACTCGAGCACCCTACACATCATGAATTCTATAAGTGGGTCTTCCTCCTAACAACATAGTTCTAGCTAGATGCTGTTTTCCTAATGGGGCCATTCGATACCAGGCTCATTTTGAATGTCATCTTCTCTAGGGAGGCCCAAGTTAGGGTTTGAATCCCACTTTGAATGTGTCTGGGATTGTCTCTATTGGCTGCCTGTTACTGCCCTTTCCCCTCAGGAATTATCTCCACAGGCCTAAATAGACACACGTGAACACTCCCCTAACTCAGGGCATGCTACCAAAGGGGCCGTGTGGGATCACAAAAAGTGTTTTCTAAGATGTAGCGTACTACTCATGACTCTACAAGGCAGAGTGGTAGACGGGGTGGGGAGATTTACAAATGAGATTAAAACTGAAACAAGTAGCGTGGAATGTAAGTCCAAACTGATGGCTTCCAAGTATTTTAAGAAGATATTGACCCAAGGGAGTTAAATATTCTCTGAATTAAGTGAATTAAATATTCTCTGAAATACTATTTACCTTCCCCTGGAACCTGCTCACCTAATTAGTTTCTCCTCCCAGCTCTCAGGTCAAGGACCGTGCAAGAGAAAAATGAAAGAGCTGCAGGTATGAGAAGATCCTGGTTAAGCCTTTGGGTGGTGACTTCCACAGCATCTTATATACCACACAATTTGGTAGAAGAGTATTTCTGAGCTAAAATAAAAAAGAATCTAATTGACAATCTAGCCATTCATTTAATGAGTAAGTCATTTTGTACACCTGTTATGTACCAAAGTGACAGTTATGTCAAAGAACTTCATGAGGATATATAAAAATCGACTATCAAACAAGCCTAAGGGGGTGTCCATGATGATATTGGGGTACAATTGGAGGACAGCGAAAATTGTTCTAGGTCAGTGGTTTTCAACCTTTGGATTGTGACCCTCTTTTTGCCAAATGACCTTTCCGCAGGGGTCACGTATCAGATACCCTACATATCAGATCTTTACAATACGATTCCTAACAATAGCAAAATTACAGTTATGAATAGTAGCAATGAAAATAATTTTATGGTTTGTGGTTACAGCATTAGGAAGGTTGAGACAAACTGTTCTGGGAGGATAATTTTTTTTTCTGGACCCAACAGCGTGCCTCTTAAGTATTTTCTTTGGAAGATAGCTTTTAATTTTGTCAAATGTTTATGTGGTGTGCTTGTGTGTGTGGTGTGTGTGTGTGTGTTTGCTTGTGTACCTGCAGGAGTACATGCAAGTGAAGGTTTAAGGTTGCCTGCTAGGTATTGTCCATGATCACTGCCACCTATTCCTATGAGGCAGGATCTCTAGTTGAACCAGAACTCACAGAGATTGCCAGTCCCTCCACCTTCCAAGTGCTAGAATTACAGTGTTCCTGTTACTTGGGCTTTGCATTTCTGTGGGTATTTGAACCCCGATCCTTATGTTTACATGTCAAGTTCTTTACCGTGAACCACATCCCTATTCATGAAAAGCCCTATATGAGGTTATCAGAGCAAGAAGAATGTTCACCATAATAACATCATTGCCTCTAACAAAACTCTCGGTGGGGATGTCTCTGACCACCAAGTACACTAGCTCACTAGTAGTTTTGAGCAAGCAAGAGCAATTATGCTAAGTGAGAATGGGTGAGCTTGACTCCACTAGCTTGGACTTATGTGTCAGAAACTGGCCAGTTGTGTTTTGTTTCATTATTAAATCATATGGTTGAGGAATAGGGCTTCATAAATTCCTTGTCAGTCAGACCCTGCATGTCATTATAGGTCTGTTTGTTTGTTTGTTTTTTGCCAGATCTGTACGCCCCGGGCACATTTTCCCTCATAGTCCCTTGCCTTGCCAATTCCAAAGTATGCAGGGTTGTCCTTGCTTTTTGGAAAGTCCACTGTTCTTAGCATCTCTGCCTGGTCTTTGTACAAATGGAGTTCTCTTACTGCACACAAAGCATTCTGCCAGAAGATCCTCCAGGTTTTTAGCTGTCTATGTGTAGGGAGACATTATTGCCTCTTAATTTAATAATGGAATAACATTTTCATACTAACCAGGGACTGCTGGTTTTAATTACTATGAATTAGTCCATGAGAAGAGGGGGGAAAAAGCATTCTTTCGAATTTAAACTAAGATGTTAACAGGGAGGCGTGAGTTGCTCCTGCTTAGCGGCTCATATCCTAGTAAAGTGGGTTCGTTCTGCGTACCTTGATGATATCTTCCTCTGCCTTTTTAAACCAGAGCCCAGAGCAAGACTAGCTGGAATGCATGTGAATTGTCACAGATTCTCTCTTTTTTTCTACCTTATGGGAAGGAGAAGTCTTCGGTGTTGTTTCCTTACAGAAACCACCTCCCAGAAGCTTATTCTGGAATGGAGTCTATCCTTTTAACTGCAGCCTCGTTATCCTAAGTCAAGGCCTTTTGTTAGACTGACTCACCAGGTTTTAGCAGTATCCAATCTATGGGGGATTAGGCTAGTTTACTGAAAACAAAGAAGTATGGGAAAAGCCCGGTGATAGACACTTCATCCTCAGTGACCTCGCTTGTCTTCCTTCCACTCTGTCCAAGTGAAGAGCAATGTCCTCACGGAAGCCTTCCTAGAGAAAATGTGCAGACTTTGAGATACGAGTCTGGTGGTTTCTGTTTTAAGCAAATGTTATTCTGATGCTACAGGGCTGAGCTGGTTTGATCTGCAATCTAGTCAATTCGAGTTAATGACTAGTAGTTGCTACGTGATCGACTTAAGTTAACAAAATAATTTTTAGTTATATGTGTGTGTACGTATGTGTGTATGTTTGTGTGTGTGTGTGTGTGTGTATGATGTGGTATGAATGTGTGTATGGTGTGGTGTGATGTGTGTGTGTGTGTGTGTGTGCATGCTTATATAGGCATACGTGGAGGCCAGAAGTTGGTGACAGGCTGTTTTCCTCTATATAACTTTTGACCTTTCTTTTGAGCAAGGCTCTCTAACTGAACCTGGAGCTTGCTGTTGACACTTCCCTCCACCCTGTGCTGGGGTTCCAGGCTTGGGCTACCACACTCAACTTTACACTTGGGCTATTAGAGATCCGAACTCAAGCGAAGTCCTGATGTTTTCATAGCAACATCTTCTTTCTCTGAGCCACCTTCTCACCTTCCATTTTTAGAAAATAGAAATCTAGGTTGCTATAGGCCTTCCTTGTTATTTGCCAATCAGACTTGTTATTTAGTTCCTAATTTAACTAACGTGCTATGTTAGGGATTTAAACTATGTGGATTTGGTTATTGTAATGCGTACCCCAGGCATACCCTGAGTCATGTTTTCTACAGGTCAAAAGACTGGAAAGAGAGAAGAAAATGACAGTGTTTCCTAGGTATCCATTACCTGTTTTGTGATTGACATCTACACCCTGCTCTGTACTGACTTACTGGATGGCACCACAGAACTCAACACCTTGCTGTTAATTCCACCCTTTTGCAAATTCAGAAATTCAGTGTTTCAAATGGGGGAGGGGACCCCAAGTTTCTACTGTTTGCTTTGAACTGTGCTGAAGCATGAAGCATGATAAAATATGTCTAAAGTTATGTAATTAAGGAGACAAAACATAAGCCTACACAGATGAAAATGTTAAGAAAGGGCTAGTATTTTGAGAACTAAGCATTATACAACTATATGAATAACGCTTCTCTTGAATTGAATCCTGAGGTCCTGCTGAATACAGGTCAGTGCTCTGGTTTGGTTCATGTGTGGGATCTAGTTTAGCGTCCACACATTGCTTGGGCATTTGGTTTCTTGATAGGATGTTGCGCACTTTTTTTGATCATCATCGGTTAAGTGGATGTGGGTGACTAGGAATAAATGCACTTTGCCCTTTCACAATGTGACTCACTCCTCCTGAAATGGCTAATAAATATCACTTGAGAAAGAATAGGCAAGGGATGCTTTAGCTAAGGGAGGCAGATATATGTGCCACCTTAACAAGAAATTATAACATTTTGATAGAAGCATACTTGGTAAATTTTTGCATTTCGACTTCCAAAGACTTCCTTATTTCTAAGTTTCTATGTAGAAAATAAGGCTGTGAGAACAAGTGAAAGTAACTTTAGATACTCCTTCCAGGACCATTGGAACCCCTTTCTTTTCTTTTCTTTTTTTTTTTTTTTTTCTGGTTTTCGAGACAGGGTTCTCTGTTAGCTTTGAAGCCTATCCTGGAACTAGCTCTTGTAGACCAGGCTGGTCTCGAACTCACAGAGATCGCCGATGCCTCTGCCTCCCGAGTGCTGGGATATTAAAGGCGTGCGCCACCACGCCCGGCTCCCCTTTCTTTTCTATTAGATTTTCACCAGTATGGGTTGGACCCTGTGTCTTACTGGCTTTTGATATACACTGTTCCTCATTGTGTTACATGGAAAGACTGAGATGTGGATTGCCGTCATTGGATAGCTTGTGCTTTGGCCACCTTATGCAGGCATATGGCCAAATAGGAGAGAGTTGGGAGTGCAGTAGACATAGTACAGTAATTGTCTGAGGGGTAGCCATTTATAATCTAAGTCTGTTTGGAAAAAAAGACTCATTACTCAAAAATAAATAATAGCACATCTATCATCTTCATAACTAGAGTGGACTCGTAATTTATAGTAAGCAGGCCTCAATTTCCTGTCTCATAGCACTAAGCTATCCAGATGAGTGACAGGTTTTTTTTCTTTTCGTTTTTCATCAGCTTTGGCATCATCCACATATAGATTGTCTTAACACATGCTACAGAAGACCAATTATAGGGAGATTTAGTGGAAGATAATTTCTTGTTGGGCTTTCTCCACAGACACCGATATACACACACCTTCCAAGAAGAGGATGCCTTTGGGTCTCTGCATATTAAAGAAACAAATTCTTGGCTGGAGAGTCTCACCTGCAGGAATCTCGTTAACGTGACTCTCATCAGCGTATTTGCCAAACATAGAAACAAGACACAACCCAGGCGCTCTCCTATTACATCTGTGTATACAAAACACAGGCTCTTCCGCTAATCTCCAGCTGTTGATTATTTCACAACTTGACCGGATGCTGAGCAAATCACTTACTCTTCTCATATCTGGGGCCATCTCTCTTTCTGAATAGACATCCATACTACTGAAGCTTCAGGACTTTTCTAAATTTAGATTTAACTATATAATCCACTGTAGATAGAAGACATGCTTCAATTTATCTTTTCATCTTTGTGCTATTTAGTTGGACATACATATTACGTTCATGCATTGAATGCAAAATATATTTAAACTCTTCACAAGCTGTGGTAGGATTGCTATCCAATTCAGTAGCCTCAAAAATCAATCTCAATATTTATGATGGGTTTGATTGATTTCAGTTTAAATAAAAGATTCCATTTGAAAGTGATCAAAAAACTCAACCTTCATGGAATGAAATTATTCCTTATGGAGAAACTCAAGTGTAATTTATTGCAAATGGAACATTTTCCTAAAGTTACTTTATAGAATTTTATTCAGAGATACTTACAAGAATACAGGCCATTCTCTCTAATGTTTTAGCTAACTCCTTGATTATTCTATAACAGAATGCCTTCCCAGAAAGATAATTATTGGTATCATTCCTAGTGCTGACCAAGGGATGATTTGAGGGAACTACCCTTTAATATATACCAAAGGAATCTGACTAAACATATACTTTTAACTCCAAATTTAGATAATATTAAATGAAATTTGTTATAATTTGTTATTAAGGAGAGTTTATAGTCTACTATGAAGTGTATAAGAGGCTTATTGAAGAATTTATTCCTTGAATTGAAACTATGAAATTTATTAATTACTTTCTGGGATCCTGGAGATAAAAGACATCCAGAAAATGTGACCCAATTCAAACCTTTCCCTGGCATTTGTGACCCATAACCTAATCACCTGATAATTATGATAGGTATCTTTCTTTTGCAACATTGATGGCAGGAGGAAAGGACAGGGGTAGATAGCGATCACTGCACATGAACACCTGTATATTTGTGATGGGAAAATGTCTCTTTCTTCTGTTACCAAAATTCAGATGATCTCTATGATGTCTGCATGTAGGTGGTAGTTTATGATTTTCTTCTTTAGTTCAGCCTAGTCTCTTCCAGTTTTGATGTGAGATTCCTCTCTGGTTTGCTGTGAATACCCATTGGTGAATAAAGAAACTGCTTTGGACCTATAGCAGGGGAGCACTTAGCTAGGTAGAGAAAACTAACCTGAATGCTGGGAGACAGTAGGCGAAGTCAGTGAAAAGCCATGAAGCCGCCACCAGAGACAGACGTGCTGAAACCTTGCTGGCTGGCCATGAGCCTCGCAGTAAAATATAAAATACTGGAAATGGGTTAATACTAGATGTAAGAACTAGCTAGCAATACTTAAGTGATTGACCAAGCAGTGTGATTTAGATAATATAGTTTCTGTGTGGTTATTTTTGGGAGTCTGGCAGCCGGGAAATAAATAAGCAGCCTCCTTCCACACAGTTCCCCCTCAAAGGGACAGTGGCTTCATTTTTTCTTTTCTTGATTCTATGCTAGAAATACCCTGAAAACAGCCAGTGTGTGATGGAGGAAGGGGCCGCTCGTTTTGGTTTACAGTTCCAAGTTACAGTCCATGGTCGTGAGGGAATCGCCAATGTCGGGGAGCTTGAGGGGACTAAGTCACATGACGTCACATCCACGGTTATCCACAGCTTTATCTCATGCTGCCGACAGTGTGCATTCTGTTTGCTCTTGGGACCTGTTGTAATCTAAGCAAGCACTCTACCGCGAGCTACATCTACAACCCCGGCACGAAAATCACCTCACGCAAATAAAGACTTCATCTCCTACCTAATTGCAGTAGAAGGAGAAGGGTTTAAACACCAATATCCGCAGCAGAACATTCTTTAACTTGAGGGTGACCAAAGTTTATTTGAGACGGACAGGAAGGCAAATTCTGAAGAAGAATAAAAAAGGATGTTAAAAATGATCATCTGGGTGTGCTACTCTATATAAACTTTGTTTTTATTCTCTGAACGCTAAGTTTTTCTTTCATTACTTAATTTATGGAGATTTATGTAATCAGACATTGGCTCTCAGATTTTTTTTTACTGTCCAGAATCTGTAGCTATCTTCTATCTAAAAGCTCAGACAGAAAAAAGTCTAAGTGAGCCCATTTTTTTCACTTCTACTTTCTACCCTCTACCCTGGTTATTACCATTCCAATTTTTTTTACTGATGCTAACTTTCTAGTACATCCAAACAATTGTTTATTTTTTAATTTCGAAGTTCATAATTTGTAACTGTGGAGATATCAGTCTAGTAGCAAACTACTAAAATATTTCCTTTAGCCTTATGATGCCTTGTGGGGTCTTTGATTTTATTTATAACATTTTAACAAACAGTGGCTCATTTAATTTGTCACAGGTATTTTTACTTTGTCTTTCTATTTTCTACAAGGTGTGAACCTGCAGTGATTTTCTCATTTAAGGAGGGTATAGTAGCCCAAAACCTGTATTCCACAGCATTTGGAAGGTGAAGCAGGAAGCCTGGGAATTTAGTCAATCCCTTCTAACAGCTAACTTGAGTCTAGGCCTGGGCTACAAGAGAACTCACTGCATGTTAATTAATTAATTAACTAATTAACTAATAATTAATTAATAAAAGTGAAACTGTGACCAAGGTCCTCTGTGATTTGGCTCTGCAAACCTACTTGCCTTGTAAGTCATTTTCTTTAATGTTGAACAACAGTATATCTTTGGGTGTCACTTGAAGTAATCATCTTCTAGTCTAAGCCGGTTATGTTTATTGAAGCTTCTTTCATACGGTTATTTTGTTCTCTTTCATTTGTATCTCTGGTAGGAAGGACATGGGTACGGACATGAGGAAGGAGGAGTCAGAAAAGGCATTTCAGAAGACAGACGTTGAACCAAACCCAAATGATTACAGGGAACAACTCTTGATGAAGATCTTTTCGGAAGCTTTTCCAGCTCAAAGGAAGACTATAATGGCCTCTGCTTGGACACATACCTGAAATTAATTTCCAAGAGAAAAAAAGTCACTGCTTCTGTATTCTGGGTATCAAAAAGAATGAAGTTAGATGAACTCCCGCGTGTACTAGGTAGACTCTGCCATCCACTTAATATCTTCCAAATAGTGGTTAGAAATTCATACACGGAGGCTAATGGGAGCAAGAAATTGTACCTCCATCTTTACTGCTGACTCAAACTAAAGAAGGAGCAGACACTGAACATGGACCACCATTGAATTTTGTGTGATGTCACTGAAACTCTGAGTCATAAAACATTCCACAACAACAATAAAGACATTACCCAATTGCTTTCAGATTTATACTTCATAGGATACCTTTAGGGTATACTCCTCTTGTTTCTTATTCTGAGAGATGGATATAATATCCAGGAACAGCATATAACTTTTAAAAAGCAATTCAGGGTCCAGAAAAGCAATCTATGATAAATTTAGTGATTTATCAAAAGACATTTTGTATTAACTAAGTGACACAGGGAACAATTATAAAATAATAACCAAATTCCTGTGCTTATGGTGCTCATATCTTAGCGGAGAAGAGAGAAGAAAGAGACAACATAATAAATATTGGGGTACATGCTCAGGGCAAGAATAAAGCAAGCATGATAGAGATGTGGCCTGTGTAGGACAATGGTTTCTTTGATGAGATGATCTCCGAATGAAGTAAGTTGGAGGGGAGGGAGGGAAACGACAAAAATACCAGAAACTGAAACCAACTCTTTAAAATCGAAACCACATACATTTGGCAAAAAATACCTGCTGGTTACTGGGGCCAAAATCTCACTAAGAGTTATGTAAAGGTTAAAATTATAGTTACAGCTTCAGTGGGTGTAAAAATATAATGTCCCCTGTCCTTCAACTTTAATTGAGATAATTTAAATCATTTCTGGTTTCATTTGGCTCTCTTCAAGGTTATATGCTGTCTTTGGAATAGAAGTGACTTTCAGAGACTTTGACTTCATCTTCTCGTTTCTTTCCTCCCAGAAAGCACAGAATTCTGGCAGGCACTCCATGCCCTCCTTCTCTCTCCATGGTCACTTCTGGACTTGTCCTTTGAGGTCTGCTTGTTCTTCCTCATCCACTGCCTCAAGGGTGAAAGACTTCTCTGGGCAACGAGCAAGGAGTACAACTTCTCCTTATGAGTCGCTCTTCAATGTGTGTTGGTGACTTGCATTTGCTCTCAGTCAGGACTTTTCAATTCTGCCGCCTTCAGCAATAGAGCACTTGGTTGGCATTGTATGTCATGGGGAGCCCTCAGTCAGCATCCTCACCTCATAACTCATCTCTACAGGGCACGTTAGGATCTTCGAGGTCTCTCTGTGCTATAACAAATGAGGCAGATTCTGGCTAAGAGTATTTTCCTCAATTCCCCAGTTTTCATTCAATGCTATTATTTTCATTCTGCCAACTGAGAAAATGAGAAATTCTGCTAAGCTCACATCAGGCTATTATAATATCCTATTTTGTTTTTAAATACCCAGAATGACAACATAAATGTGTGTCACTTTTGAGGTTAGAACACAGGAGAACAGGGTTTTGTTTTGAATTTAAATAATGATTCGATTTAGAGGAGGAGTCAGAGCTCACAGGACTTTGGCCACAGACTGAGCTATCAAGAAGGATGCCATGGACCTGCTTGGCAGGAATTGTACTCAGGGTGCCGTTTGAGAGGCCCATGAAGGTGACTGCGAGAGGGGATGTTTCTTTAAAGTCAGGTGAAGCCATTTATCTTGGGCGCCCATCCCTCTTGATGGAAGGAGAAACCAGAACATATAAATCAGTGTGGATATAGGAATTAAGCATTGGTGTAGAAATCCCATAAGTAGATAGGATGGTATTTTTTTTAATACAACATGATAGACACACCTGTTTACTTTGGCTCTTAATAAATCCAGTCTTTGTGTTCCGGGACAGATTTTGGGAGGGTGCTCATCATGTCTTGCCAAAAGGTAAAGTATTAGGAAGAAGAAATTTAATTAAAGGGTGTAGGTATGTATTCCTTCTAGACTTAAGTGAAAAAATATAGGTGACATTTATTTTTCAAGATGAGGTATGTGTTTTATGAAAGATGAGTGATAAGATGATAATATTAATGTGTACAGTAGCATAGCTTCAGACTTTGACAATAAATGTCTTGTTAAAGGTGCCACTCCACTTTCAACCACTTGGCTGAATAGTTCTTACCAGACATTTAATTACATGAAAGAGCCTAAGATGAATGATGTCAGTAACTATGCCCTTCCTGTTCTAGGTCTTGTTTCTCAAACAGAAATTCCATCTTGAGTGACAAAGTTTTGAAGTATGTTAATAAACAAACATTTAATATAAATACTTTCTTTGTACAGAATAAGCTTAATCCAAGTTACCCCCTTGGCTTGAAAGAGGTCGGCTTTGAGAACCACAATGATGGAAAGAAAGGGAGAGGCAAGGAAGGAGAGGGAGAGAGACAAAGAGATAGGTAGATAGATGATTGTGAGATAGACAGATAGACAAGACAGACAGATAGGTGAGAGGTAGATATGTTCTTTGTTGATCAGATTAAGAGACATTTGAAATTTCTTACTAGAGAAATGACAGAAGAAGGAAAGCTTTGGCATCTGACAGTCATGGAGCATTTTGGAGGGAAGCTGGTGAAAATTACCAGAGAAAGAAGGGAGAGAGATTGAGTGGATGAGGCGGGGCAGTAAGAAGACCCATCATTTTAGCAGGTGAACCCTAGCGCTCAATTCCATGTTTGACATTTTTTTTTTTTTACCTTTAGTTTGCTTGTTTGTTTTTGTTTTGTTCTTGAGACAGGGTTTCTGGGTGTAGCAGTCCTGGCTGTCGTGAAACTCATTTTGTAAACCAAGCTGGTCTCGAATTCACTGAGATCGACCTGCCTCCACTTCCCAATGCTGGGGTTAAAGGTGTGCATCATCACCACTTGGCCTTGGTTTTACTTTTTGTCTCTTAGAAGTACAATGTAATCAGGGAAAAGGCTCTGATTCTACATCATAGATGCCAGAAATCCAGATCTCATGATGTTAACCCTCTAAGGCTAAATTTTAATATGAAAAAAATCATTGTTTAATAATTGTATCTAATCATTATTGTTGTTTAGGAGATTAAATAGTGGATACCCAGCACTTGAAAGATGCCGCAAGCACGGAAACTACCATGAGATTAATACAGCAGTGACATTTAGTGCCTTCCAGGGCACATGATGCTCAGTCTGGATTTTCGACTTGATGGAGTTTAGAATCACCATGGGAATAAATCAGTGGCCGTGAGTGTATGCGATTATCTAGATTAGGTTGCTTGAGTTCAGAAGACTCATTCCAAGCACAGAGGCACAACTCCATGGGATAGGGTCCCAGACTGAGTGAAAAGAAAAAAAAATGAGCCGCACACAAATATTCATTGTGCTATTCTCTGGAACTGTGGCCTACAATAAAGCCTTCTGTCCTTCGGTTGCACTTGTTAGATGTTTTGTTGTGGCCATGGACAAGGAATAAATCTTTACTGTTATACACCAAGAACCTACTTAACTGTCCATGGGCATGCTCCTTGTTCCACTGTTGGTAGTAACATATAATCATAAAAGAGAAGAAATGATGATGAATGTCACGATTGCTGGAAAGTTCTAGAGTCTTCTTGTTTCTTCTTCTTCTTCTTTTTTTTTTTTTGGTTTTTCGAGACAGGGTTTCCCTGTAGTTCCTAGAGCCTGTCCTGGAACTAGCTCTTGTAGACCAGGCTGGCCTCGAACTCAGAGATCCGTCTGCCTCTGCCTCCCGAGTGCTGGGATTAAAGGCGTGCGCCACCATCGCCCGGCTTTCTTGTTTCTTCTATGTATTAAATATTTTTTATGTCTGCAGGCATTAAACAAGAGGAAGCAGTACTTTATTGAAATTCTTCGTTGTATTGGTCCAGTGGATTTTTGGGGTAAAGCTTCCCACAGTCTACAGGAAATAAGACATTAGGGATAGGGGTAATTTGTAATACTTGACAATGATTTCATGCTATTTTTCTTGTACTTTAAGTTGACAAAAGGGATAAACATAATATTTTGTCTAATTTGTAATCAATAGAATTTATAGAAATAATTAACATGAAATGAAGCTGGCAATTGTTTAAGTTTGTCAATCTATTTGTGTTTAACTGAAAATTGGCAATTTTTGTTAGCAATGTATAGATCTGCAAAATTTCATCTTGAAAATGAATAATATCATTAAAATAATGATCCTAAAATTTCTAAATAGTCAAATATATAGCCAAAAGAGATTTAACTGAAACAAAATCAAATCGTTGAAAAATTGAAACTTCTTTATAGAAGTATCATAAAATCTTGTATCATTCTCAGGGATTAATTTTAAAAGATTAAGTATAATACAAAGAAATCATTAAAAAATTTAATGGGAGACCCAGGAGAGCATTCAGTTAGCAAAGTATTTGTCTCACAAGCATGAAAGGCTTAAGTTTCATATACAGAACCTGTGTTTAAATTAAAAGTTCTTGAACAAGATATGATGGGTCACATCTATAATCTTAGTACTCAGGAGGCCAAGACAGGTGTTTCTTTGAGTTTAAGGCCAACCTGGTCTACATAAGTTCCAGGTCAGCCAGAGCTACACAGAAAGGGTCTGTCTCAAACAGACAAAGAAACACAAACAGCCTAACCAACTAACTGACTCAATGTGGTAGTGCATGCTTTAAATCCGAGCACTGGGGAGATAGAGACAAAAGGATCCCTAGAATTTGATGACCAGACAAGGTGGATGGTGTATGAGAAATGACAGCCAAGGTCTGGCCTCCATATGCCCATGCACGCACACATATGACATGACTGTCATAGTCATGTTTGCCCATACACACACACATATGTGAACACATATTCATTTATAAATAAGAAACAAAGCTTATTTTGTTTAATGTTTAAGGTTGATCTTTGTCGTTAGGATGAAATACCATGAAATGAAGGGAGAAAATGATATAATTACAACTTCAAAAGATAAAAATGATAATTACAAAAAAAAACCCAATCCTGAACAAAATCAGCTTGGAAGAAGAAAGGGTTTATTTGACTTACACATTCATCTCTCTGTAGCACGAATAATGAAAACCCAGAGACAGAAACTGGGGTTCAACCCCAAAACCAGAAAAGCAAAGCAGCCAAGCCACTAGAGAAGTCTTACCTCTAAACTAAGCAGACTAAGCCTCTCTCTCCTCCCATTTTATATTCCCTTTAGTGCTGGGATTAAAGGCGTGACTCCCTAGAACTGGGATTAAAGGCATGAGCCACCACCACCTGGATTTGTTTCTGTATTGATTTTGTGTAGCTCAGGGTAGTCTTGAATTTACAGAGATCCACCTTCCTCTCTCTCCCAAATCCCGGGATTACAGCTGTGTGTCACCATTACCTGACCTCTAGTGGTTTTTGCTTCACCTCTGGGCTTCAAACAAGTTTTATTTATTAAAATACAGATAATGTACCACTATATCTCATGGTCCACCTTAGAAGGAGTCAGGGAAAAGAACTGAAGTAGCCCTTAGAAGCAGAACCTAGGGAAGAATAGTGCCTGATGTTCTAACTCCAGACGGCCTCCCTGAATCAAATTTAATTTTCATTTTGGGTTTGGTTTTGTTTTAGCTTGTTTTCTTTGTATGTGGTTGTTGTTTGTTTGGTAGGTTTTTACTCTTAAAAATATATTATTCTGCTAATTTTTGAGGACTTCATACCTACACACAATGTGTTTGGAATATCCACCCACCCCAACTCTTCCCCCCAACTTCTCCCAGGTCACCCTCTACTTCATGACTTCCTTTTTCACTGGGTTTGTTTTTATAACCCACCAAACCTGATTTGTGTCTCACACAAATCACCACTGTAGAACCATGCCCTGGAAAGTGGTTGACCTTAAGGCCAACTGACTCTCCCTACCCCAGATGACATTAGCTGTCAATAACTCTTCAGTTCAAATATTGACTGACTTGACCTTTTGCAGGTTTGTGAGGTCAAAGGCAGTTACGGTGTGTTCAGGAGTTTAGCAGCCCAGTCATAGCCAGAAAACACCATGTGTTGTTCTTCTCCTCCTCAGCCTCTGGCTCTTATGACCTTACTCTCCTCTGTTTCTCAATACTCCCTCAGGTTTTCAGGAAGGGGATCAACAATACAGGTGTCCTGTATGTGTTAGCTAGCTTTTGTTTATATGGGTTTGGACTGTCTGTCCAAGGAATGGTGCTGCTCATAGTGAGCTGGTCGCTTCTATATCAATTAATATTCAAGACATCGCCTACAGACACACTCCCAGACCAGTCTGATCTAGGCAGTTCCTCGGAAAAGATTTTCTCCCTGGATGACTATAGGCCCTGTCAGACTGACAACTGAGACAATGAAGGGTATACAGTCTATTGCAGAAAATATTTTCTTGACACACTTCATCCAAGGTGTTATAATTTTGATTTAGCAAATTATTGGTAACATGGTGATATCAAAATACTGGCACGCTTGGGGGGATGAAAATGGAAACAAAGGGCTTTTTTTTTTAAAGGAATGTTGTAGCAAGTTTGTATGCTGACAGGAATTGTTCATGGAGGGGAGATGATAATAACCCTGACAGAAAGCATGTGCTCAGAGTAGCAAGGTCCTTGAAAGCAGGGGGAGAAGTGAAGAGGTGTGGAGGTGGAGAGGCAACCTCACGGGAAGGGTTCAGCGCCATGTCTGGTAACTCTGAAATGGCTGAGTACTTCTCGCTCACATCCTGCATTGAACTAGATGCTACATTCTTCCCATTCTCTCTCATGGTTTTGCTGAATTTCCTGTCATTCCTGTAGACCCCTGTGGGGGGTCCTCTGTTCAGACAAATCATAACGTCTCACTCTGACGTCTGCGGTGGCTTTTGTGGGGTCCTGCAGACCAAGCCCCTCCCATCCATCCTCCATTCTTAATGTCCCTTGACACCTGTGTGGGAAGCAGATTTGAGCAACTCACCCTCCTGCTCAACAGCCTATACCCAGCTAATCTCCTGCTGAGTGAAATGTGAAGTTCATTGGCTCAAAACACGAAGCCATTCAGTGCCTGTCTCCTGATTCCACTCTTCCTTCTTCATTACTGATTATGAGTTACTATTACTTCATCTAAATGTGTCACACAATTACACGTGTTTCTCTTCACATTTAAGAGAATAATTCTTTTTCTGAAAATTCTTTTTCCATTCCGTTCTTTGGTTGATTTCTGTTTATCTTTCATAATCCAGCTAATAGGCATTACACTTCTTGTTAGCTGAATAAATGAAATTATGATCGAATATGTAATAGGTGTCAATTACAGCAACAAGCCCAAATGTTCAATTTTCTATGCTCAGGACACTTTTTCTAATTTGAGTTTGAACCACTCTTCGAAGAAAGTTGTGGGTGATCAGTGCATACCAAAGTATCACTTAGACTTCCTCCTCACAACAACCGTTTGCATTTTTCCTCAGTTCACTTAGGAAAGGAAACAGAACCCTGGGTGGAGGTCTGCTTACTCCTTCTGACTTTCTGCCAAGGCATAAAATCTATGGATGTGCGGAGTCACCAGGTCTGTTTCCCAGATACTTTCCCTAGGGAAAATGAAGATGTTGGGACTCCCCAAAGGTTTGGAACTGAACTTGGCAGCCTTTCTTATGATTTCCACTAGCATCTTCTAAGAATATAGGTGAGCACTGAGCAGGGCAAGTTCTACCTACTTACATTAGACAACTTCCAATGGAAGGATGCGAAATTGGCCCAGGATAATGATGATTTCTACTACAAAACAAAAGAACTCTACTGTTTTAAGTCAGGGTGACTGTTGAGATACTTGTGGCTCATACGATGTTCAGCACAAAACTTTGTAAGGCTCTTGGAGGGAAGGCACTTAGGACCCCCATTCTGCAGAGGAATTAGCTATTGAGTGGTCAGTAGGGAACCACACAGTACAATGGGTGGCGAGAATAAGAGGAGCATGAGAGAGGGAAAGAAATGACTAGGGAAGATAGGGTGTGTTAGGGCAGTGCTCAGACCACCACAGAACTCCCCAAATGCCACAGAGTGACAAATATAATACAGGGACTTGTAAATAGCCCAGGGAAAACAGTTATGATTTATTTGAAAGTCTTCACAGTAGTGCTTTTTGCCACACAGTGACATTTATGAACCAACCTCTGTAGTGACTATACTTCCCTACATTTAAAAATGAAATAAATATTTTCAAGGCTCTGTTTCTTTTTCCAGCTCATTTGCCTTTGAAAGACTTGCCGTGACTGTCGCTTTAAGAAATGTTTTTGCTGTTACTGCTCCATTTTAATCTTTCACTTTGTATTAACAAAATCAAAACCAGCACAATTAGATGCCTCCTGATTTTGATTTGTTTTAATACCAAGAGAATGTTTGCAATGGCACTAGCAGTCAGGGAAATACTTCAAGCTGTGGGGGCTGCAACGTTCGAGTTGTAAGAGGCAAACATCAAAAGATGGCTTGAAAGGAACGCCAAAAACATCTAAACCAAGAATTCTTTACATTTGTGTTTTTATTTTAGTGTAGTCTTCACAATGAAAGCAAGAAGATTGTGGAGAGGGGAAACGAGACTTGCAAGCTCACTTCAATTGTGTAACTTAAAATGAAATCAAAAGCATTTTCTCCCTGGCTTTAACGTGGCCAAGCAACCCACATATGTATAACTCACAAAGGAAAATGACCGAACACACAGGCGACACTCAGTGTCCAACTGTCTTGTGTTATCCGACTAAATGAAAAAGAAGAGGAGCAAGGCGTATAAAGCACGGATCCCCAGACCCAGGTCTTCTCTTCATTGATAGCGTGTCAGGAGGAAGACTGAAATGCTAGGTTCTGTCTGAGACAGCGAGCGACTCAGCAGCAGAGGGCATGAATGAAATTGACAGCCAGGTCTCCGAGACCTCGCAGTGGTCAGCGTCCATCACGAGTAGCCATTGTCCACATGTGCATGGTAGTCAGTATGAGAGCTACCAACATCCAGGGGCTTCATTACTCTCTTTAGGAGAACTGTTGTTTTTAAGAATCCCAGAAAACACACTTTAGAGCTTGGAGAGGCTGTCTTTCCTTTATTCTTGTTTCAGTTTGAGTACAAATTTCACTGTCTTACCAGTCCTAGCACCTTCGAGGAGGGTTTTATTTTTAGCACGAATTTAGCTGGTTGTTGTATATTAGCTTTTCCTTTCAGTACACATTTAAGTGAATTCCTAGTTCTTTAAAAATACAGCAAATGTTTGGTATTCTAGGAAAGGCTATTGTATGTTTGTATTAAAGACAAAGGAAGCTAAGCTGTTGGCTGAGCTGGCAACTCTTTGAATTTTGGTCTTTGGGTGAGCAAACAAGAATTGAAATGTTGCGTTTAGCACCAGCCACAAAGGTACTCCGTTCTACTCCCTCAGCCTGTGTCTTCTTTCATGATGACCCTCTGGGATGTACAGAGATGGGTAAACAAGATGGAAAGGAAGGGCAAAAGAAGGAGGAGCAGAGGAAGGGGAAGAGGAAGAGAAAGAAGGAGGAGGAATAGGAGGAGGAAAAAGAAGACTTATTTAGAGGACATATCACATATTCATTGAGTTTACAGCAGTCCCGGAAACAGCACTGTGTATTGAAGGACATTTTCATTTATCTTGTAGGCACTGTACAAGAATTCCCCTGTCAGAGCACCTTCCAATTGTGCAGCTGAGGCATCAGAGGCATAGAAGGGACACGAATTTCCAACACTCTAACAAGATCCTAACCCTCATCTCCTGCCAACCTTATCCACTTCAACCCTACTTTCCACGCCACTGGTATCTCCACAAAGCAGACGGGAGCTTCCTGAGTGAAAAGACTCATTATTCTGTTTCAAATGTTTGAGTCTTATTTAAAAAAAAATAACTGCAGTGAGCATTTCCTTTAACAGACTCCAGAATGGGCCAGATTGAACGTCAAAACCTTTTTCTGCTTATCGAGCATTTAACCACGGCAAACAAAGGCTCAGCTTTTATGTCCCTGGGCCAGCATACCTCAGTGACAGCAGAAACTTCAAATGGTAGGAAAGCCATCTTCTGGTTCCTCTAAAACAAAGCTCCCAAAGACAGAGCAGAATGTGTCAGTGCTTGATAGCTGCTCTGGGGAACTGGAGAGAGAGGGAACGACCAACCGGCAGAAGTACTCGGCAATGGGCATTGACAACTAGCCATTCCTAGGAAAGAGATTCTTGTTACAAAGTGACATGGTTTAGAGTCTACAAAGTTAAAACCCTGTGGCACTTTCTCCTGTAGTTTTATGAAACTTGATGTATTATTATTCAAGAGAATTTTCTGCCATCAATCCTAGTCTGATCATACAATACAGTTCAGAGCTGGGGAAAGTCCATTTAAGAACACAGGGGGAGTTTAAATCAATCATACTATTATAGTGATTTTCTGTGAAAACACATGTATCACCTTTCCTATTATGTGTTTCAACCACAGAAATTACATAATACTGGAGTTTCACACGCTTGCAGTCTTAAATACTATTAAGAGCATACAATTTTCCTTTTTCTTTTAATGTCATTTTTTTTCTTAATTGTAGAATGAATTACAGAAAAACCCTCAAAACTCGGCTCTATACTATTATCTGGTTGTCTGTGCTGGTGTCAACTTTGAGAAGCCACATTTGCAGGGGTGGCCATAAGTAAAAACTGCCTCCACTGACTGATGGGGGGTCCCTCCAGCTCAGGCATGAATGTGCTTAATCCAGTGGCAAACCCCTCTGGCAAGTCAACTGGGTAGACATTCATAGAGCCACTTTGTAGACCAGAAGAAACCGAGGTTTGCAAACTTGGAGTGAGTCTCCTACTCAGTTGCCCACCCAGATTCAGCTGTGTTACCCTGACAGCTCCAATCACTTAATACCTGATGGATCCATGAGAAAACATTGCCTTTTCTCCCCATTTGTCTTGATTTGCTTAGACGCAAAGAACCCGAACAGTACCGCCAAGAAACAGCATCTAGGTCATTCATTGGCAGTTATAGGTTCTGGTTTACTGCTTCCTGCTACTCGCTCTTCAGCTTCTCCAAAGACAGCCAGAGGGTTCTGGCACTCACTATTTCTTTCCGAGTCCCTAGGATGCTCTTGTAGCTAAGATTGAAACTAGTAGCTCCATGGTGACCAGGAAAAACAATGAGCCCCAGAGCCCATACCAGGCCTGGGAGCACTTGCGAACAGATTTTGAAAAGGAGAACTCAGTGTAGCTCCAGAGTTCCATCTGGGAACTGGCATCGGTGGTGTTGTTAGCAGCATGTCCTGCCTGCCTGCCTGTCTCTTGAAAACCCAAAAATTCTGCTGCACTTTGGACCTGAGAAACGTGTGAGCCGTTTCGGTACCATTAGGGTGCCTATTTGATGGATGGAAAGTCCTAAGCTCGCAGGAGAAATTAACACGCAGCAGTTCCCATTTCAAGGTCAGTCAACTCTGGAACAGACTCAGAAGGGTATTTCTGCTTCACAAATCTGCCCAGCAGAAGAAAGCATTGTCTGGCTTCAGGAATGTAATGTTGGCTTAAGGCAGTTTTAATGCGTTGGCTGGAAGGATAAAGACATATGAAGGCCTGTTTAGAATATTACATTAATTTAAGTCCTTATCCAACGTTGCATAGTGATGCCTTGAAATAAAAATACTAATGCATTTTATTTTTATTGAGCAGTAAAATAAGTCTAAGGGCACATCAACACCAAATACCTACTACTTTGCCAAATCTCATGAGCTTTCTCTAAAAAAGAAATAAATGAATAATTAAATGACACTGGAGGTACAATAAAGGAAAACCTGATGCCTTTGCTAGATATGGAACAATCACTCGGTTGGTAGGTAGAAAGAGAGAGAACGAGAAAGAAAGATTTCTAAGAATAAATAGGAATTTTGAAATATTAAGTGATCCAAAAAAAATCTACTGTTCTGGCATAATTTTATGAACAGTTTTTATGTTTCAGTGCTAGGAATGAGTTCAGGCTTCGATGTCCAGATTTCCCCTGGGCGCTGGGGAGCATCTCAGTGCCTGGTGAGAGGTGGGAAGCAAGACTTGATGCTGTGATACTCTGGAGGCCAGGAAGAGGGGATTAAGGGGCTGGGGAGGAGGGAAAGAATACATGCTGTCCTTCTCGGGGTACTCCCTGTATTTAATAACAAATTGAGTGAAAACGAGAAACATTCATCATTTCTTCCCTTTTATCTGAGAATAACGTATTTATCTTTGCATACACAATTCTTTAGACTCGTTTGAAGGAGTTTTGCTTTTCTTCCTTTTGCCTCTGGGAACCTGGCAGTGCAGGAGACTCAGTGCAACTCATGCACTGTCTTCTAAACATTTCTCTCACTCAGTGCTCTGCATTAATAACACAATTTCAAGACAACACCTCTAATACTTGAATATCTGCCCATATATGATGTAATATAGAAACATTAAGGGATGACAAGCATTTTAAAATTATATTTACTTATTCTATTTATTAATGTATATTTCTGATGATAATGGGGGCTTTTGTTTGCCTGTTTTTGTTTGTTTCCAGAGAAGATCTTATTCTGTAGCTTAGCTAATATTGGATTTGAAGTCATTTTCCTGGCCTCTGCCTCCCAAGTGCTGGATTACAGGTGAGACCTAGTGCCTAGCTATCATCAGTTTCTAATTGGCACCTTCTCACGAACCTCTCACCCAGTTTTTCCCTTTCAGTGTCTAGGCAATAGCCCATGGGAGGAATGTGATGGTTCATCATGGTATTTTTCTTGAACTTGCATTTTTTTGGTACCAAAATCATTTAAAGGTTTTGTTGTTGTTGTGTTTTATTAAAAAAAATTTTTTTCAAACCACTATTTACTCTGGGGGTCAATTTTAAAGCTATTTCAAATAGTGATTCACGAATTGTTACTATATGCTTTGCTCAAAGTGAGATGGAGCCATAGCAACCCTTCCTCTCATGTCGTAGGACCCCCCCCCCATGTCTGTCCCAAGAGCCACCAGTTTCTCTTTCCAAGAGTGACTGAGCAGGAGATGCCGACATCGCGGAAGCTCATGAGACATCAAGCTAAAGTGTTAAAAATAGCAATATTAAATTTCTTACTTCCTCAGGTTTTACATGTCTATCAATACACTAATGTGTGTCCGTATATTATCATTCCTCAACACAGTAGCTACTAACCCACAGACTAGCTGAACTGTAAAGATCCTTGCCTTACCTTGGCGGCCATCCACCAAAAATAGTTGAAAATGGTGACATCATTATATTGTTTGTGAAAGTAGCATCTGCTCCATCAGGAGTGCTAAGTGCCGAGCAGTGAGAGAGGTTTTTTTCAAATGTCTAATTGCATCTATAGGAAATGATCTTAAGGTCACTCTCTACAGAAACAGAAACTGGAACTTAAGTAAGTCCTAGAATACTCACACCATCACATCGTATTTAGTATCAACGCAGGCACAAAATAGAATAGTTTACTTCAAGAACAGTTTGTTCATTCTGAGCAAATGAGAATTTAATGGAGAATATGCATTAATTTTCTGTCTAGAGTTCTTTTCAAGAAGACCCAGTCTTGGATGATGGATGAGTCAGAGCTCCCAACCCTTCTAATCCTGTCCAGTCTTTCTGTTGCCATGCATTCATGCAACAGAGGTTAAATTTCAACCTTCGGAACACAAAAATGGCAGCACCTTCGTGACCTCATTTGCATTAGTTTGCATCCGGGCAATACCTGATAAATTTTCTGTTGAGAATAAAGAAGAATACAGATCATAAGGCCTCTTGATACACAGAGGCGGGAAGAAATGCCAGGAGTTCAAAGGGCACATTAGAAGATTGGTAGGATTTAAGTAGGACTTAAGCCTCATGCCCACTTTCTCCCAAGGCCAGGTCTACAGAGCAAATATTTGGTAATTTTTATATCTGTTGATATCCGTTTTATTGCTCTGTTGTTTGTCTACGCACAAAATGTTGCTCACCCTGTGCTTTTGACTTTCACACTTCCTTTGACAACAGCCCATCAGCCCACCGGGGTTTGTGCTTCTCTGGTTCCTTTTGTTGTGTGTTAATCAGCTTCTCTTCATCTTGTTTCTTTCCCTTGTCATCTGTCCACTAGAATGGTTCTTCTAATTTTAGCTTCAAATTAATTTACATTTCCCATAAACTGGTATTTGTCTTATGCCTCTTATAAAATATTTACACTGGGCAGGCTGAATCATGAAAATGAAGCTAAAAATAACGGTATTTTTTCATGTTGGGTTTTAAAAGAATACATGGATCATACTTTTACTCCCTAAGTACTTTTTATCCCTTCAGTTAGCTTTTGCCCATGTGGCTCCAAGGTCTTTGCTTGTGGTTGGAAAAAGGAAAGAATTCTGCTTTCTTCGCATCCATCCATGATTTATTAATTCAACCGCTGGTGACTACAGTCCGGTGACCGGGAGCTGTAGGAGAGGGTATGGGGGAGAAAAGCCAAGCTCTCTGCTTTGTAGAGCTTCGCTAGAGGCAGCACTTGATGAGCCTGTCAATGCAACAAAATTTCCTGAATGCCGTAGAAGCACTACGCGCTTACCTCCCGGGAGGGAGGTGTCCGTGTTTTGTCTAGGAAGACTAGCCGGAAGTGGCGCAAACGTGCTGAGGATTGCACTTCGCCAGGCTGTTGAGCTCCGTCAAACCCCTTTAGATCACAAAACGCCAGGGTTATCTATGAAACCTGGGAAACTGGGAAACTGAGGGGCCCAAAGAGAGCCGCATAGCAGGACAGTGTCCTACGGTATTTGATTTTCACACCAGCTGGCCTTAGTGTCTTCTTCTGTGGCTGCTGAGCCGTATACATATAGGGCATTACTTAACCTCTTTGTTTTTAGGGTTCATTCCCCCCCCCAAAAAAAAACATGATGTGAAATTTCTCAAACAAAACAGGAAGGCTAAAGGAATTCATTATAGATGTGATATACTGAACAGTTAATACACATTTACTACTAAGCAGTTATTACTGCCATTGTTAGTATTGAAGAGATATTTCTAGAAGAATCTCTGATACAATCCAGGGCCTTTTACACTCAGGGAATGCATGCT
This sequence comes from Arvicola amphibius, assembly GCF_903992535.2. Classification (NCBI taxonomy): domain Eukaryota; kingdom Metazoa; phylum Chordata; class Mammalia; order Rodentia; family Cricetidae; genus Arvicola; species Arvicola amphibius. Next base: position 13,702,877 of record NC_052055.2, on the reverse strand, counting down.
TAGCAACTCCTTTTTGAGTCCTTAACGCCTTTCTTTCATGAAGAACAAAGCCATATTCCTGCTCAATTTATTCATATTTGACTTTTTGTTACTTGAAATTAATGATATTTATATCTATATATTTCATTAGACATATTTCATTATACCTAATGGAATAATATTAGATGTAATATATTATTGAATATAATATTAGACCTCTTTCAGTTTCCCGGTTTCAGGTGCTTTGTTCAAAATCCTAAAAGAGGACTTGATGACAAAGGTTCTCCTTTGGACCTGGTATCCTTGTGTGGACCAGCTTCGAAGACAAAGAGTCAGGACCACTCCTTAGATAATGATGGCTCTTTGGGACCTAAAGGAGTTTGATGGAGCTCAAAATCCATGAGAAGTGTTACCTTCAACACATCCTCTCCAGTTCATTCCAGTCTTCTTGGACAAGCATAGACATCTCCTTCCTGAAGCTAAACACATAGAGCTTCTCCTGTGGTGTTCAATGAACTTTGTTGAAATTATATATCTCATCAGACATCCATTATACCTAACTGAATATAACTTTAAATCACCTTCTCTCCGGGCGGTGGTGGCGCACGCCTTTAATCCCAGCACTTGGGAGGCAGAGGCAGGTGGATCTCTGTGAGTTCGAGACCAGCCTGGTCTACAAGAGCTAGTTCCAGGACAGGCTCCAAAGCCGCAGAGAAACCCTGTCTCGAAAAACCAAAAAAAAAAAACAAAAAAAACAAAAAAAAAAAAAAAAAACTTCTTTATTTTCTCCTACTTGTTATCATTGTTATTATTATTCCTTGTATTCATTATGAAGAAATTTGACATTAATTAGAATCTTCATGTTTTTGTTAGACATACAAAATTATTAGCATAATTTTAACTCTATAACCTTAGTGTTACAAATGACAAAACACTCTAGATATGAATAAACAAAAATCAGACAGAAATTAATACACACTTTCTACTGCAGCTTTAGGTCATTTAATTACTGCATATAATATAGTGATTTGTAATATATAAAAATTGATGAATATACTATATAAGTTACATAAAAATGAAAGTTGGAATTAACAGTTTTTGCATGTGCTACTATTCACAGAGAGAAGCATTTTAAGCTCCTGGAGCTATCAAGTAGAACTGCTTTTTGAAGAAGAAGGGTGAGGTGCTGCATGCTGAAATTTCTAGGAACAAACTGACTTACATGGCAATACATACACGTAGAGAAGTCACCAAAGTAAAGGAACCTCATGGCTCTCCTAAGAGTGTTCTACTGGAGTGAGTGGTCGTTATGGTCCCTTAGGATTTTTCACTCAAAAAAGACAAAAGATAAAAAGCAAACAAACAAAACATCAGCCTTCATTCACTTCATAGACACATACATCAAGAAACCAGACACTCGGCACACAAGAAATAGTCAAATCTCATACCTGGGTATAGTTTCAATCATGAATTTCCTAATCCATAATACTGTTATGACATAATCTAATTTGGGTTTGATCCTACTCTACCCACGATGTTATTTTTTCTTTGCTTGCTCATTTGTAGGTCTAGTTTTGACTTCAACTTAAACAACCGAATACCCACCAACATCCACCAAAAACTGAAAAGCATGGTATTGACTTTTATCATTGCATAGTCTAAAAAAAATACTATATTTTTTTTAAAAAAAAAGTCTGCTTGTAAATAAGAGAAAAATCAAGAACAACCATTATAAGAGTGTTAGGACATTTTCATTGGCAAAAGAATCAGAGCGTAGGGGCTTTTAAATGTGAAAGGACCTTGTTGATATTGGTGTTTTGAACCTCCATGGCCCCTTGAGGTTCCACTGAATCTGGCAAGTAAAATGTTATCATCAGGAGTACCCCTGTTTCTGTTCTGCTTGTATCCTCATTTATTATGGTTTTCTGCATGCACAGACCATAGTAGCTGTGTAATGATGGGCTGGGCAGGGAGGGCAGGATAAGGCACAAAGTCCAGCGACAGAGACAGATGGCTTGTATCTGAAGTTTTCTTTTCCGTTCATTTTTTGGCTCTGTAAATATATGGAAATCGTGTAAGTAAAAATAGCTACCATTTGTCAAATGCTTACTCAACCCCAGCATGAGATAGGTTTGTAGGGTAGGTCTGTGGGAGGCATACTGGGGCTCATGAACGATGAAAGAGACTCCAGGTTTGAGCACGTGAGTTGTCCTTCCTCTGGGAGGGTTCATTATTGCAATAGTAGTGGAGATTATTCCTCTCTCTCTCTCTCTCTCTCCTCTCTCTCTCTCCTCTCTCCTCTCTCTCCTCTCTCTCTCTCTCTCTGTGTGTGTGTGTGTGTGTGTGTGTTTGTGTCTCCTTTCTGCACTGAGGACTCAACCTACAGCTTTCTACATGCTAGGCAAGTTTGTTCCTACTTGAACTGCATTGCTAGACTTTATTTACTGTTTTATTTTAGGATACTGTCTTGCTAATTTTCCAGGAAGGACTTGGGTTTTGTTCTTGTGATCTTTCTTCTTCTGCATCATCAATTGCAGGGATTTAGTCATAAACTACAAACCTGGACTTCCTTTCATAGTTCTTTTGCATTTTTTATCACACTGTTTCCAGATTGTCTGGGATCTCATGCTTTTTCTTCCTTGGTCTAATGTGAATGTCTGCTGGCTATCAGACTTCGGGTATATATTGGATGAAATACTGAGAATGTATTAATGGTTTTTATTCTTCTCTAAAAGGAGGAAGAGTGACAGAAATCTGTGTAAGTGATGTCACACTCTAGACCACATGGCTGCTTTTCTTTTCCACTTTACAGGTTTCAAATTTCTTATTTTGATTTTCAGTTAAGTTTTGGATACATTGTTTAGAAACACCAATTCATTCCCAATTGGTTTGACACTCAACAAGTGGTAGAGCCCTAGAAATCATCAGAATTATTCAATAAGTGAATAAAATATTTCCTCTATAATATTTTGTGTTTTAGCTAGATTCAGATGGAAAAGAATTGGGAGATAATCAATGAAATGTCTACCCTTAAGGGCAGTTACAATGTTAGGTTGAATATTAAATATTGAACTTATTTTGTTTACTAATTTTAATTAATAATGACATTCTTGAGCTTTTCAAGGAGAGAATTTGCAGCTCCTCCAAGTTCAAGGGCAAATGAGTTTTCATCACAAAATAATGCTGTTAGTTGTGGGGGCAATTTCTACCCATAAGATAAATGACAATATTTATTTGCTTAATTTTGGGATCACAGCCTACCTTATTGACTGCATACTACTCCATGTTTTTCCTGCTCATATGGTGATTTCTCCTGTCAGTGAATGCATGCATTAACTTTAGGTTTTATATCCAAATTAGTTAGGGGTTCTTTTTCAAATAAATGGGTTTTTTTGCAGGTTGACATGTTACCCAGAACACCAGCAAACAACAAAACCTTATCACTTTCCAAGAAGCTAGATCTTCAGTGTCCCCAGAGAGCATGGGAGCATGCACAAGATTCTATTTGATGCTTCAACTTCCAGGAGCGTATTAGCATTAGGCCCTCCAACACCAGCCTGGTCTGAGCATAACCCCTAGGTTCCAGGGGAGCTGTCCAAGTCTGTTGAAACCCGTTGTTTTTACAATGCATTTCTTTCTGTATTTTCTTTGTATTTGCCAAAATGAAACAAACTGATTTTTTGTCAGCTGTCAAGTGCAGGCAAGATGTCAGAAGGGGCAGGGGGCGGGGGCAGCTTTTTTTCCGAACGTTCAATTCTTGCAACAAAAACAAACGATTAGACCATTGCTTGTCTGCTCCAGGAGAGGTTTAGGTTTCCAAAATTGCATCGCACAGTCCGAACGAAGCAGATTGGAAGCAGTGCTTGGGTCACAGGAAGGCTGGCTGTTTTGCCTGACTCAGACGGAGCCAATAAGCTTTTGTCACCCCTGGGAACAGCACCTGAAAACCCTAAGTCCTTAAGTGTGGCCTTCCTCTTAGGTGGTACTGAGTGATTCTAACAGGCTTTCTTGGCATTTCCTGCTGGTGGTGGGATGAGCTTTTTGTCAAATTCCCAGGTTATGAAGGTGCACAGCACAGATAGAAGTCTTGAGTACCGATCGCCACACCTATGGCTCCTTTTGCTAATGCATCAGCCCAGACCTGCTAAGTGATTCAGACTATTTATTTAGTCACAGGACTGGGTTTCCTTTAAGTTGGAAGAAAAAAAAAAAAAGAAAGCAAAAACAAAAAAACCTACCACTTAGGCAAAATATGGCAGATCACAGAGCGGTTTATAACCATCTTAGCCTGTAAATTCAAACCAATATTTTTTTTATCAGAATTAGATCAGCCTGCCAGCTCAACTTTCCCTTAGCAAATGTTATTTCTATGACACCCTAAGTGTTTTTATTTCCACTGAAATTGACTCAGACTGTATAAAGCTCCAGTACATCTGCACACTTTTGAACAGAAAGAGCATTTTCGGCTCTTTTGAGGGGACCATTATTTCATGGGTGTTTTAATTATCATATACCAATGTAACATCACACTCAAGAGGGGTCTTCTTTCTTTACCATTTACAAAACGCTGTAGGAACCAAACAGAATAGACCCAGGAAAAGATGACCCCCCCCAAAGCAATGGCCATCTGGTCCGCTGCTGTTTCACTGGCTCCTGAGAGGCTGACTAGTCAGATGTTTACGATAAAGCACATGGGTTTTACATGGGAGAAAGGCAGCCCTGGACACACAAGCTTGTGTTCTGTCAATAATGCAGCTTCAAGTTGGTGTGCATTCTGGTGTACATTGTTGGCAGTGAGAAGTAAGTCCTCCATCTACTCTTTTTTTTGGGGGGGGGGTTTAATTTTTAAAATATGGATGAAGGCAGAGTCCAAGTAACTTTCCTACCCACTGAAAAACAGAGCTCTTTATTTTAGAACCTTCTGGAAGGCCTCTTGGAAACATAGATCCTTTACCCTCAGCAGGTTCCAATGTTCCTCCTAAACTCTTTTCAGCACGGTTGCCTTTCTTCAACATAAAAGTCCAGAGAAGAAGATTCTGACACCCCTTCATCGGTCATTTTGTGCTTCGGCTTGATTTTCTGTCTGTACGTGCTATAGAGCCTAAGCGAGTTGCGGATTATCAAAATATTTTCAATTTGTTGTTAAAATGCCCTCTCCCCAAGAGCCCCGAATGCCTTATTTCTATAGCCTCTCCTCCACTTGCAATCCTACAGCCTCCTCCTACCTCCCAGCTCACGGCTAACATGCTCATACTGGGCACTGAAATTTCACATTTTTTTTTTCCTCATTGGGTCATTGATGGTAGTTTATTCTGTATCTAGAAAAGGGATATAACATTTGACAGATAACTAATATCATTACATATTCTGATCATGCCTTCTGCTCATCTGTAATCACAGATATTTAATCATATGATAAGTTTTCCGGGACATCTCCACCGCTAATTAAAGTACATCCGAGTAATGAAGGAAACATCATCACTTTTCCGACTAAATTCAGCATCTTCCCTCGCCGTCTACCCTAGCCTGGGCTTCTTATTCACTTTTCCAGTATTTAGTGAGTCAACTAAACACGAAACTCAGTCATCCTGACTTGATTTCTCCATGCAATTTGTCATCCAATTAGTTGAACTTCGCCCTCCAGTTTTCTTTGCGTCCATCCTGTTGCGTTACAGGTTCATCGCCTCACTTTTAAACACAGTCACTTCCTTCAAGTTTCCTTCATCTTTCCTGTTATTTTCCTTGAAATCTGTTCCAAGAGAAGTCTCTAAAATATCATTTGGTTCAGTCTTTTTTTTTTTTTTTTTGAGACAGGGTTTTTTCTGTAGCTTTGGAACCTGTCCTGGAACTAGCTCTTGTAAGGCAGGCTGACCCCAAACTCACAGAGATCTGACTGCCTCTGCCTCCCGATGACTGGGATTAAAAACATGTGCATCACCATCTCCAGGAGATCCAGTCATTTAAACTTATTTTTCAATAGAAAACCAACCTTGTATTCCTGGAATAGAGAATATTCATAGTTGGATACTTTATATAAGGCATTTTGTTTCCTTTACTTTCTCCATTATTTTACTTTACTTTTAATTTTCAAAAGTTTGTTGCATTTCTAAATGTAGTTTTCTCTGAGTTGTGTGGATTGGAGTTCACTGAATTTCTTGAATAAGTAAATTCTTATGTTCTACCAAATTTGTGGATGTTTTTCAGTCTTTGCTACTTCAGAAAAATGATTTTGTTTTATTTTTGTTTTTCAAGACAAGGTTTCTCTGTAGCTTTGGAACCTATCCTGGAACTAGTTCTTGTAGACCAGGCTGACCTCAAACTCACAGAGATCCACTTGCCTCTGTCCCCCTAGTGCTGGGATTGAAAGTGTGCACCACCACCACCTGGCCTGAACTCTTAATACCACATGTGAATCATTACCAAATCCCATTTGCTTAACTCTCAAAAGTTTTTGAATATTTTGTTACATACATCCTCTATACTTCCATCTTGCTTAAAGTATTTTCATATCTAACATGGATTATGATAATTATAGTTTGGTGAATCTCTTGCTCATAAATATTATATTAATGATCCACCATCCTCAGATACCTGTGACATTTACAAAATATGTAATGGCTAGGGCTTATATCATAATATGTTAACCAATAAATGACCACAAAAGTGAACATCATATTTAATTAATTCAATTTATGGATACAAATCAGCAAATTAAAAGTAGTAGGTTTTACTAAAATGAGTGGCATTCTACTCTAGAGCCTAATATAATGATGTATTGGAAATAAAACATGCAATGTATTTGTTATACTAGAATTGGGCCACAATCATAAATGGAGGCAGAATTGTAATTGGATTCTTGTTATCAAATCTATTTTAGTTTTGGAACATTTGAAAATCCCCACAATGACATTCTTATATTGTGTGTGTGTGTGTGTTTTAAATAGTGCTGGACTTATTTTCTTTAATGGAAATTATTGTTTTTCTTTTTGTGTCTTCTTGGTCATCCTAAGAAACATAATTTTACAACATATTAGAAATTATTATTCTCAGTTATACATTCAGTCACTCAAAATGTATATTGAACATATATTTAATATAATACCATTTTTAAGCTCAAGAATTTAAGAATTAGGAATGAAGGGCTGGAGAGAATGCTCAGTGGTTAGAAGCTTGTGCTGCTCTAAGTTTGAGTCAAAGCATCTATGTCAGGGATCTCACAACTGCCTGTATCTTCGCCCCCAGGAGACACAGCACATTCTCTGATAGCTGTGGGCACTGCACTGATGTGAATACATCCACACTCATGCACATGTATGTGATGACAAAATTTACTTTTCAAACCTCACAAATGAAGTTGAAAACTAATTATGTACCCTCATAAGAACAATGCCTCAAACATTTTAGTAAAGCCACCATTTTCCTCCTTGGTTTTGGTAGGGAGTGAGAGCAATGCATTTAACATGAAAAATAATTTAGGTGCAAACAAAAGATCAGATCAGGATTAGTCACTGTGAATTTCCTAGAAAACACTACACTACACACACACACACACACACACACACACACACACACACATATACACACACACAGTGGGGGTGATTATGCACAAGAAGCATCATTCAATTTTAATTTCAAAGGGCAAGAGGAAAATTAAGTTAAATGGCTAATGGAATTTTCTAAATAAACACAAGGGATATGAATTTTTTTCAACAGATATGAGTTGTGTGCCGTTTAAGAAGAGAATGAAATGAAGGGTGTAAAGAAAAGTCAAACGAAGGGTGTAAGAGACTGGTAATATTGAAGAAAATTTTGTATGTGAAGATTCTAAGAAGGAGGCATTGAACTCATAAGGAAATGCTGAAGAGGGACAAAGAAGCAAGAGATAGATCAAAGGCAAAAGCAGACCACGAGAAGAGGCATGGCTAGCCATTTCAAGGCACCCAGTCTTGAGAACGTCTTCCATCAATCCCTCTTTTCCCACTGACACACTCCCTCCACTTTGTCCCTCCAGGTTTAGAATTTGCAACCTCAGAGCAAAGTTAAGGCAAGTCTTTGGGCTGCCCATCTGTGGGTTTTTTTTTTTTTTTTTTTTTTTTTTTTTTTTTTTTTTTTTTTTTTTTTTTTTTTTTTTTTTTTGACAGCAACATTCAGGATCCAAATTAGGTGCAATTGTGGGCCCTCCTGGAAGCTTGGCTAGCACAGTGAGGCTAGTTTAGGGCTTTTGTTGTACTATATTATCCATCATAAAGAGTATATTGTCACTGAGTCAACAAAGACTCCTTTGAAGATGGTGGGGAATTTGGGCTCCCCTCACTCTCTCATTACTAGGAGGGGGCACATGCAATAATGCGTCTTCCATTAATTAGCACATTGCTTCTCTTGGGACTGTCATGTTTCCTTACCACTTAGTTCGTACACGCTTAATTTCCCGAGAAACTCATAAGAGCAGCTACCAAAGTGCTGGGTTTGTAAAGCCGTCCTCCCTAAAGTTCTATGGTTGTTTACATGTATTTGAATACTGATATTTGTATGTGTAAATGAGATCAAGTCAGTAAGTATCTGTAGCATTCAAGAGCAGGGGCAAACAATTAGAACATATTATGACTATTTTAACTGAACTTTCTGGTTTAATTTAAAATTAAAAATTATGAAATTGTGGATTGGGATCAAAGACCAGCTACTAATTTGGGGTTTTTCTTTTGCATTGTAGGATGGTGTATTCTTCTATTATAAATTCAGAAATTGTTTGAAAGTTTATGTAGACAGAGTCTACATTATGAAAATTGAATATAACTCAGATGGATACTCAAAGGTAAAATTATGACTGCCACAATATTCTTGATTGATTTAAGGTCAAGTGCTTAATCAATGAACGTCTTATCAAAATACTCTTAAATAAAGGAAATTTGATAGCACATATAGAAATATCGTGTAGTTTTGAGGCCTAGTATTTGTCCATTGGAGAATTAAGTTTCTATGTATGCATATACATAGAGCATTTGAACTTGCTTTTGAAAAACTAGTTTTGAGGGATATACATCAGGAATGACTTTATAGAGTTGTTTGAATCTTAAAATCTATATTAGCAAAATGTAGTTTTCAAATTATTTTTATGAAAACAGTTGTTGAGATGCTAATGTTTGTTTTATAGTGGTAATGTAGAGAGAATATAAATTTACACAATTTCATTCCAGAGACAGAATCGTAAGACTTGTGATATATTTTATCTGCAAGGGATTAACGGAGAGGGATTATAAGGGATGGTCTGCTAGGTTCTGGTATGAATATATAGGTGAATAGTAGCCCCATTTAAAGAAAGAATAGCTACCAAGGTATTAATTTAATACTTTCGAGTATTGAAACTGAAGGAAATATCTGGAGATTAATTTGAATAGACAAGTTTTAGACAAGTGTTTGTCAACCGTATGTTATATGGCTGCATTAAGCTTTTTATATACATCATCTTCCAATTATATCAGCAATCTTATGTGCCTAATGATATTCCATTTTTAAATTAGGACATCAAGCTTGGGAGAGAAAATATCAAGCCTGAAACTGGTAAATGATTGATTAGAATTAAAGTTCCATTTGGTTGACATCACAATTCCTGCTAGTTTTGAATAAGCTATAATAAATACTGTACTTAAACACAACACCCTACTTATTCAAATTTGTGTGTGATTATCATGCAAATAGATGAAATTTCTATAACATAGTTTATGCAACAGGATAGAAGTGTATTTCAAGACGAAGAAGTGCTTCCATGATGGCTCGGGACAAAGAGGAAACACGACTAACTCTATCAGTGCTCAAACAAAGTTTGCCTGATGCCAATTATAGACAATGTTTTATAACTAACTGAGAGGATAGAGCACATAGTCCCAGGGCTAGCTTCACTGATTTTTGCTTTAAGATTATTTACTAAAAATTAATTTTATTATTTGTTAATACAATACGTAACTTCATAGTGAAGTGGTTTTAGTGAAATCTGAATAAAAGCTCAGGAAAAAAAATAATTTCAGGTTTCACTGGAACAGAGTCATGAAGCCAGATTGACAAATCTTCGGCCAATAGATTTGACATTCAGCTCCTTGCTAAAAGTAATAAACAAATTTGCTGAAACCAATAAAGCAATACGCACTGTTGCTCGGATGCAATGGTAGTCCCAGTGGTAATCCGGAAAATGCCTGCTGCCTCTAAGAATTGTGGGCCATGAGATGGACAATTAATCCCTCTTCCTGAGCATGTACTAAGTGCTTTGCAAATCATAGTAACTATCCCTTGCAGTACTTGTGTGTATGTGCATGTATGTATGTGTGCGCATATGTGTGTATGTGAGAGAGAGAGCAACCAGTGAGTGCCTATATGATTATAATTAGTAGTGAACATCATGTTTGATGATGTTGATGGCAGCAAGAGTAGTAATGTTTACTTTAATAGCGATATTTACTTTAATAGAAAGGTAGACTATGGACTTGTAAATAAGCTGAGTGTGCAAGGGTATGTGTACGCTTGTGCATGCTTGTGCATGTGGAGACTCAAAGTTACTGTCTCCTCTGTTGCTCTTCACCTTATTTAATGAGGTATTATCTTGCAGTTGAATCCAGGGCTCCTATATTATAAGTCTGGGAAGCCAATATAGCCTCCTGAGGCTATTCCTGAGGGTCTCTTATCTCTGCCTCCCAAGTGTTACAATTAGCTGGCATGCTGGTCTGGCTTTTACATAGGTTTTTAGGGCTCTGAATTCTGGACTTCAACATTTGCCAGGCACATACATTAGCCACTGAGCCATTTTACAAGCCCACGAAGCAACTTTTCACCCTTTATTGACTCTGCCCACTAGATCCTCCAGAAAATGACGCTAATCCCTCGTTCTTCACAGGACGTTTGTAAAGATAATGTTATTCAGTTGATAATTAGATGATTGAAATTGTGCTTAACACTGAGGAAGGCCTCTGTTGGCCCTTATCGTGATGTTGGTGGTAGTGATCAAGTTGTCAGCCATTTGTCATGTCCTACGCAAAGCATTTTATACTCATAATCTTTCAATTATGTCAAAATCCTGTGAGCTTGATGTTATTCTTTTTATAAAGCCAGACATCAGCAAGAATGTCAACAATAATAAATCTTAACAGAAAACAGTGAGACCTAGAAAATCCCTGATAATGAGAGTTAATGTCTTTAAGAAATACCCTAGCATCTATTACCTCTTAAGCATACCTCATCCATATTAGCGAAGCCACTTGGATTTCCATGGCTAACTAATCTTGTGTTCAGATTTCTCAGTTTCCACATTTGCTTTTAGTTATGTTTAATTATATTATGCAAAGGAATACATGAGAAGGTGGTTTTAATCACATAATAGACAAAATAAACTTATAGTATCACAAAGTCAACGGTAACTGTGAGTTAACATTCTGTCCCTTTATCTATTCACTCACCTACCTATCTACTCATCATGGATTTCTAATTTTTTCAAGTATAGTCATTTGTACTTGAAATACTGCTATAAAATAAGTAGGCAATTATTACTCCCATTATATTGGTTATAATATTTGGCATAAAGGGGTAATAAGATATCCAGGTTTATGGTTCTTTTGGACACAGGATGATGTTATTTGCATATCTGGAACTCTAGTGTGTATGTGTGTGTGAGAGAGAAATAGAGACAGAGAGACTGGATAGAGAAAGAGAGAGAAAGGGAGAGAAAGGGAGAGAAAGAGATGTTTCATGCTGTAGTTTATTTTCTACCTGCTCTGGGTCTGCTATTATGATTTGCTCATTTCCTCATCTACTACTTGTCTAATTTTTCTGTTCATTTATTAACTCTGCTTATTCAATGGGCATATGTTCAAGCCACAAAATATACTCTAATAATCACAGATATGGAAAAATTTGCTAAAGACAAAAGTTAGGTGACTTGAATATAATTCTCAGCCCATGTCCCCTCAGTACCCCTAACCTCAGCATCATGGACCAGAAGGATCCTCCATACCATCACATCTCCTTGAAGTAGTTCCTCCATGAGGTCATTGGCTTGCGTCTACCCCTATTTTGTTTACTGCCAATGCCTTGCTACCTTGCACAATAGAGCTTCTCTTGAGTCAACTGATTTTTCACAATAGAGGATTAAAGTGGTGAAATAACAATAGATGGGGGAAGAGGAGGTAAACCAGGAAGGAGACTAATATTGAGTCATTGGGTGGAAATGCAACCCTCTAAGTTAAGCCTTTATTTTTTTTAAAAAAAAATTTTTTTGTGATAAGTGAGAGGTTCTACTCACTTATCAGAAGATAATCTGAGTTGTTTTGTGGTTTTGCCCTGACTCACTCAGGTTTTTGCAAGTACTATGAATTTTATGTTAGGAATAGAAGTGGAACGATAGGGACAATAACCGCTGCCCAAGGCTGTCAACCTCTTAAACCCTAAGAGTGTGAATATGTGACGGCGTATCACAGGGCCACAGGTTGAGCCTTCTGTTCAGTAGAATTGAGTAGAATGTCCTTGAGGCAGTGAAAGTGCTCTGAAGTGTGTGCAGGGACCTCCGTTATCGCGTAATGAGTGAGAGAGAGAAAGCCAGGACTCAGTGTGGGACACCGGAATATGCCTCATGGACTGGATTCAAAAGGAAGATATCATGGGGAATGGGGGAAACAAACTCCTGAGAGAGGGTTGAAAGGGGTGCAGTTCCACCAATTCCTTGTTTTTGGTTTACTGGGACCCATTTTTAGTTCAGCTTACAGAAATGTAAAATAATGAGTGTATGAGCTTTGAAGTCTTTAAATCTGTGTTTGCTGTAAAAGGAAATGAATCCATGCAAGAGTAAGATTGTGGGCATTCCATCCATCAGTCTAAGAGTCTAGCTGGCCAAGCACCATGCCATTGCCCAGCTACCCAGGAAGGTCAGACTCTCTTGAGTTTTTATGCAGTAGGATTTCTTCCTACCACTCTTCTGGGTTTCATTTTACCTACACAGCTTTTGCTGTAGGAGCATCCTGTTAGTACACACTCTCCTAGGCCGCTACTGGACGCTGCCTTTCACTAGCTCTGCTTTCCTTCCTTCCTTCCTCACCAACCCCCCCCCCCCCCCGCCGCATACTCTTTTGGGGGTGAATTCTAATTTTCACTTTTCTTTGCCTACAATTCTTAAGCATTCTAATTACACTATAGGAAAGAATTTTAATGATTTTATTAAGCCATATTGGCCATGGAAGACAGAGCCCTGGTACCAGATAAACTGAGAAGATGCAACCAGACTCTATACTGGCTTTCTTGGATGGATCACTAATGGCCGGGGCAATCATCTTGGCAAATAGAGAAGGGCTCTGAGTTACTCAACATGGAAGCTTACCCAACACACACACACACACACACACACACACACACACACACACACACACACATACACACACACACGGTGGGGGGGGAGGCAAGGAAAGGAGAGAGAAAGAACACATTTAACACACAGTGGAAAACCTGTTTCTGCCACAATGTTGAAATACTATTTCCAGAAGGAAATGCCATGGGGTCAACTCTTGGCTTAGTTACCTACTAGATGCGAGACTGGAGACTTAAGGTAAGCTGTTTAACTACTCTGTTTCCTCATTTTTCAGACTGAGCAAGTAGCTTTAGTATCTGCTTCCTAATTGCTGTAGAGATTAAATGAAATAATCCAATTAAAATGCGGGCCATATAAAAAGCACTCAACAAAATGACAGATGCTATTGTTATCATGTGTGTGGCACCTGAGTTCTTCCAATGATTGAGTGAGTGTATGTGTTTGTACTGTGACATAGGAGAAGGCTCTGTCTTCTAAGGAAAGCTGTAATTGTTATAGATGGATGATGGCTTGCATTGTTTCTTCAGTCACTGAAATATGAAAAGCACTCGCCATTTATTACATGGATGACACCTAATTTCTTCACTCACTCACTAAATACTTCTTGAGCATCTATTATGCGCTTTACATTATTGCTAAATTGAGAATTTAAAAGATGGTATTATATCCAGCCTTAAGGGGGTACTCTGTCTTCAGAGTGATACGAAGAAGAGGGAAGGGAGGAGGGAGATAAGTAAGAGACCCTATCAGTCCAGAGCATAATATCTTAAACGCAGAGAAGACAAAAAGCAATCTGTAAGGATTTGGTGGCCTTGTTCAAGGCACTCATTTTATACATAAGTGATGAGGCTTATGTGTACAAATAAGTTTGTCTTTTGACCATAGTGACTGAGACTTTGGATTAGTTTAGAAACGGATGCATTCTTCCCGTGAGAATCGCTGTATCCCATTGCACAGCGAATTGCTGTACTCTCTCACCGGAGAAAGTTTGTGTGCCCCATGGTTAGCTGGCCGTTGCTGGAACTCTGAGCACCAGCCCAGCTTCCAGTGTTTTGAAACCAAGAATCACACCTGTTAGAAGAGGATCCTGTGCATTACCTGGGCCTTAGCACAGAAAGCCGTGCCTAACGCCTCATGCGTTTCCTTTGTCTAGTCCTGTGCATCATCTCACTGTCTCCAGAATTCAGCTACCACACCCCCAAAGAGTCAGTAACTATCTTGGTTTTTGGTTAATTGTGCAGGTGATGGCTTCATACATTCTTTTGAAATGTATTTCTCAAAATCAGCATGCTAGCTTTGATGAAATTTCTGAGGAATTATCTGTTTATTTAAGTTATCTGAATGATAACCAAAACCTTGTACTTTCTTGTAGATCAGTTTAAGACATCATGGAACATATGAGTTATAGGACTTAATCTAAACCCAATCCTGTGTTTATTATCTTATACATTTCATTATCACTGTGTTGGCAGCACTATAAAGGATGATTTTTGTCTGTGTTAGCATCACTTAAGATATTGTGAACTCCTTGACATCGGAATCAGTCTCTCTCACTTACATATACATATATGTAAATATAGATATTTCACATTTGATTGTCCCTTGTCCTAATGGTACCAAGCTCCTAGTACTAGTCTCAAAACAAAGTCTTGTTGACTTGCATATTCTGATCACTCATTCATTCAACGACTATCTGCTGTGTCCTCCTAAACCTTGTTCTGGTCTATGTGCTAAGGATGCAGTGGAAAGAAATACTCAGTTATAACTGCATGAAACCTTTGAATTGTGTCACTTGGGGCCTTCAAGATGGCCAAGTGTGTAAGAGCTCTTACCGTATGACCCTGATGACCTGAGTTCCAGCCCCAGGGCCCCCACATTGCGGAAGGAGAGAGAGAACTAACTCCTGCAAAAGCTCTTCTTTGACAATCACACACGTGCTGTGGCACATGGGAGATATGCATACACATGTACTATAGTAATAATAAATCATCATTTTACGAGATTCATGACATTTTAAATAGCTCTTGGTCATCACTTGCTTGGAGTGCAAAACAAGCCACAGATTCGGAAATTTTCTGTCCCTGTAATGTTTTCGGTCAAGTCATGTCACTAATAGCTGTCTCAAAGGTGGCTTCCAGTTCTTGAAAGGTTAGTCATCCACTCTGGAGCTCAGTGCCTGCTATTTTTAGTGGCTTTCTGCCAAAGGCAGCTTAGTCTAATTGGGAAGGGATGCGCCCTTAGCTTGATAAGTGAATAACACTCATGAATGATAATAGGAGCTATGTGTGAACATGAAGAAAAACTTGACTCCTAATACCATGCGTTGCATAAGAGCCTCTCAAAGGCTGCCTATGTGACTGATTGTCCCTCCCTGACTGGCTTCCATCTATCACTGGAATTCAAGGGAAGAAATGCTTTTTCATCCTGGCGAATTCTCCCAAAACAAAGCCCAACTAATTATTCAAAAATTCCCAAACACACGTTAGGATAGTGTCGTGGAGTGAAAACACTCCCATTTGGACATCCCAGAGGAGCTGCCATGGATGAATGTTCAAAACAGATGCTTCAGTGAGCAACATATTTAATTAAATCCAAACCTGTTGTTATTATTCCAGAAAAATATTATTATTAGCACAAGTTCCAAATGGAATTCACAGCAACTTCTGGTTGGAGTTTGGGGAGAGAGATTTTAATTTCTAGAGGAATTGAAAGTAGAAATCGGCCGTTATCAGACAAATACTGTTTTCCATCTTAAGGCCCTTCTAGTGACGGCCTAAGTGAGGAGCGACTGCTTCAGTAGGATGGTTGAGCTAAACAGCTGGCCGGCGAGGCCACAGACATCATGAGAAAATGCTGCAGAGTTCGCATGAAGTAGCCATCTTTGCTTCCACACGAAGAAAAACTGAAAAGGAAAAAAAGAAGGCTTCCAACTTTGTAAGATGGATCTCTAAGACTGGCATATGTGTCGCCAATTATATAATTGCTTTCTTATGTGGCTCTAATAAAATTATTTGGAGCCTTAAAGTGTCTAGCAGTGGATTATTTAATTTAATACATAGTTATAACAAAAATAATTAGTATTTACTTTAAACTCTACATTGTCAACAAAAAACCTCAAGCAATTATTTTCATCGTACTGCATAATGGAATAAATGTGTAATTAGTGACAGATGGGACTTTTAAAATTTAAGACACAGAAAAAGTCATATCACCTGTTTTGATTACTTTTTTTTTTACACGAGTGAAATTAGAGTATTTGAAAAGGAAGCACAAAGAGAATGAAAAGAATTCACTCTAGTCAAGTTAAGGTGTTAGTCCTTTGGCATGCTTCCCAAACTCCCAGAAGCCTTTCTCTAAAATGTCTGCTTTCAGAGCTTGCGATGGCCGAGAGCTATGCTGTGTTAGCTAAGTCCCCTCTCTTTAAACCACGTCCTTAGAGGCTAAGTGCCTTGCAGTCTGGTGATCACCATTTTGTTTGAGAGCAAGTTTCAACGGCAGGATGGAATTTAACTTAAAACAATTGTGACACAACTTCCTTATTTTGAGCCCTTTTCTTGATGTAATTAAAGATATTTGTCTTTCTGTGATCTAGAAACTATACCTCACACCGCGGCTAGAATAATCGATATGATTTTGTCCTGCAATTCCACAAGATGAGCACAGGCTGCTGTGCCTCGGTTGGCTGCTGTGCTAGGTGTCTACAGTTTTCATGACACTCTCAAGTTGCCATGCCTTAGCAACCTCTCATTGGAAGCCCAGTGGTAAATCTCATGGAGTTATAGAGATCTTGGTGTCTTGGTACCTCATGTTAACAAGAACAGTATGAGAAATCCAAGGCATTTGATACTAGCATTCTTTGTAAACTTTGGACATGTGTGTGTGGAAGGGTCATGTACATGCAGTATGTGCTCATGGGTATGCAGGTTGCATGGCCACATGAAGGGTAGTGATGACATAAAATGTGTTCTTCTGCTCTCACCTTTATTTCCTGTAGAGCAGTTCTTTAATTGAATTAGAAGCTGTTTTGGTGAGGTTAAATGACCCAAGCTGCTCCCAGAAGCCACATGACTTTCCTTTCAATACCGAGTTTCATGGCGCATACAGCTTTTTAAATGGCGTTAGAGTCAAACGGAGGTCCAGAAGCTTCCATATAATTTCTGTTAGAATCTCAGCCATCTCCCATTTCCAACTTGAAGCAGATGAAAATATTCTATAATTAAGAAGTGACATTTCTTTCCCAGCTGAGTCTGAAATCATGCAGAGGAACTATACAGAAAGCAGAGGGAAGAAACCACAGAACAGTTCATTCTGGTTTTAAGAAACATCGTATAAAAGGTCACCCGTGCTGCTAAGTCAGTGGTTTGTAACCTTCTTTATGCTGTGACCCTTTAATACAGTTCCTCATGTTGTGGTGATCCCAACCATGAAATTATTTTTGTTGCTACTTCATAACTGTAGCTTTGCTACTATTATGAGTGGTATATATATATATATATATATATATATATATATATATATATATATATTGGAGATAGAGGTTTGCTGAAGGGGTTGCAACCCTCACACAGGTTGAGGACCTCTGAGCTAATTGGCTTTGGTAACTGTTCCACCATGGGCAGCAGTTACTGTCTCCTACGAGGATGGGCATCTTCCTGCATGGAATGGCAGGCTGGGTTTCTTCTCTGCTGGTAACTAAATCCACAGCTTCAGGAGGAGCAATGCCTTGGTAATTCAATCTGTTTTAGGAAGTCTACTTCATTGGTGATTTCACATTCCCTCACAGAAGAGCAAAAGTATAAGAGCTAGAGCGAAGGCAAGGGGTAAGAGGAACTTCTCAGTGGGAAGCTGAGTGTGTAGCTATGACTTACTTTTCTCATTCTGGCGACTAAAACACCGGACACACAGCTTCAAGAGGAAGCTTTGACTTTGTGTAGTTTAAAGTTATAATCCTTTGTATTAAGGAAGGCATGGTAGCAGCAGCTTGAGGTGGTGGGTCACATTGCACCCACAGCCAGGAAGCAGAGAAACATGGAAGTGGCACTCAGCTTGCTCTTTCTTTTTTAAAACCCGGCCTGGGCATGGAAGCTCATGGAAGGACATGGCCCACGCTTCACCCTACCTTGAAAAGCCCTCTTAGGAGGCCTAGAGACTCATCTCCTGGGCAATTTTCATTATGTCAAGTTGATAGTTGAGGTTAACTGTCACACTGAATCATAGGCGGGCAGGCTTTCCATCAGAGTTCTCCAAATTTTAAAACATTCTTTAAAGAGGCATGCAGCTTTCTTATCAACGTTTCCACTATTAGGAATCAAGAGTCAGGAACGTGCCAATGAGATTGTATCTTCATTACTGTAGGCTGCTGATTTCAGCCCAGGGCAGATGATTTGCATTTGTGGTCTGCTCACATTCCAAACCTTCACTGAAACTTCAAACTTTCCCATAAAGGCAAAGCCCTTCCACCTGGCAGGAGAGAACCGTGGAATGTGCGGCTCTGAAGTCAGATGAGGATTCAGAAGGGACAGACTCTTCTAAAGTTGTAGTTCAGCAGGGTTAAATGAATCACCCTTCCGCTCTTGGCAATAAGGGAGAGAGTCGGTGAGAGCTTACCGGAAGGGGTGGGCTAGTTTACATTCTAGGACAAGAAAACATGAGGAGGAGGATGTCAGCCTTTATTCTAGGGTTGTGAGAAAAGTTTTAATCAAGATTACAGACAACTTGTGCAGAGATCACCCCAAAGACTCTCTTCAGAGCAGGCACAGGCAGTACTGACAGTTGGGAGATGAGCTAATATGTAAATAGTGGCAGAAATCTCAGCCTTGGGGAGTGTGAGCCAAGGGTAGTATGTGGAGGAAGAAGTGATAACATAAAGAGAAGAGAGTGTATGGAGATCCAAGAAATGCAAATATTTAGAGGAGTCTAGGAAAGCGAAGAAAAATCAGCCAAGAATGTTTGAAGAAAAAAACCAGAAGGGAATTGCATAAAGGACAGAGTGGTCCATACTGGGGAATGCTCAATGGTCAAGTGAGATAAGGATTGGCACACATCCCTGAGCTTGAGCAACTGTGGAGGGAATTGGAAACATCTGGACAAAGAGTGTCACCAGAAAAACTGGATCAGAAGCCACACCGCACTGCCTTCCGCTGAGAAGAGTGCGGGGGATGTAGGAAGAGGAAGTAGGGACGGTTTCTAGAACCCTCACTAACGATGAAAGAAAAGTGAGCTAAGTGAATGGAAACGTCAAGCCCGCATCACCACAGTCCTAAGACTCTTGCCTGAATAATTTATGCATCGATGTGAATTTTCAGGTTGTTTTGACTTATAAATGTCCCTTTCAGTTGTCTCCAAACCACGAGGCTTTTGGGAAGAAGAGTTTTGGTTCTTACTCAGCACTTCCAAATTGCAGGAACCAAAGGATGGATTTGCTGGAAATATTTTTGTGGGGGACAGGATTAAGAATGGAAAGAGGTTCCAAGCTCAGAGTGCTGCCCTATCTTTGGAGTGGGGGTGATATTTGCTGTCAGTAGGTCAGCATCTGGTATTTTGTTACACAAATACAGAGTATAGTAGCACACCACACAAAAACAATTCCCTAAATCACACTTCTAGAAGAACTCACAATAGATTCTTGGTGAACAAAGATCTGCAGACCTAGTCTCTTAAATATATTCTTCAATATGAACAAGAGAGAGACTAGAGAAGGATGATCAGAAAGATGTCCCCGACAAAGCCTTTTATATTGAAACAAGATCAAATAGCAGGCGTTGTGAGAAACTCCAGGATCTTGGAAGGAAAAGTGTGGCATGCAGGGTGCAACACACTGAAAGTGAGGAAACTGAGTCTGTCGCAGCATCACCAAAATGGTGCCTGCCACACTAGGAGTTTATTCTGTAGACGATGATGCATTCCTTGCATATGAATGTGACAGGGTTATATTTGCAGTAAAGATAGACCGCTCCATCAGCTTGGAATGATTTAGTTGCAGATAAAGAAAACCCGATTAACAGAACTTTAAGCCTCCCGGTGCATATTGCATTGCTAATGAGAAGTCTAAATAACATCAGTATAATGTGGTACTATTGACCAGTGATGTTGTCTAACCCTGACTCTTGACAGTTTTGTGTCCACTCCTTCTCTTTCTTTGGGTGCTAGTTAAGGCTGATGTTTCACTTGGGGAAACTTATTTACCCCAAACGTCTAAATTATGAAAGGAGGGGAAATGATAAGCTGTCATCATCTTAAGGATACCTTTTGTTAGGGAGATAAAGTCAGTCTTAAGCATCCTTATCTGACATCCCCTATGGTCCCTTAGGCAGGAACAGCTTCCCGAAATACTTTTCGATGAAAGCAAGGTAAAACGAGTAATATCTGGCAATAAACAAAAGGAAAATTCTTCCCAACACTACGTATCAACCAGGGGCAGGTGGCACACTCAAAATGAACAATTTTAAAGTAATTTAACAAAGGAGCAACTTGCAATGATCTGACCAAAGTGTAGGGAAACCATAAGAGTAGAGTTTTGATTTTACTGGGTGCTTGTAGAGATGTAAATAAGTCCATTGCCACTATCTATAAAGGCCAACACTGTGGACTAGAAAGAACATATGTAAAACTATTTGACAGATTGACTTGTCTGGCTTAATCGTGTACACTTTGCTACCATAACAAGTCATATGTGCCTGGAGGGAAGACGAAAGGTACCCCTACTAAAATAAACCATGCAGCAGCCTATAGATGTGCCAAGGAGGAGACATTTTTTTTTCACAAAAATCCCTTGCAAGAGGTGCCATCAGACAGTAGCTGACTCTTGATAGTGTTGTTGGTTTGTATGTATCACCTACAAATTTAAAATACTTCATGCGTTCAGTTATAATTCAAAGGAGAGAATGTCCATTGGTTTTAAGCAATTTTGTTTATGTTTATTTTAAATAAGTAAAATCAGAAATTTAAGGATTCTTTATATTCCCACATGTCCTAGTCGATCCTATTGGCCATGTGAGGTCGTCAAAAGGTTGAGCTGGAAATAAAGTTAACGAGTATTATGGTTAAGTTAAGGATGACTGAGTTGTTGTGCAGAAGAACCTGAGTGTGTCTTTTTGTTTGCCGTTTGCTCACATTAAATCTTGGACCACTGTGCTTAGATCTCCTCACTAACAAGCACATAGCTAATTCTTTATTCCTAAAATTATTATTGAACAGCTAGTATACAAACACATTGAACAGTATGCAACTTTAAGAATTGGAGTCTTTCTGTTTTCCATAATATACTGGAAATCTATCCAGCTTCTTTTATGCATCAATGATTTATTGATTGATACAATTCCACAGTGTGCCCATTACTCTTTATTTCAGTGTGCTGAGTATTTGTTGGTGAATTACTTGTGTAAAATGCATATGGTCATTCCTTGCTGCTCCTCAGAGTGTGGTCAGAAGGCCAGTCGTCTCAACACTATGCATATAGTGCTTGTTAAGTGTAGAGTCTCAGGTCACAGTTCCTTAACTCAGATTCACTCTTCATTTGAATCAGGTGATCCACCAAGCCATTAAAGTCAGGGAAGTAATGAGCAAAGTCCTGGTGATCACAGAAGCGCATGCAGAACTTCTGCAAGGGTAGGGCCACTCCAGATATTAAAGAAACACTGGGTTGCTACTAAAGCCCTTAGAAGCAATTAAATGTATTTTCTCTTAGCCCTCAGACTGTCATTCACTCTTTGTGAAAATGGGAACTAGAATAATTTCCCTGAGGTTTCATCAGACACATTACCAGCCTGTATGAAAATATTCTCTCCTTTGGCCAATCTGGCAAACTCACTGGAGAAAACTGGGAATTGGCTTGTGGCCATTTTGTGTGCAGAGTACCACCATGTTCACTACAGAAAGCCCATTGTCTAGAAATAATAGTGAGGTTTTGCCCACAGCAGAAATCTGCATTCAATCCTGCTATCCCAAGGAGTGGAATTTTGCTGAAAGCCAAATTCTCAAGTCTTCTTAATTTTAGTGAAGATGTGTGTTTTTGTAAGTGCAAATTCAAGAAATTAAAGTTGGACTTTTCCTAGCTTTCCTCTCTCCAGTGTTTTATGACAGGAAGAACCTTTGAGTATTTTCTCAAAATAGCAAGTGCCAGCCAAGCTAAGCCAGCTTCGCTGTTAAGCTCACCACCCAAGTCTTTGTGAAAGCTTGGCTAGGAAACACAAGGAGATCACTGTGACTTTGGACACTCTCCCTTGTCATGTGTTCAGCCAGGTGTGGCCAGTAATCCAAAAGGAACATTACCCTGGAGAAAGGCCTATCCAAATCCCATGGGTCACTGGGGTCCCTCCATTTTCTGATGCTCTTAGATATGGCATTAGTAAAAGTCTCACAGATATGGCATTTAAGATAAACAAATGAGTTCAGGAAACGGAAGACTGCCAAGTAGTCTGAGTTTTGAAAAAGAGACTTCGATTAAAGATGTGTAAAATGGCCTTTTTTCTTTTTTTTTTGGTAGGAAAAATACAAGTTGAAATGCCTGCATAGTCAGCAAGTGGGAAGCACTGTTTCTCTAGAGCAAGCAACAATTTCATTAAAACGGTTGTCTCTTCTATTAAGTTGAAAGGATGCTCGTTTCCATATCCCTAGCTGCTGACTGTAGACAGAAATTCTAGCAACAGCTATAAGTTGCAACAGTAGTATTCTTGCCTGACATGGATGGTGTCTTAGTAGTTAGGATCTCAAAGGCCATTATCCTTTTGTGGGACCTCCAAGTGTTTAATGCACAGATGGACTTCATATGGGCAAGAGTAAGTGTGCTTCACTACAGCAAGCCATGAAATCTACAAGTGTATTTTCAGACTCTGCCCAGTTAGACAGATGTTTCAATAATGGAATGGGAAAGGCCGTTTTCATTTTTGTTGTTGTGGAAACATGGACCATTGGCTTCGGAGAAATTTCTGCTGCATTAAAGATAAGATAAAGATAAAGATAAGAGTGATCTTCTGTTTTATCACAGAAAATTTTATAGTTCGACTAGAAGGAAAAATAAGTCAAATAAAACAATAAAGTAAATATTTTAAGATTAAAAGGCCATCTCCACACACAGCAGAAGCATCTCAGAGTCTAGATTTTAAAGCTAGGATCTGTTTGCATTGTTGTCTTCTTGGTTGTATTGGAAGACGCTTTTAAGCCTCTTGTGTTAGTGCACAAAACACCCAATTCATTGTTCTCTTCTGATGATATGTTCTTGGATCCCTGTATTCTAGAACTATTCAAGCCTCCTGGCTCTCTCCTCACTCATGTCCAGAAAAGTCAGGTTTCCTGTCTGTATTTCACTACATTAGTTTGAAGTTTCAAATTTTAGCTGAAATTTTACCTTCTTATACCAGAGTTTTGTTTGTTTGTTATACATTTATTTCCAGACTATTTCATCTATGCTTAAAAGAAGAGAATGGCAAAGTTGCAACTAAAGGGTGGATTCTGGAAATCAGCTGAAATCACATCATTTCAACATTTCTTTAGTTATCTCATGTGCCGTGGTTCCAAATCTAACGTTGTAATTAAGGTGAAAGTTCAGTTCACAGAAACTCAATAACTCATTTATTTTGTAAGATAGTCTCTCTCTCTCTCTCTCTCTCTCTCTCTCTCTCTCTCTCTCTCTCTCTCTCTCTCTGCCTCTCTCTCTGTCTCTCTCTTTCCTCTCTCTGTGTCTCTCTCTGTGTCTCTCTCTCTCTCTCTCTCTCTCTCTCTCTGCCTCTCTCTCTGTCTCTCTCTTTCCTCTCTCTGTGTCTCTCTCTGTGTCTCTCTCTGTCTCTCTCTCTGTCTCTGTGTGTATGTGTGTGTGATGGTTCTTGATTTTTACTATGTATTTTCTATGAAAAGATCAGGTACCTTAAGGGTTCTTTTCCACAAATGCTTTGCTTTACAAGTTCAAGGTCACCAAGAAGGTTCCAATACTTTTTAAAAATTGTTTATTTATTTATTTATTTATTTGAGTATGTAGTTATGTGTTTGTGTGTGTAATGTAAGTCTGTGTGTGCTTCCTTGTTCATACATAAACTAGAAGGCCACAGATTGATATTTATGGCTCCCGTGATCACTTCACCTCATGTTTTGAGACAGGGTCTCTCGCTGAACTTGGAGCTTGCCGTATCAGCTTCTGGTTGACCAGTGAGCCTCCCGATCCACCTGTCTCAGCCCCACTAGAGCTGGGGGTCCTGACCTTTTCAGTCATCTGGATTTCCCAAAGGTGGTGGGCATCTGAGCTCTGGTCTTATGCTTGTATAGTAAACACTTTACCAACTATGGAATCTCTAGAAAGCCCTTCGTCCTACAGTTAATTAAGAGAATCACTTCCATAAAGTTTGTAGATCAATAGTTCTGTCAACTTTTTTTAAAGGGAGCACCCTCTCTCTTCTTAACATTGGCTGGATTCTTCTACCTGGCACAGCTACTGAAGCAGATAATTGTCTGAAAATGAAAATCTCTTCAGCAACTTGTGGGGAATACTATTTTCAGGTGTGTGACTTTTGTTTACACTGCATTTGTTTAACTCTGTAAAGCTGTGTTACTGTGCCTGCCTAAAACACCTGATGGTCCTAATAAAGAGAAGAACGGCCAATAGTGAGGCAGGAGCAAGGATAGGTGGGGCTGGCAGGCAGAGAGTGCACATGGAAGGAGACTAAGAAGAAAGAGAATGAAGAAAGGAGGACACCAGGGGCCAGCCAAACAGTCAGTCAGCCACGGGGTAAGGAGGAAAGAAAGGTATACAGAAAGAGAGAAAGAGAAAAGTCCAGAGACAAAAGGTATTCAGGATAATTTTAGATAAGAAGAGCTGGCAAGAAACAAGTCAATTAAGGACAGACATTTGTAAGTAATAATAAACTTTGTGTGTGTGATTGACTTGGGAGCTGTGTGGAGGGTCCCTCAAAAAGTCCAAAGAATACAACATTCCACAATAGCAACTGCTTCATCCTCTCCTACTGCCTTGCTCTTTATTCTAGCGATGGCAAATGTGCACAGGCCTTGAGTCCTTGGGATGGAGTACGGCTCACGATGGTAGCTGCAGCCTGAATTTTGAAAATGAAATTCATGCCTTGACAGTGCTGGAGCATGCGTGGGCAGCCCGTATATGCTGGTGCTGTGGAACTCTTCCATATTGGGCTTCATGGTCTAAGTCGGTGAGGACAACCGAACAGGTAGGGCTCTGCCCCAAGTGGCAGCATGACTTCCTCCTTTGTCAAGCTTTCCATTTCCACGCGTCCGTCTTTTCCTGCAACTTGTTGGCTCTGATTCTTAGCTAACCAAATTTCTTCCTAGCTTATGTTTGGCTATTTTTCTTTAATTATAAATTAGTTGTAATAGGTTTCACAGATACATGAATATGGAATTTAAATTCAGAAGGGATTGTTTCTGGATGGTTTAAAGGAACTCTTTTTTGTACTGTGCCCCTGATTTGTCATTTTTCATTTGATGTTTTCACTTTATCCTTCATTCCAAGTTCAACACTTATTTGTTTCTTTTTATTGGTCATTTATATATCATTGTCAGTAGCGGAACTGATCAAAGATTGATTATCGATGGGGAAAATATGATTGGTGCCAAATGATTGAATGGAGAACAAGTGACACAGAGGTGACTGGCTACAATGACAACAGAGGATCCGAGGGGAAAGAGAGGACAATGAGAAAAATCTGTACTGTAACAATCCTTGATATGAACCTAGAAAGGGCAGTGAGGTCCTAGTATTGTCCTAGTCTCACTGTGTCCTGTATCAATAAGATATGAAGTTGAAAGCAATGTCAGAGAGCCCTGTGTATTGTTGCACGCCTTTAATCCCAGCACATAGGAGTCAGAGGCAGGCAGATCTCTGGGAGATAGAGCAGGCCTGGTCTACGGAGCAAGTTCCAGTATTGCCAGAACTGTTACATGGAGAAACTTTGTCTCAGGGGAATTAAAAAAGAGAGAGAGAATTTCAGAGAAAACAATGCCCTTTTTGTTCCTTTGCTATCAAAATTCTTGTCAATGCTTATCATCAAAACCTGCAAATAAGCCAGAAAGTGGTGACATGTCTCTAATCCTATCATTCTGGAGACAGAGGCAGGTGGATCTCTGTGAGTTAGAGTCCAGTCTGGTCTACATGGTTAGTTACAGGACAACCAGGGCTGCATAGACAAACCCTGTTTCAACAAAACAACAAGAAGCAACCAACCAATCAACTAAACCCCCAAAGCCGAACACCTATGAACAGCCACTGAGAAAAGCAGTTTGGAAAATGTAATTTATAGAGTTCTGCCATCTCCAGTTTGGAAGAAATCTGGAGGAAGGAATAGGAAGAGAGCTGTGATACAACAGGCAGATGAGTTTGTTGATTGTGGGCAGAGTTGGGATACATTTATACCAGGCATATCTTTCCTAACAAAATTTAGGTCTGAGAGTTACATGTGCCTGTCACAAGCTTTGTAAATTTGAATCACAAACTGAGGAGCAACCATGTTTTTCTGAGTTATTTCTGTTGTATCTTATGGATGAAATGTGATGGATTTTGAAAGAAAAGGTCTTTTGAGTGTTTATGTGTGAACCAAAAGAACATACTATGAAGAGAGTATCTACATGAGGTCTACAAGAGACTGGGATATGCGATATTATGTCTCAAGGGAAAACTACATAGATTGAGAGAATTGTCCTCAAGAAGTTGAAAGTACTGTTTACTGGGTTGCCTTGTCTAGCCTTGATGTTAGGCTTTAGGCCATGTTCAGTTGAAATCCTTTACAGGCTTGCTCTTTCTTACTGGAGAGAGACAAAACAGGGTGGATCTGGGGAAGAGGAGAAATGATGGCTACTGGGAGGGATAGAGGGAGGAAAACTGTGTTAAAAATGTAATATATGAGAGAAGAATTTAAAAAATAAGAATGAAAATGCCATGTGTTAGTTTATCAGGCTCCCTTGGACACAAAAAGCAGCCAGACTACTTGGGTTCCTTCAATTCATAGTCTAAAAGTGACAGTGTCATGAGAAACAGTTGGCATTGTTAGAGAACATCTTAAATTGCTGGCGTTGTGATGGCAGAGCAGGGGTACAGTTCAGTATTGTGCAGGTGGAGCAAGGGGTACAAGTTGTGATTGGAGGGAGACAGTGAGGCCCTCAGCAGGTTCTCCTATATGGTTTGAGTCATCTTTCCTTCTTATATAACCCTACCTAATAATTTCCTGGACTAATAAATGTTTTTTTTTTAACAATTTCATTATTGCTTGAGTAATCTTACCCTACATGAAGAGTTGCTTCAGCTGAACATTCCAAAAAGTAAGAAAGCAGAAATTATAGTCACTCGATTACCAAGGACAACTGTCTCCAAATGGTATGAAATGAGGAGTTAAGGTTCCTTTCTCTGCATAACTGGCCTTCCTGTGCATACAATTTTATTTATCTTCGTATACCTAGAGCTTTATCAATGTTTGGATTATGGTAGGAAACAAAACTGGACTGAATTTAGCATTACCTATTCCCTTCCCATGCTCATTAAGTAGTCTTCCTGTATGATTTATTTTGTCTTACAGATTTCTTTCCTTAGGAGAGCAACATCTCAAACAGCTGACAGAACTTAGTAGCCCAGGAAGTTTCTACTTTTTTTTTCTTCTTCAAAATTTCAGTAATTTTCTGGTCAGTATTCTATACACATGCTTATTTCACATAAGCATTATAGATCGGTTCCCAGAGACCCTTTTTAAATTATTTTTTTAAGACTTTCATACATAAGAAATAAGAAGAAAACTTCTCTGTGTCCCTCCACCAAACTCATGACTTCTTTTAAAATAATTGTTTTATATATAATATATGTGTATAGATAGATGAGATAGATAAGTAATAGATCATAGATACATAGATGATAGGTAGGTAGATAGATTATAGATAGAAGACAGATAGAAGATAGATGATTGATTGATAGGTAGACAGGCAAAAGTGTATATATATATATATATATATATATAGCATATGGGGTGCAGTTAGTGTTTTTCCTATGTCTATATATTTTTCTTATGTCTTTATGTTTAAAACTGACTTCTTGGAACTGGATAACCTATCAGGATATTTGTTGATGGAGGAGATACATTCTCTCTCCAGAAGCTATTAACTTCCATAGCTCTTCATCTAGGGCTGTGGTCTTGTGAGATCTCACCCGTCTACACTGGCATGTCAGCTGTTGTTCTTTCTCAGGTGTTGTCTAGGCAATCATCTTCTTTCCTTTTCTTTTATTCTTCTCTCATACATTACATCATAGCTGCAGTTTTCCCTCCCTCCACTCTTCTCTGACCCCTGACATCCTTCCTCCCCTAGATCCACTAATCCTCTGATTCCCTTCAAAAAATAAGAACAGGCCTCCCAAATATACCCACCAAATATGGCCTAACAGATGCAATATGACCAAGCACGGTGGTTCTCTGCATCTACTCCCATCAGATGCCTAATGAAGCTTTCTGATGACACTTGCACTAGGCACCAATGTATGCGTATAACAGAGCATTACTGGGAATTATTTCTTGCTCCCCAGTCTTATCTGGTTCTATCCCGGGTCTCTGTACTGCCCTGCCTTTGGTTCCTAGCCATTCAGGCAATGTCAGACATGGACTCCCTCTCCTGGTGAAGGCTTCAAGTTGAACCCATCATTGGTTGGACAGTCCCTCAAGTTTTACACCACTGTTACCTCAGCCCTTCTTGCAGGCCAGATAGAGGCAATCATATTCTCAAAACTTCATGGGTGCAGCTTCCCTGTCAAATATAGATAACATCATCTCAAATCAGACATCCTGTTCCTCTGGCTCTTAAAATTTGCTCATTCCCTTTCTTGTGCTGTTTCTGGAGCTTTAAGAACAGAGGTTGCATTGGAAGTATGTTATGCATATTCTTAGGCTGAATCAACCCTTTAGAAGCCTATTTAACATGACAGTTAAATATAACAGTTCTGGAATGTAAGACTGAGGTTAGCCCTAACCTATGAAACTACCCCCCTGTGTAAGGTATCCCTGAAGGATCTAGTTAACCTAGTTGGAGGAAATGTCCCCATTGGGAAGTCCAAACCTAAGCAGTGTCATTTGCATCTATTGCATTTATCTATATTTGTCATCCAAATATTTTCCTTTTCACTTTTGCTACTTGTTGGCACAAATAAAATTGGAGAGTTTGGAAAGATAACGGCATTTTTGCCTTTGAATTTCATAACAGTATGTGCTGTTGCAAACATGTGAACTGTCCCATTGCTTTGGCTGTAGCAGGAGCTGGCTGATAGAAGAAACTTAAAGAAAAAAATCAAAATAGGAAGTCAGCTTTTGATTCGGTTCTAAAGTATCACGTTAAAAATATCAATAAATCTCTGTGAGCATCTATTCACACATGAGAATGCTGATCGAGGGAAGAAAGGATATATTTAAAAGGGATTTTTTTGGGTTGAAACTGGTTAGAACACTAAGTAAAGCTAGGAAATAATATTTAGAACTTAGAAGTTAAGATTTTTATGTTTGTTGACAGTTATACAAATTTTAAGGTCCCTAATTTTTAACCCACGACTCAGCTTTTTGTATTTCACTGGTCATGGCCACTTTTGGATTGGAGCTGGGTAAACATATAAGGAAGAACACAGGCTTCAAATTTAAATATTTGGTGCTTCTATTTTTCTATTTTTGTGTGTGATATATGCGTTTAATGTATGGAGATACGTGTGTGTGTGTGTGTGTGTGTGTGTATGTGTGTGTGTGTGTGTGTGTGTGTGTGTGTGTGTGTGTGAAAGTGGCTATACACATGCATGTGGAGACCTGAAATTGTCATCAGGAATCTTCTTTCACAGCTCCACCCAGAGCCAAGGTCGCTACCTGAAGTGGAAACTTACCAATTCCACCTAGTTTAATTAGTTAGTTTGTCCAGTGGAATCCTCTTCCTCCCGGTTCTGGGATTGCAGGTGGCTGCCATGCATATCTGCCTTTCTCATAGTTCTGGGGATCCAAACTAAGTCACTTATGCTTGCAGAGCAAACACGTTCACCCCTTAGTGATGTCATTGTTGCCCGAAAGGGGCAGCAAACTTGATATGAAAATGGATGGTTAGAGCATTAATCAACTACAGACTGAGTTACATGTGTTTCATAATTTTGTTTGTTGGTCTGAGTTTCTACCTGGCTGCTGCTTCTCATTTTCTACTTTCTATAGATTCATGAACTGAAACTTAGAATATTAATTATATACAACCCTTGGAATTATCAGATATTTTATATTTTATGTGTGCAGAAAACGTCTGGAAGTCACCAGTCACTGCTGTTCTGCGTCAGTTCACCCTTTGGGAGAAGCTGAGTGGCTGAAGTAAATGTGTATGCTGTCTGAGCACATTTGAGGGTTTTTTTTACTGTTACATATGTGAAAACTAAGACAGAGTCAGAAGGAATTTGGCTAAATATTCTGTATTTATTTGACCCATTTGCAAGAGAATGGAGTTACCCTGTGGATGTGGCCAAATGAAGGGACTATCAAAAGGAAAAGACATGAGAAGATACACACTCTAAACTCTAGAGTTCAAAAAAATAACTCTTAAGAGTTCAAGGCCTCTGAAGATATAAATTTTGTGAGATAAGTAGGTGTGTGAAGAAGCTAAAAGTAATTTTATTTCTTTTGTTACAAGTTTGATTTGTGCTGAGAACAATTGGTACTCTCACATAATTAAAGCAGTGCTGACATTTGGGTGTGTTTCATTGTTGGGCTATGCACAGAATGTTCCTACTGTCTTTGTTAATGTATTTTGAATAAAGATGGGTTTTATATTCATTCTGACCTTGTGATACTACCTTGAGCTGTGGAGTACTGTATAAAAAGATAAAGGTATTTTACAATGATCAGTCTTGTCTATTAATGAAAATCATTCCTGATTGCCAAAATGGAAAAGTATTCTGCATTACTCTAAACTGAGTAACAGTTTAGCCTGTTAAATTTATTTTCATAAGGGCAGTGTGGCCTAGGGAAAACTTGCTATCTTGTGAATATGAGCATATTATTTGCGATTTGATCATGTTTGGGGGAAATAAAATTAGTGACATTTGTCAATAGTAACCTAATCTTTCCCATCTCTGCTTACTTTCTAAAGAAAAGAAACTATTGTAACAGAAGAACACTTTCAAAAGTTTAAAATATACATTTGGCTTAGAAAGATATCATATATTTTTCTTCCTGTAGTACTTGTATCTTGCATGTTTTGGTTGAGGATACCTTAGTTATCTTTATATATTAACTAAGACCAAGAAACCTTTAAGGTTTCAAGTAGTCATTGTGGGTTTCAAGAATTCCCAACACAGAGTTCAGGTGCTTCACCAGTGATTGTAACAGGCCCTAAGCCAGGATTCATGAAAGTCTAGTTTTCTAGGGGTTATTAAAACTACTCTGAGTTATATGTAGGGAATTAGACAAAGCAAAGTATCCCCGTCATCTCTGTCACAGTTTTTGGAATCATAAAACACGCTCTAAGCCTAAAAGATTCAGTCTTCATGCTTTCAATTTTTTATAAAAATTTTGAGATTATAACATCGCTGCTTATTTCCTTTCCTCTTTACAAACCTGACCCCTTGTAAATTAATTAATGGCCTCCTTTTCCTTAATTATTGACACACACACACACACACACACGCACGCACACGCACACACACACACACACACACACACACACATGCACAGACAGACACACACACACACTAAAACCTAATGTTATTTGTGTCCTTGAGTGTTTCTTAAGTTTTTGGCAATGTTAAATGCCTCAGGCTTCTGTAGTTTATTTCTTGTTCAAGCTTGGAGATAGCTTGACAGTTATTTCTTCCAGGTAAGCTTACTGCTTTCTGTTGAGGTTCATAATAAAAATCAAGGCCTGAACAATGGATGTGTTCCTTGTTACTGAATTCTTTTTTTGTACAAGTGTCTTTCAACTGACAAAACAAGTAAATATCAGAACTATCCTATGTGTGACCATCTGTGTCTGTATCAAACATCTATTCATGTTGATGGGTCAAGTCTCAGCTGTCCGCAATCGGCTCATTGCACTTTTTTTCTCTTGCTTGTTCTGACTTACAAGTCTGATATTAAGAATCTTGGTCCCAAATACAGATCATTCATTTACTTAAAATTTCAGTTGAGAGAGAAAGAGAGTCAGAGAGAGACAGATAGACAGAAAGATAGACAGAGAGAGAATTCTCAGAAGTTTTAATTCATACCTATTGAGCAGAGTACAATCAATCAGAATGATTATACACATTTTCCTTTGTCTTGAGTCTTGCATATTTCTCTAAATATGTAATTCTTTTCTAAATTTGTTTAGGTTAGGACTTGTTCCTCTAGTACCTGTCACCTCTGTTAATGGAGTTACTTTATGTAACTCATTACTGTATCTACAGTTTTGCATTTTTAATACAATATCCTACAGATATATCACTTTTCCAAGTTGATTTTTTACTTAACTCTATATTTAATGTTTAAATGTGGTTTGGAGTTGCTGGGTAGTTCGTAGCCTTTTCTATCATGGATTAATATTTTATTGTAAAGATAAGCCATTCATCCGTTCAAGGTCATCTTGACTGCTTTCACCATGGGGCAATTATGAACAAAACTTCTCTAAGTTGGTATAAATGCTGGGTTTTGTATGCATATAAGTTTTCAGATCTCTTGGTTGAATGCCAAAGATTGCAATTGTCAAATTGTGTTTCAAGTTATCTCCAGCTTCATAAGAAACTACCTGAAACTAAACAAAACATGATTTTACATTCCCAACAGGAGTGACAGAATCTTCTAGGCAGCATTGTTCACAGTGGTTGGTGCAGTCACTTAAAAATACTTTGGTACAATGCTAGGTATGTGATGGTATCTTCTTGTTGAATTATTTACCATTCAAGTGTCTTCTTTAGAGAAGGACTAGCTCAAAAAATGATTACCCAGTTTTTTGTCTCTTTTACAATAGGTTGGCCTACTGCTGAATTATAGCCATTCATGGTATATCTAGCATACAGACTTGTAGATATGCATACATTGTTGCTAATGATTCTGCCATTGTCTGGATTCTCTTTTTGTCTTGTTAGCAATGACTTTTATACTTTATTCTAATAAGCACCAGTTTACCATTTTCTCTATCTTGGATTATGTTTCTGGTCCTATGTGTAGAAATCCATAACCAAATCAAATCTATGTAGATTTTTCTCCTGTGTTTTTCTAGACATTTAACAATTTTACACAATCCGTTTTAAATTCAGATTTGTATGTAGTTTAAGTATACATAGGCTCAATTTATGCATATGAACATTTATCATTATGCTAGATTCATTTGGAAGATTATTCTTTCTTCATTTAATCATTTTTTTGCCAAAATCAGTTGATTAAATTTATATAGGTCTGTTCTTCTGGTCTCTATTTTTCAGCCAATAACACACTACAATGATCATTGTTGTCTTATAGTAAGTTTCCACAGGTGATGTGTGTTTACCAATTTTTCTCATTTTTAGTGCCATGCTGTTATGTTTACATATTTTCTTTTCACATAAACATTAAAATCAGATTTCTTCACAAATGAAAATTAGCATGGAAAGACTTTAATTGAGGTTGTAGTATTTCCATAAATCAACCATTGACCTTTTAATATTAGTCTTCAAATCCATGATCCTAGAGTATATTTTATATCATCTCTGACCTTTTCACATTTGATATATTTATAGCTAAATATTTCTTCCTTTCCTTTCTTCCTTTTTTATTATTTATTTATTTATTTTTTTTAGTTTTTGAGGCAATGCTTCTCTTTGTAGCTTTGGAGCCTGTCCTAGAACTCACTCTGTAGACCAGGCTGGCCTCAAACTCACAGAGATTAATGCCTCTGCCAAAGGTACAGGTGTGTGCCACTACCACCTAGCTCCTCCCCCTACTGCCCAACCTCTTCCTTCCTTTTTGGTGGTATTATAAATTATATCTTTTAAATTTAGGCCATTGATACGGCTATTGTGTTTATTGAACTTTGCTTATTGAGTCAGTCTTGTATAACAGGAATAAATCCCATTTTGTCAATATGTGCAATTACAAAATATACATTGTTCCTTTTGACACTTTATTGAGGAATTTTGTACCTATATTTATGTGAAGTATTGGTCCATAATCTTAATTATTTCTTTATTTCATTTTGGCAAATCCTGGCTCTATAGAGCAAATTGAAAATTTCTTGTTGTCTGTGTGGTGGTGGCACACGCCTTTAATCCCAGCACTTGGGAGGCAGAGGCAGGTGGATCTCTATGAGTTTGAGGCCAGCCTGGTCTATAAGAGCTAGTTCCAGGATAGGCTCCAATGCTACAGAGAAACCCTGTCTTGAAAAACAAAAGCAAAGCAAAACAAAACAAAACAAAAATTCTTGTCTTCTCTTACTTACTTATGGAAGAAAATATGAAGA
The DNA here is from genome assembly GCF_903992535.2 of Arvicola amphibius. NCBI lineage: Eukaryota > Metazoa > Chordata > Mammalia > Rodentia > Cricetidae > Arvicola > Arvicola amphibius. Next base: position 13,668,148 of record NC_052055.2, on the reverse strand, counting down.
ATTGGAATGATTCTTCCTTAAATGCTGTCTAGAGTCAACACAGCAAACATCTAGGTGTGAAGATGTGATGGCTCATGTTTTTTTAAGTGTTTAACTATAAGTTATCTTTCTTTGTCATATTGAGCAACTCAGACAATGTTTTTTGTGTGTGCGCTATGGTAGCTTGCCTTTTAAGAAAAAAAAAACATGTATGATAATGAATGCCTATAATCCTATAATTTGGGAGGTTAAGGCAGGAGCATGGGCACAGAGTCATGGCTAGCCCAGGCTTACTGTTGAGATCTTTCCTTAAAAACAATGAAACAAGATAAAAGAAAGCATTTTTCTCTGATAATGCTTTCTATTGTAGTAAGTTGATAAAGATATCAAGAGATAGCTACTCCATCTCTCTCATCTTTGCCTAGCCTCGTCTTTCCATAACAAGTGATGAATTCTTGTTTTAGGTTATTTATTTACTTACTTATTTACTTATTCATTTATTTTTATTAGGTATTTGCTCTTCTTTTTTCTTTCTTTCTATTTTTATTATTTTATATACCAATCCCAGTTCCCTCTTCCTCTAGCTCTTCTTCTCCCCCTACCTTCTCTTTCTCCCATCCATTCCTCGAAGAGGGTGAGGCTTCCCATGGGGAACCAACAAAATCTGTCACACACTTGAGGCAGGACCAAGCCACTTCCTCCCCCCCCCCCATATTTAGGCTGACCAAGGTTTCCCTCCACAGGGAAAGGGCTCCAAAGAGTCAGTTCATGCACCAGGGATAAAAACCGGTCCCACTGTTAGTGTCCCCACAAACTGCCAAGCCACACAACTGTCATCCACATTCAGATGGTCTAGTTTGATCTTATGCAGATTCCCCAGCTGTCAATCCCGAAGTATTTTTAAAAGATTTTAAAAATAATTTATTTTTATTTTGTGCATATTGGTGTTTAACCTGATGTAGGCCTGTGTGAGGGTGTCAAATCTTAAGGTTACAGACAGTCATGAGCTGCCACGTGGGGGCTGGAAGTTAAATCTGGCTCCTCTGGAACAGCAATCAGTGCTCTTAACCTCAGCCTTTTCCCGCTTTTTTTTTTTTATAAGTTGACTCCGTCATCCCAGTCTTTTAGTTAGGATGTCTAGACCGTCACGTTTAAATTGTTGGCCACAACTGGATTAATGTCTATTACTTTTGTAACTGTTCTATTTTCATTGCATATTTTGTTTCCTTAGTCTTCCCTTTGTCTATTCTCTGCATATAAATTACGTTTGTTTCTTTTTTTTTTTTTTAAAGAAAAAGTTATTTGTCATCTTAGATTTTACAACACTTTTTTTTTTTCCTTGCCACGAGTTGTCTCTGTGTAGTCCTGGTTGTCCTGGAAACCACACTGTTTTCATGTTTTGCTCAACATTTTTGCCAGAATCTTCCTGATTCCTCCTTCCTTCCTTGAAGTATTCCTTGCATGTGCCCTTCTGTCATAACCATCTAATGCACAGATGATGTTGAGTATGGTTGTCTTGTAAATCAGCTAAGAATAAGAATGAAAGGCTCCAGTTTTCTTTCTTTTTTTTTTTTAAATTGGTATTCACTTCAGTAACTTGAACGTACAGATATAAGTAGTGTATAACCAGAGAGTTACAAGTAAGCACAGATTATACATGCAAAGTTGCGCTCACAGAACAATGTGCAGGTACATGAATCAGAAGCGGGTGTCTAGAATTATGGCCAAACTGTTTTTAAAATACAGAAATGTAAAATCACATCCTGAAAATATAGAGATGGTTTACACACTTCAAAAAAATCAAATGTTGCTTATACCAGGGATGTATGACAGCTACAGGATTCAAGTGACAAGCAATAGGTTCTCAAGAAATTAATAATGGCCAAAGAGAACGGGAAAATTTTTACATTTCACTGGAATAACATTTGACTACTAGAATACGAAACCTAGCAGGAACTCAGGGGGAAAAATTACGAATCTAAAGCCAATTACTTAATTTCTTGTCATCTAAACACCGTGACATTAAAAGAAAGCTGTACCTGCATTCGAATTGCCAGTCTTACATGAATGAAGCTCTCCAGCTTTCTTGTATCATCTTTTTGCCTTTTTTCTTTATATAGACTCTGATTTACAGCAAGATTTTTATTGTTTCTGAATAAAATTTTTTAACAAGTTCCAAGGCTGTCCTAGGAGTAATGGAATTCTCCATCCTTGTTTGTCTAAAGAGGCTTCAGTATCTCTGCCTTTTTCAAGAAGATCTCATTTTTCTTGTTTACAATAGGTGTATGACATGCCTGGGGGTAGACACTTTGTTTTGTTTGGTTTAATTTATCTTGTTTGAGTTTCTCTAATATTCTCGGTATCATTCGGTCATTAACTGCCTTATTTGTTTGGGGAAGTTAATAGCCAATAATATTTCTTTGATTTCCATTCTGTTTTCTTTTTCTTCTTCCTCTGTTATTTGAGTTACATGTAAATTATACATTTCACACGCAACCACATTTCTTATAAAGTCTACTTTTGCTCCCTTGTTATCATCTCCTTCTCCTTGCGCTCAGTTTCAGCATAACTCGGGACCTAGACTCATGTTTATGGATTTTTTTTTTCTTCATCTGTGTCAAGACTGTTGGAAAGTGGTAGAAGTAATTTCATTTTTTTTCCATTTTATTACATCAGGTTTATCCTAGCGATTGCTCTCAATTATTTCAGTATACTGTTCACAAGATCTTACTGCTGGTTAGTTTTTCCATTAGAACCTTCAGCATATTAATCATTATTATTTTGTATTCTCTTTCTGATCCTTTGAGTCCCTGTGATATATGAACCTGGGATTTTGACTCTTCAGATTGTAGTTTTTGGAGAGCCTAACTTTGCTGTTGTTATAGAAAGCTGAACACTTTCAGGTAATAGGATTTTTAAAAATCGGTTTCATTTTCTTAATTGCCAAGTAAGGGAATGAGTTTCCTAATGGCATTTTTATACATACTTGGATTAGTTGACACCTCCTAACTTTGCTCTTTTCCCCGGCCCTTCTCCTCCTCCTTTGGACTCGTCTGCCCCTTGTATTCCTTTCTTCCAGCACATCACTTGTGTTCTAGCCCCCTCCCCAGCTCTCTCCTTCAGGCTTCCTTCCTGCCTCTAATGCTCAAGTTTCTGGTTTTATTGCCTCTATGCATAGTGATAATATGCATAAATTCCCACATAAATACATATATACAAGCATTAGGGGCTGGGATCCACTTATGAGAGAGAAGATGTGGCATTAGTGTTTCTAAGCCTGGGTTACTTCACTTAATGGGTTTCCCAGTTCCATCCATTTTTTTTCCTTCAAATTTCATGAGAAATAAATAGAATTCCATTGTTTATATGATATGCCACATTCTTGTTATCCATTCGTTGGTTGATGGACATTTAGACTGTTCCCATTCCCTTGCTATTCTGAGTAAAGCAATTAAAAATATGGGTATACAAATATCCCCAAATTGGGATATTACATATGTAATATGTAAATACATATATAAAAGATCTGTAAGATAGAAAAGAGTTATGAAACAAGGAACCTCTAAAGATACTGTTGAGTTTGCTTCTGTTAGTCATCTACTGCTTAGCCTGGGTACCCATCAGCTCACTGGGCATGGTTTGTTTCCTCAGTGAGACTCATTTAATGTAGTCGATTAAAATATAGTTGTCCCACACTAGCTCAGAATGGAGTATAATAAAGGTCTCCTTATATAGTGGGAGACTCACAGATCACAGTCCTCTGCATGAATGGGGAACAGGAAGCGAGTCCAACAGCCAAGGGACTGCTCATGTTTCTACATCTGCATATATAGTACACGTGGCCACACCCAGAGTGAGCCAGTATCATGAACGCTATTGACTGAAGGAGTTCCCACAGCAATTTAGTGAAAGCTATTTTTTTTTTTTAATTTGCAAGTAGCTATGAATTGAATATAGCTTTTAGGGTAGGAATGGACAGGTCCACTTCTCCTTTCAGCTTTAGGACCCCATCTGGTGTAGAAACATGCAGATTCTGTATGTACACCCACAGTCTTTGTGAGTTCCCTTGTGCCCTAATCCTGTTGTGCCTAGAAGGGCTTGATTTTTTGATGTCCCCCACCCCTCTGGTCCTTATATTTTTTTTTCTACTTCCTCTTCTGCAGCATTTCCTGAGTTCTGATGGGAAGGATTTGATGGAGACATCCCTTTTAGGTCTGAGTGCTCTAAGTTCTCTTACTATCTGCTTATTATTATCTGGCTGCTGCTCTCTGTATTTCTTTTTGTTTTCTGCGGCAATAAACTTCTCTGATGGTGGAGCAAGGCTGGTTTCCAAGGCCTGACCCTCATTTTTAAATTTTATATCAGAACACAACTAGATATCTTAGGTACCAAATGTCTTACTTTGCCTGTAATAAACTATAGCTGTTAGTACTTAACAAATTTAAAAATATGTTCTTCAATTTCAAAATCAGGAAGAAAATATTTTTGACTAAATGGAACACGCATACTATGTATTCGAATGTATGCATGTAAAACACCTTAGCACAACTGTGTACTCTTTACTACTTCGTCACCCCTTTGATGTCCTTAGGCCTTTCTAATATTTAATTTTTCATTTCCTTTGGGAAGATTTATTGAATTGGTATCATTAATAGTAAGAGTCAAAAATAGCGCAGATTCAGGGGCACAGACTTCTGAGGCCTTTGGAGAGATAGACACAGAACAAGAATAAGTTTTCCCAGTGCGCTGATAAGAGACTTTCTGTGAGATAGAAAGGGATTTGCGTCTGCTACACTTGCTATCAGATAGCATGAGAGGCTGTTCGACCATACGTATCAGAGTACCCGCAATTATTTTAATCACGTAGCGTATTCATCCATGAGAACAGCCACCATCCCACTCAAGCCCATTATACAAATGAGCAGCCATTGTTCTTTTCCTGTTTTGTTGGTCGACATTAGCATGGCTGCTGTGAACCCATTGGAGACAGGAGTAATGGAGTGAAATTGCTCACACCATTACTTTAAATTGAAATGCAAGTGGCTCAGCTTCCCAGAAGTCATGAGGCTGCTTTACCTGAAACATGAAAACACTGGATGTCAAATTTCAAGCAACAACAAAATCCTCCACGTTTGGAGGCAGTGTTTTTCATCGCTGACCTGCATAATATTTAGAAAACCCTTATATTTTCCCTTAAATTGCCTCAGTCCTTAATTTCATTTCTAAATTTTGGAGCAGAAAGCCCATCCTCACAAAATTGTGTTTTTATTGTCCTGTGCTATAAATAAAAATTAGATCCATTACGAAAAAGAAAATAGGTATACCTCATCAGGTAAATTCAAAAATCATGCACTGGGGAAGAAAACTAGCTAATTTTCCATTATCAAACAAATTTAGATTTTTTATTAATTAAAAATTTTTAAGAGATTATGTCTTAATAATACCTGTTTTCTCAGTCTGTTTCACTGTAAGAGAATGTTAAGAGGAAATATGGCATTTTGCAACACCAGCTATTTTAAAGCAGATGGGCTATGTCAATCTTCAAGACAGTTTCTGCATTTGTGCTTATAGAAATCATAAATGTGCCAGGAGACGTGGAGATGTCATACTACAAAGCATAACAAAAGTTGGGGAATTTTTATCTCAAAACTAACATAATAGTACTCATTGTGCTGCATTAGCTCACTACTAATTAAATGGCAATTGATGGTCAGCTATAAACTTACTCCCACTGAGGGATCTAAACACATACTCTGAGAGTTGAGGGGTTGCTTGGTCTCCTATTTCACAAAGACACTGAAAGTAAAGAGTAAGGTTTTCATTAATTCTACCACACCCTCCTGTCAGCCAGTCTTGTGCAGCAGATTTGGCCTCTGGAGTGTTAGCAGAAGCCCAGCGTCCATCCTTCTACCTAAATCAAGATACCCATCTTTTGTGTATAATCTTACTGCCTTTTCAAATTTAACACTTTTCTCTTTGGCATTACTGTCTTTTGAGTCAATCCTATCATAGTATTTATTCTATAAAAAAAAAATAAAAGAACTGTTGAGCTGGCTCAGAAGATAAAGGCCACTGAAGCTTGAGCTTTGTAGGGCCCTACGGTGGAAGGAGAGAAGTGTGGCTTGTCTTATTTCCTCTTCACATGTGTCATGGTCAGTGTGTGAACCCCTTCCCTTGGCAAAGACCATTGCTCAGCTTCCTTATTTGCTGTGTTCTTTGTGTGGGGTTGAGTCTTCCTCCCGTCCAAGTTGGAACGTCTATTGCTGTCATCCTTGAGTATTGAGTGTGAGGCACTTTTGTTACATTGAGCTAAACAGTAAGCAAAGAAAATGAAATCCTACATTCCTATTTTTACCTTCATGCTGCACACTCTATATAAATGACAACGCTGTGGATAGACTTCATCCATTTTTCTATGTCTTCATACTTCCAATATTTCCATCTCCTGTGAATTGTGTTCAGTCTTTTCAGTGGTCCCCTTCCTAGGAACGTTTGCCCCCACACAAAATCTACACATTATCCCAACTTAATCCTTATGATTTACTAGTTTTGATGAGCTCTTTATCCATGTCCACGTCCTAAGAAAGACTGATTTTCTTCTCTGCATAGGAACCAATCCACAGTCACCCAGTTTTCAGTTTAAACACTACAGATTTTAAATATCTTCAACAAGTCTGTCTTAGTCAGTGCTCTATATTTGTGAAGGGACACTGTAACCATGGGAACTCTTATAAAGGAAAGCATATAACTGGGGCTTGCTTACAGTCTCGGAAGTTTAGCCCATTGTGTTATGATGGGGAACATGACGGCATGCAGACAGACGTGGCACCAGAAAAGTAGTGGAGAGTTCTACATACGATCCACAGAGAACAGGAAAAGAGAGATTCTGGATTTGGAAAAGGATTTTTTGAAACCTCAAAGTCCAGGCCCATTGACATACTTCTTCCAAAAAGGCCACACCTCCTAATCCTTTCCAATAGTTTCACTCCCTGGTAACCAAGAGCTAAAATCCATGGGGCCATTTTCCCTCAAACCACCAAAAATTCTCACATTTATTTTGAAATTAGTCTAGATAAATATATTTTAATCAGGATGAACTAGAGTGTATCATTCAATCAAATCTCTTACCTTACAGATTTATACATAAGAATTTTTCTTCCTTTCGAAAAGACCATTGTGGTGGTACATATGGTGATGCTGATGGCTACTACCTTTTCATACTGCTTAAACGACTTGAGACTTCTCCTTTGCTATAACAGAAAAAGAAAAGCAATGGTTTTTCAGCCTAAATATTCTTCCCACTCTCCTTTCATTACACTGGCTAGAGTCTTGTGTTTCTGAATAGGGATAGAAAAAATATGGACAGTCAATGACACTTCTACAAATCACAGCTATAAGAAGGAGTTGCAACCAACTAATCTTTCTCCACTCTGTTTCTACTGTATGCTAACCTTATGTTCACAGGTTCCTTCCTTATCAGAAGTATGAGCTCTTGAAGGATAAGACCTCACTCTTTTATCTTTGTGCTTCTCCAAGTACCTAGTTAAATTAAAGCTGACTGCATTGCTAAATCACCTTAATTGGAGATCTTTTGTGTTTTAGAAGAGGTTCCCACAAAATAGAAAAACGTAGATAGAGAGTAATGCAAAGGTAGCTTATTAGGAAATCTCCAAGGGCTAGCATATACGGGAGACTGGAGGAGGGCTACTGTGAAGAGAGAAGTTGAGTTCTAGTGCACTCTTGGTGGAAGACTCAGCTGACCTCACGGAAGATACAGAATTGAAGTAGCCTAATAGAGTTGTCTCGGTGAAATTAAAATGAAAAAACGGCGTTAATAAGATGAGACGCTATCGACTTAAGAAAACATAAAATTAAATAAATTAATATTTAATTAATAGAGCTTCCTGAATGTGAAAGAATCCTTTGCTGATAGGGAGAGAAGCAGTCTTACTTAGGGAAGAACCCCACCCCTGCAATTGGTTATCCAGTCCTAAGCAGTCAGGCTTGTTGTCATACACATGTAATTAACATTATATAGGTTCAGTACATCTATCTATCTATCTATCTATCTATCTATCTATCTATCTATCTATCTATCTATCTATCATGTATCTATCATCTATCTATCTATCTATCTATCTATCATCTATCTATCTATCTATCTATCTATCTATCTATCTATCTATCATGTATCTATCATCTATCTATCTATCTATCTATCATCTATCTATCTATCTATCTCTGTCATTATCTATCATCTATCTCTCTCTATCTACCTCTCCATTATATCAATGCGAAATTGAGAGAGAGGGCAAGGAGGTATACATGGGAGTGATGGGAAGGATGAAAAGGAAGAGGAATTGTCAGAGACCACCTTCAACAAAAATACTACTTGACAGGGTAGGGTCAAGGGGATTAGAAAAATAGTAGAGTACAAATACATGAGTGAAAATAATAAGGAAAATACAGGAAAGGACCAAGAGGGAGTTCCAGTGAACACTGAAATCACTCACATTTAATTTATTTGCTTGAAAAACTCCAATCCCAAAAGGTAAGAGTAAAAAACTGCATTAGCATGATACAAGGAAATGAACACAACAGTTGAAGGTTGTGGGCTACATTCTTAGTCAAATGTTCTGTTCCTAGAACAAGACAAGTCCCGCTCACACCCTAGACCAAGACATTCTGGAGGCAAACCACTCCCTGGGTGGAATCCCTAGTTATCTCCCTAAGCTAACAGAAACTTAGTTGGACTTTTGTTTGGGATAGAAACAGATCTACTTCTCTATATCTGATATATTTGATATATCTATATCAAATACCAGGTTTGGATATTGGCCACACCTGTTGATAATAACCTTAATAGAACAGAACTCTCTGATCTAAATTTAGGTGGGACCTTTGCTTGAGGTAGAAACAGACAAAAACCTGGATGGAGAATAAATAAGTTCAACTCTGACCTTTGGTAAGGGTGGTATGGCAACAAATTTGAGCAAGCTGAAACTCTCTGACCTTCAGACAAGGTGGAAATAAGCTCACATTTTTGGACCTCCACAAGGAATATGATGGAATTGTACTAATTCCAATAATAATAATAATAATAATAATAATAATAATAACAACAATAGAAACATATGCTCTTGTATTACTAAGGGTGAAAATTTGTTATCAATCAGACAGCTATGAATGCATGGGCAATGTAAACACAGGATCCCTAGAAATAATAGCTTTCATTGGACATGGGCCTTCAATATTACACACCAACAATAGATACTGATGCAGTCTGACACAGAGAAGGGCAGCTCAAAGTTGAACGAGGAGGTCTGCTTCAACTGAAAAAAAAATGCCTAGATACACATTGTACAGTTTTAAAGGGGCAGTGTGCTTGGTGTAGAAGTGTCTCCTGACACTTAAGGAAAGTCAACAGTATTATTTTATTGTCAGTGGGTTTGCATGACCTGTGACAATAGATATTATATTGTCTTTCAATATAATATCTCATTCTCACAAGATGAAACTCATACCTGATAGTCTAATAGACCCAGGTTTTTTAAAACTGTAAATTGTCCTCCCTGACAACGTAGGGTCTGGACATTTTGTGAATTTTAGCATATTTTAATTGCTGTAAATCAAATTCTCACATATATATTTTAATCATAACTCAAAGCCCCATTTCTTAACCTGTATAAACAAATTAAACATGTTCATGCTAGCTTGTATTTTTATCTATTCTATTCAGTCATGTGGGTAGCCTCTGACTTGGGTCTTGTTCTTATCACTGCTTTTTGCCAATTTTAAAAGGTTCAAATCAGTGAAAATTAATGTCTAAAGAGAACTTGCCCAGTAATATCAAAAGTATGTTATATAAACCTAGAGTCATTAGTTTCTCAATGGGTTGTAATGAATGATAATGACTTAGGATTTGTTTAGTATTTAAACAGCCATTCTAGCTTTATAAACTCCACCCAATGCTCATGTTGTGATATCAAAGAGTTCTTCTCTCCTGTGTCTTAGTTTGCTCTGTATCTTTGTGCCGTATGTATTCCTCATGCCAGGAAGCTTAATGGGCAAGTTGCATATCACAGGGTTGTGTTCTGTGCAGACTGTTGAATTCCTGTAATTACTATGATGGAGTAAGAGCAAAAGAGTTCTCTGGATTCCCTTTTAGAAAACAAGTCACTCCATTTGGGCACTGTCTTCACGACCCAATTTTCTTCCCACAGCCTTATATGATGGAGACTAAGATTTCTACCTAGGAATGTAGTAGTGAGACAAACATGTAACTATAACACTTATCCTCCTTTCCTATTCTTCAAATGGAGTTTTTTTCAACCCTGAAATACAGCACTATGATCAGTGATTTGTGTTCTCTAAAACCTCACATATTAGATTTCTTTCTAAGTCTGTTGTATAACCTCTACCTTTAAATGCTCAAAAGAAATGCAGAAGGCAGTTTCATTATAGATGCAAAACTGTTTACTCTCAGCCACTTTGCGTGCCAGTTTGAGGACAAGAGAATTAAAAATGACTTGCAATGAGACATGACCTTATGGCAAAGTTACTTAGTGTTTAAGAGATACACATATTTGAATGAGAGTGTTTTCCAATTTAGAGGCACTGTAATAGATGCAGATTTAAAATACCATGGGAACATATTATAAAGGAACACAAAATTTTTCACGTAGGAGTTTTAAATAAGCCAAAGTCGAATTCTGCTTGTAACAAACTATTTCAGAATTTCAGCTGCTTACCACAAACATCGACTTTTGTGTTCACAGTCCTGCAAGACACCTATAATTTGACTGACATAGGCTTGTTGTATCTGCACCAAACTAGAGTGAAAGTTTCATAGGATCATGCCTGGCTCTTGTGTCTTATCCTCTGATTTGGATAAAGGAGAGTGATCACTGATTTGTGCTTTCATAACATAAAAGATCAAGCCAAATCACACAAGCATGTTTAAATCTGGGTCTTACCCACCCACTAATATTCAATTGACCAAAGGCATGTAATGGCCAAGCTCAGCATTGATGGTGTTATGATCTGCTGGCCTGGCCTGTCATCTGAGTACCTGTCCCTTTAAGAGACAAGCCCCAACTACTCCCACCATTGCCCCCTTTGGCTGAAAGCAGATCTCCTGCCTCCTCCAGCCTGTGCTCTCTCTCTTCCCATTCCTCTTCTGAAGAGGTAACTAGTCTCTCTTTTCTGCCCACCACTCTCCCCCTTCTCTCTCTTTCTCTCTGCTTCTCTCTCTTCTACCTTCTCATCTTCCCCCTTGTTCCTTTCCCCTCCACAACCCACGAAATAAACTCTATACCCAAACTCTTTCTGCATGATGTATCTGTCTCTCACATGCCACAGTCTCCCACCCACCAAGGGGACTAGCCTTGGGTGACCCCCACTGCAGCCCCTTGTGGGACCGGCTGCCCCTTGTGGGGCCAGCTCTCCCCCAAGCATATCTTTAAAAAGAATAACAAATGAAACAAGAAATATATAACAGCTACACTCATGGGAAGGACATCAGAGGCATAGTGTGTTTTCTGGGGGTTATGTTCTGTATCGGATATACTGTTCCAGATACATTTTATAGAGAGTAACAAAAATAAAATTTTCTTCCATTTTCATGTTTTTTAATTCTGCCCTCTGATATATTCAGATTGCAGCCTCTAGATTATTTGAGGTCAGTGGGAACCACTGCCCATTTTACACCACATCCCTGGCTTTCTCTAAAGAAGATGATCTACATACACTGGGAGAGAAGAGCTAGTCAAAAAAAAAAAAAAAAAAGGTTGTCTTGGAAATAGGAAGCTAATGGGAATTCTAACAGAAAACAGTGTTACAACGAGATGAGAAGCTGTGGACGTGAGATCAACAGCTAGAGAAGATCGTTGAGATTCATGAATGGGGGAGAAAGGCTTGCATTGCCAAGGACTGAAAACCATCGCCGAGTTCAGACAGAGTATTAATGTGTGTGATGGGAAAGCACAGAACTCCTGTAAGAACTAGCCTCAGGCAAAATTTCATCTTAAAACAGAGAATACTTTATATTATGATTCTACAAATGAATGTTGTCTAAATATTTTCGTTAATTGCAGAATATTTCATGATAATAAGGACCATCAAGTGCTGAAATTGTGGGGATTCATTTGACATTAGAAAATGGAAGCACAAGCATTTTCAGCATAAAAATTTGAGCTCTTTTTAATCGCGACTATATTCATACCTTGGGAAACAGCAGAAACCAGGGCCTCTCGACACACCAAGGGTAGACAAGGATTCCCTGAATATTTTGCCACATAGCTGGAAGGAAAACAGACTTTTAATTATTTCTTGGCCATCATGGTAGCCTTAATGCTTGACAAAAAGCTCTTTATGTAAAAAAAAAAATCTTTTAAAAAGGAAGGTGGCAACAGGTGAAGATGAATGTTTTGTTTGTGATAAGATTTGCTGCTTTAGGTATCAATACAAAGCTTCTTTAGAAAAAAAATGTGTGCTTGTGTAGAACTATTTTGTTTATAATAAAATAAAAATTATTCAATAATCACTTTATCAAATAATCACAGGCTAAATCAATATTTCTTGAACAAATGCATACATATCGAGTAGCCATAAAACAGAAGTCTCTGTTTTGAACTTTGGAAAGCACAAGGAGAACAAAGAGCATTGCATGGCAGCTACCATGCACTTGGGACTGTTTCAAATGCTAGGATACAATATAATTGATCAGATAGAAAAAGAAGGATGCACAGTGTTCTCTCTGTATCCACTGGTTCTGTATCTACAGAGTCAACCATCCATAAACAACAGACACGTGGGGGAAAGTTGTGTCTAATGAAAATGTACCGATCAATGTTTATACTGATATATTCCAGAAATCACCCGCAAAGCATTTAGCTCATATTAGGTGTCCTCAGTGACCTAGAGATGATTTCAAGTGTTTAAGAGGATTATGTCTTGGTAATGTGAACATATTGTACCATTTTGTATACATTAAGATAAGACCCTGCACCAAGTTACTTCATATTGTGTAAACCCATGGAATTTGTGGCACTGTATTTCTCTGAATGACTCTATTTTACAAGTAGCAATTGGCTTCATCTTGAGTAAAAATGCAAAGGCAGGATGATCCTGTACCTTGAGCACATAAATATCTCCATCTGTTTACTACTACCATGAGGCACAGAATCATAAATATATTATTCCCCCAAATTCAAAAAGGAAGTATCACCTTCTAGGTCAGTCAAATAAATTAGGACCATGTATGGGCAATGATATCTTAAAATCATACCATGAAAAGTAGTCTGTCTGCAATGGCCATGGCCCATTCTTACTTTTGAGAGTGTCCAACTTGACCCTGTTACAGAATCATCTGGCTCCTGTGCTATGTATGCCCTGTGTATCTCATCTGAACATTTTTAGAAGGCATTCCCAAGGCCCGGAGTGCCATAGGGGGGAGGTTTGTGACAGCGTTATAAAGAAGACTGATGGAGGATGCATAAATGAAGAAATGTCTCTGCGAGCAGAATACAACAGTTTCAGGAGCCATGGAGAAAGCCATGGACCATTCTGAATTCAGAGCAGGACCAGACACACTCTGACAGGCAAAGCATGCTCTACGTTTGAAAAATAAACAAGATGCTGATGCAGCTAGAGAGTACCGATGTGGGAAATGACAGGAGTCAGAGACTAGTGCCAGAGGCAAGGGTTTCAATTTGATTTAAGGCTCATGGGGGAGGTTTTTGCAGGTGGAAGGAAAGGATGTGACTTAATTTGTAATTTCAAAGGCTCACATTGACTGCCTCTGTGAGAAAGACTCGAAGTGAGTGTAGTGGAGAGTTGGTAACCATTAAGGAGTGCATTGCCATAACTGAGGCCAGAGATGGAGGGAGCTTGAGCTGTGTGGTGACAGAAATGGATTATAGACACAGCCCAGAGACAGAATGTATAGGTCTCTGAGACAGATTGGATGTGAGTAAGAGGGATCGGAGTAATTCAGAATGATTATAGTGGTTTGTATTTGTAGATCTGGCTGGATGGAGATGAGAGAGATGAGCTTCTTGTAACAAAACAAGAAATAGCTAATAAAAATGTCCATTCTCTATTGAGAAACCATAGATATGATGTTAAATAAGGATTCAGCTTTTCATCCTGGACTTCATGATGAAAGACAAGAGTGTTATATTTGCAAGTTCACAGATTTGCAGGCTAAGTAGAATGCATTGCATGAAAGCCATGATATAAATAAACAGTAATAAGCAGATAAGCAATCGGTATGTATGCAATTTATTCATGGAGAAAGTGAGGCAAGAGGGGTAAAATTACTTGCGAATGATAATTCATCACTAATTTTTAGGAAAGAACTTAAGTCAGGCCTTTTGTCCCAAAGCCTGAATGTCTCAGATTCAAATATGTTTATTTTACTGACGTTCAGTGGTACAGTTGAGCAAAAATTCTAAAAGGAAACTAAATCCAGTGTCTAAAACAGAAGAGAGGTTCTCAAATGAAGTCAAAAGACTAGATATGTAGTTCCTTATTTACTTTTAATCTAGACGTCTTCCCCTTCTTGTACCTTGGGAAGATCTATAACCTACCTCTCAACTTGCCAAAGCAACAAGATATTTGAATCTTTCTTGATCATTTATAAGCACCTGACCATCACATCAATATCACCATGACCCTGAATTCCTTTGCCTCTCCCGGTTTCTCAAGTCAACTTCTCACTTTGTGTCTCAATTTCTCATCACAATTTGTTTTGACTAAGGAGAGCTTGTAGTCATTCCTATTTTGTCACCGATAGACTTCCGTCTCTGGCTGAGTGACCTCATTTTGGCTCAAGTGCAACCCTGAGTCAGTCCTGCTTCCTGTTGCATGTATTTCTCTGACATGTGCACTGAAACTGTCTGGGGAAAGTACTGGCAGCCTGTTGCCTTGTTCCACTAGGAATGAATACACCCTGTCTTCTGATGCCTTCTGTCTCATTCAGCATTTCGTTTGCTTCTATCCCATCAGCAATTTCTCTCATTTCCTGGAGTGATTCTTCCAAATATTTAAAGGTGGGGACTTGCATATATTTTTTCTATTTTTGCTAGTATTTTCATTTTTGTTTTGCTTTAAGACATGGTTTTACTCCATAGCCCAGGCAAACCTTAAACTGAAGATTTACCCCTGCTACCCAAGTGCTGAAATTATAGGCAGGGACCAGCACACTCAACTTTTCTTAATCCCGTTTCTTGATGCAAGTGTCTACATTAGGAGTTTCAGAAAGAGTCTTTTTTTTTTTCCCAAAAACACATGATTCAATCATCTTTTGTCATGTTTTAAAAATGTTTGTTATTTCCATGTTAGATATTATGTGTGGATGTGGTGGGTTTGTGAATGAAAGTAACATCCTACTATGTATGGGAAAGGTGAAGAGCCAGCAAATTGATAACCACATTCTTTTTTTTAGCTTCAGTGATCACTAAAGAACAAGTCATGATGGAACCTTCATGGACCTGTGCTATGAAGAGAGTAGGTCCTGGCTCAAGGCATTAGATACTGAATAAACAAGGGCTTTTCGGACTGTGCCATGTCCTGCGAGATGCCATATTACAGGCAGGGTTTGACTTCACTTTGAGAATAGAATATAACTCTGCATGACGGTGCATGGATAGACAACACCATCTATCTGACATGACTCGCAAGGCACGTGCTAACCGAAAGGGTACCAGTACATCAAAATAAATTAGGAAAATAGGAGAACATTTGCATATTAAACTAACACCATGGAAATTAGCCTTGAGAATTTATTCAATGTGTCAGATTGAGGAAAGGGTCTGACTCCCTCATCTGGACTCTATAAAGAGGAAGACGGTACCCAACATTGTGATGGCAATAGCTCCCACCAACCTGTCCTCACTGTAGACATGGGCAGCTCAAATTGTCAGCTGCTTGCTTGCTCCTTCATTGGTCTGGACCTGCTGTCCATCCCCTTAGCCATTTGTCTACACCTATTTCTGCGCCTCCCCTCCTTGGCCTCTGCACTCCTGCACTTCATTGACTTTATAGCTGTTTCTCCAGCAGAACAGGGTTAGTTACCTGGTTTGCAAGGAGACTCTATATACACCACTATGGCTTTGCCTCTGCTTCTCAGGTCTCTTTAGAACCCCCAAAACTCTGTTGCGTCCCCCTCAGCTCTTTATGGACACTCGTTATATATATTTACTGAGTGATGAGTATGATGTGATCTAAAAATTAAGTTGAGCAATTCAGATTTGAGTAAAAGGACTTCTGGTACCTTGGTCTTTGTAGCAAGAATACTTTCTCTCTCTCTCTCTCTCTCTCTCTCTCTCTCTCTCTCTCTCTCTCTCTCTCTCACACACACACACACACACACACTCTCTCTCTCTTTGTGTATGTGTGTGTATTGGAGTGAATGTTTGTGTGGGTTCATGTAGCTGTGCATTTGAGGTCACCTGGCACATCATTTCTCAGGAGCTGTCTACCTTCTCTTTTGACACAAGGTCTCTTATTGTCCTGTTGCTTGCTGACTTGGTTAGGCTGACCAGAGAGTTCAGGAATTACCATGTCTCTACCTCCCCAGTGTTGAGATTGCAATTATGTACCACCACGTTGGCTTTTTGTCTGGGTTCTGGTGATTCCACTTATAACCTCCTATTAGCACAGCAAGACATTTCCTGATAGACTACACACACAGGGTTACATTTATTTCTTGTACATTGGGTTCTTGTTCCTCCTCATCTGGCATGCCTTTCCTTTCTCCCTAAATGATAATCACTGGGGCTTTTCTTTAGCAGCTCTTACCCTGACAAAATGAATCATTTTCCTCCTGAGATTCAATCAATCATTATAGATGGAATTTACTGAGCATTTGCCACCTGGATTCATTCCCTTCAGCCACTGTAGCACATTTTCCGCAAATTAGATAGCTTAAAATAAAGATGAAATATTATCACACGCTTACGGAGGGAAGAATTCAAAAGTCAACATGTCCAGAAGATAGTGGTACCCCTCCCCAAGGCAGACTTTAGGGTAGGCCTCCTTGCCTCGTCCTAGATTGTGACAGCCATTGATACCCCCAGGCTTACAGGCATGTTACTAATATTTGGTTCCATTGTCACCTGACCCTGTGTGTGCCTCTTCTGAGTCCTATATCCAAGTCTCTGTCCTCTTACACCTATAAAGACATTTGTCTTGGCACTTTGGGCTTACACCCATCCACAATATACTTATCTCAATGGAATATCACCGGTATGGGACCTTGTTTCCAGAGAGAGTCAGAACCACAGGTACTGAAGGTTACAGCCCCACGTTTTAGAGTAAAGATGATACAACTTGCTATACTAACTTTTTGGCATTTACGGTGAGCACTACAGAACATAAAATTGACCTGTAGGAAACCATGCTCTTTGTGGGTCATTTCTACAGACATGGTGTGGAATGCTCCCAAAAGCTTGAATCTTAAAGGCTTTGATTCTGGGATGGTCCTAGGAGGAGGTGGTTCAACCTTTAGGAAATAAGACACAGAGGGGGTTCTTTAGATCATTGGTGTTGGGTCCTCATAGGGGTTGTGACCCCTACCTAACTGCCTTTCATTTTCTTTTCCTCCAGAACACCCACCAAGGTTCTCCACTTGTAGATTACATTGCCAAAGCTGCAAGCTATAGTGAATCTTTCCTTTTCACAAGTCAATATCTTGCTGTCGTTTGTTTATTTGTTTAATTTTTTTAACAGGATTTTCCTATATAACCTGGTCTGCCTTTGAACTTGTGCTCCTGCTCTCTGCCTTGTGAATAACAATATTACAGTGCACGTGGGCAGGTGTTCTGTCATAGTCAAGTGAGCTGACTAACACAGTGATCAAGAATGGATTCTTGATGTTTCATGCAACTTACTCTAGTGTATGCATATGTATATACATAATTATATAATATAATTTGATTTTACAGCTGCATCAGGAGATGCCATTGTTAGTCTCACTATATGATTGGGCAGTAAAGAGGTTACTGAAGCTGGTCAAGTTACATACTCAGCACCCGAAAGGACCCAAGGTAAAACAGTGCCATCCACTATACCACGTTCTTTCATAACAGCCACCGAACGTCATTCTCTGGCCATGATGAAACCTCTGCTCACATTTCGCATAACTTATCATGCATGGTGCGCATATTCCTTTGTATCCTATTCTATGGATTGCTTTAAGAAATTTGGTTTGCTGCACATTCCCAACTTTTAACATAGTATGTGCCATTAGATAGGAAACAAATATTCTTTTTTTGTTGTTGTTTTTTTTTTGAGACAGGTTTCTCTGCAGCTTTAGAGCCTGTCCTGGAACTAGCTCTTGTAGACCAGGCTGGTCTCGAACTCACAGAGATCCGCCTGCCTCTGCCTCCCGAGTGCTGGGATTAAAGGCGTGCGCCACCACCGCCCGGCGGAAACAAATATTCTTCCCTCCCAAAATTAAGTAATTGAATTCAAGATCTTGAAAATGTTTGCTGCCCTGAAGAGAAAGGGGAATATACTGAAGACTAATAAAGTATCTTGCTCTCCCCAGGCCTTCCATGCAACAAAGAAGGAAGTAGAGACTAAGAAGCTACCAGAAAAGCTGTCTTGACCTCAGACGTCAGGAAAGCAACCCTTTCCCGCCATGTTATCCATATCTAAATCTCAGCTCCTGCTCTGCCACTGAAAGTATTCCTTTAGTCTTGCAGGATGTGTGAATGGCAGCTCGGCCTAGAGGAAACTAAGTCAGTCTCTTCTACACGTGCAGCTCCTGAGCTCCACCAGCTCCCACAAAAGAAACGGTTTACTTTTCCTTTTGAAAATTTCAGTACGTACTTTCTTCAAGTTTAAAATCAGTGGAAATGAGTTTTTCTAGTTAACGGAAAATCTAGTAGAAGAAGTCTATGAATGTGTAATTGTCTAAGTGGAAAGGCAGGCATTTTCGACTTTGGAGATACCATGTTAGAGCACAGCTATTTCTAAGTTTAAAATGTATAGCTGTCAGATCAGCTTTATATTTCCCAGTGTTTTTGAGGCTATCTGAGAGCCGAAGTGTGCAGACCATCAGGTCAAATCTCAGAGATAACGCCTTGCACAGTTACTTGAGGTAGAGATGATCAGACATTGCACAAAGGCTGAGTGTGGATTGAGACATAGTGTGGATCCTCTGAGTGTTTCAGACATTAGCAATGGCCACGCCTTCTTGAATCTTCTTTATAATTCTGTCTAAAGGGTGTTGAGAAAAAGAAAGGTCAAAAGATCTGTAAGTGGACTGCAGGCATCATAAACCAGTGCCCACTGAAAGTCTTCATTATTACAGGAATTTGCCATCTGCAATGCAGTAGAGTGTCCAGCAACAATAATCCTCATTATTAACCGAAACACAGGCATTGAAGGCATTGCATTAAGGGAAGGTGTATATATTCTCAGAAACTACATCTGCCATGTCATTCTCTAAGGTTTTTATAAAATGCCAAACTTTTAGAAAAGTCATAAGGTATCGACAAAGGCAATTAAAACTATCCCCCAAGTTGAGGCCAGTAAGACACAAATTTAGATAAGATGTAGAATTGGAAATTTTAATGACTACAAATAAAATATGAACGACTCAGGATATCAAGGTGGGTAATTTCAGAAGAGGTAGAAAGTACAAAAAGAAAAAGAATCTAATGGAAATGCTGAAGGGAGAAAAAAAATCAAAGCTGAAGAATACCTTCTCTGGAGTCATCTTTTAAAAAGTGTGTGTGTGTGTGTGTGTGTGTGTGTGTGTGCACACGTGCACAGATGTATGCCAGGCTAGCTAGCTCAAGAGTGTCTCAGGATTCACCTATCTCTGCCTCCCGGGACTACTGGCTACAAATGTGCCACCATCCAGCTTTATGGATTTTGACAACCTGTCCTTACTTATGCCATTACAATCAGGACATCACCCACTGAGACACGCCTCTTTTATGAGATCATATTTAGAGTTGACACAGTCAAAAGAAAGTAGAGGGTAAAGCTGAAACTGCCTGAACAGAAACATAAAGACAGTAGAGCCAGCGAAATGAAAACAGCCCACAATACCCAAATTGCTATAATTTTCAGTATTCTAATATATGTGTAATTTGAATTCCAGAATGAGAAGAGAGTGAATGAAGAAAAAATATCTGAAAATAGTAGCAGAAAATTTCCAAAAATAATAGTAAGACATCTAAAAAAAAAAGAAGAAAAAGGTGTATAGTTATATCATATGCAAACTGTCAAGAATAGCAGAAAACAAAATGAAAAACAGTCAGAAAGCCAAGAAATAGAGCATACACAACAGGGAGAATTATGGTGGACTTTAAGATCATGACAGAGAGACAAATTTAAGGTAATTAAAGAAAACAAAAATTAAGTTTGAATTCAATAACCCATGAAAGTATCCTTCAAAAACGAAGAAAATCAGGCATTATTCAGACAAACAAACAAAACCTGAAACCCTTGTAAAAATCAACATGAAATCACCACCTGCTACCTGGTTTTTCTTCTCTGGTGTCCTACATATACCCCCCCCCCCAACCACCACCCATGATCACCAATTCTCAGGCATTTTTTATATTTTGTTTATTTGTTTGAAATAGGGTCTTGTGTAGCCTGTGCTGCTCCCCCCCCCCCCAGCTCTCTGTGAGGCCATCTGCTGCAAACGGGCATAATCTCAAAGGTCAAAGGTACTTCTTCACAGTGAAGGATAATTATGTCAGTCCAAAACTTCAGTCTAAACAGTGAAAGAAACGCTAGAAGAGAACCCTATGAAGGTAAAGCAGAGTTGCTGTCATCTATTTTTGACTGGTGTAGAAACCATTGAAGATGAAAATCCACTGAGGCATTGAGTAAAGCGTGTGCAACAGTAACAGAAACAAGACTTGACAATAACTGGCAAAATCTTAATATATGTAAAATGTCATAAATTTGATCAGCTGAAGATATCTTTTTTAAATTCTAGGATTAAAATATTAAGCCACTAAAATATTTAAAGGATATTAAAAAATAAGTGAATGCAAATAAACATAGAATTGAAGGAAATGTTCAACTGACAACTAAAAAAACCCCACAAAATAAAGAACAAACAGAAAAACATTGGGTAGGAAAGGACCAACATGAAACAAATCCAGGAATATACTTATACACAATAGTTGAATGTGAAGACTGTGAAGACGTTAAAGCAAGTCTGTTTTCTTTTGTCCACAAAAATACCTTCTTTCATGGAAAAAGTGTAACAGGAGAGTTGTAAAGGGTTCAAAAAAAGTCCCAAACATAAGTTCTGTTTGACCAAGAGAAAGCTCTCAAACCAGTGTGATGTGGACTAAGGAAGTCTTCAGAGGAAGAAATGTTATTACTAGGAAAGACATCACACGATGAGAGTGTATCAATTCCCCACCAATATGTAATGCTATCCAATTGCGTATCTGTATGTGTGATATACATATGCTGTTCATACGTGAGCAACAAATATGCATCTGGCATGTGAACAACAAAACCTTAACTTGCACAGCTAGAGAAGGACCGAAAGTAGTGGGAGCTTTCAGTATTACATTCAGGAACCAGTGGACTCAGCAAGCAAATCAACCAAACAGAAACGTTCAAAAAAATCAGAGAAGACAGCATGAACAATAATAAGACTACAACAAGATACAATATAAAATTTTATTTTTTATTGAATATTGAATGCTCAAAATGACCCTAATTGAAGGATCTAAAGGTAGAGGACTTATGAATAATACCATGTACTGGCAAAGACACAAAGTGGTATATGGTCATAGATATCATCCTGGTAGTAATTTAAAGATGATACAGATAGCACAAAAATCTCCTGTCAGTTTCTTATAAAATTAAATAATATTCTTATAAAGTGTTTCCAAACATTGTTCATGTGGGCATCCACTCCTGGGACATGAAAGTTATATTCACACAAAAACTTCAATGTGTTTATATGCAGCAGTTTTATTTTTAGTGTTTTTAGTTATATATAGGAAACAATGCAAGTGTCTTGACTTAGTGAATGAGGGGAAAAACTTGTGGTCCATTTCTGAAATGGAGCAGTATTCAACACTGATGAGAAACAGACTATTTACCAAGGCGTACAGTACCAGAATGGACTCGAAATGCCTCTTGGTAAGTGAAAGACGTCAGACTTGGAAGGCTACAGAATATGAGATTGCATTCATATGATACTTGGAAACTAATGTTGTACAGAGGGTCAGCCTGAGCCAAATTTATGGTAATGAACTGTTTGGTGTAGAACTCTCCAACTAATGACATGATTTTGAACATTTGTCAAAAGTATGTGCTTTTATGTTGGACAAAATATGCACAGATGCATATCAAGAAGATGAACATGTTGTAGATGCGGGAACCCAAGTCAGAGATTTTGAGGGATAAGGAAAAGGTAAATCCTAAAAGGAACCCCATGGTTCTGAGTTGTGGTCGTGGATTTGTTTGAGTAGGCATGAATTAGTAACAAATGGGACCCTAACTCTATCCACAAAGAGGAATGAGAATTAGCAAAAGCCAGTTGGGGCAAGGCATACCTAGTACCCAAATCTTGGTTTGTGGACACCATTCTCAAATAAAGAAATTAGTGTTGCTTAGAAAACCGGTTAATTCTAGATCTGGGAATCATCTTGGAAAATCTTCGGCTACCAAACAGTGGAGGAAGAAAAGAAAGAAGGAAGCCAAGGAAGAATGAACAGAGGAGGAGAGGAGAGGGGTGATGAAAACACGAGAGTGGCCATGGAAAGAGAACAGGACAGTTGCATGCAATGTGCAACCCTGGATTAAACTGTAGAGAAGAAAAAGAATATTCATGGAAATCCATTAAAATTCAATTAAATTATAAAAAGGTATGCGGAAATTTTCTGTACTGACAAGCTTCTTTAGGTCTAAAATTATCTCATTATCTTCAAAAGCAGTTAGCATTTACATGAAAAAAAATAGATATGAGCAGACAACTTATAAACCCAGAACAGATTCTGCTAGGCTGCCTGTCACTTGGGAAGGTTTTTTTGGGGGGCAGCCTAATCTAAGACATAAAAGTGCAAAAGGAAGCATTGTAGGCGGTGAACTAAACAGGTGATTAAGAGCTTGCGGCGTGGCATTCCTGTCCCCGAAGAACCTGAAGGACAGGGTAGGTCGTCAGCTGCTGTGAAGGACAGACTTGTTTTTTAGAAAGCCTGAGAGTTCACTCTGAGCATTCTGTTCAGTCACATGGAAGATTCCAGAAATAACTTCACACTGCATCTGTATGTAGGTTAATGGAAGTCTCCATAGTTCGACTCCAATATGCCTCATAAGCCAAACCTGAAATTCAGAAGCATTATAAGGAAGCACACATCAGGAAATTTTGGTTATGAACTGAATATACACAAGGTTTTATATTTTCCTCCCTTATTCATTGCAGTCCATTTTAAGCTCAAGTGGTTTCCCATCTGGCCCAAGAAATTGCATTGCTGAAATGTTAATGCCTTTTCCCCTCGCTATTGTTTTATTATAACTCATTCTGAAGAGGTGTACAACCTAGCAGATTAGAAAGTCCACGGAATTGCCAGAGCTCATGTGTTAAGCCATCATTTCCACCGAGGGATAGAAGCTATGAACGGAGTAATCTGGATATCGGCAGATTCTTCCTGATGAAACAGAATCTTTAAATCTTTGATTCATTTTTTTCCCCGCAACCTGATTTTTCTTAGGATTTTGGCAGTCTGATTCATTGAGGAAAGCTGCACCAGGAAACAATCTAACTTCGCAGCAGAACCTTGACCGGGAGTCGGGGGGGTATTCCGTTTCTGATTCAGGGAGCAATCCCATAGACTGCTCTCTTTGTTTTCCACTTCACTCCTCATCTGGTTCTCTGTTCATTTTCTTCTTGGAAGCTTTGCAGCTGAAACACAGGTGGGTGGGTGTGGAGGTTTTAGTTTCCTTTTCAGGGCTCCTTCTCCACTGCTTTAAATCTCCACTGATTTAAACAGCCTTCCTGATGCTTTTAGTACTGATGTCAGGAGTGGACATGAAGGACCCTGGCGACACAGAGCTAGACTATTAAATGTAGGTCCCATTGTCTACAAAATGTGTTAATGACCAATGACTAAGAATACTTCCTGTTTCTCAAATCACTACGCTCTTATTATTTTAAATTGTAGTATAGTCAGCCCATGGTTGAATGAACTTCTTACTTCTTCACCCAAAGAACTGATCAAGACATAAACAGTTACATGCTTGAGACAAGAGAGGAAATAACAGATTGGGGAAGGGCAGAAAAAGGGTAAAGGGAAGGAAGAAGAGGTTGCCAATTATCTGTTAATTTATGATAGTGATTGTACAGTTCAATCGAATAAGAAATAGTCACTTAAGCAATGCATAGTGGTTGCATATGCAAGAGGCTGAGGCTGGCAATGCAGACAACACAGTCTAAGTTCAGACCTTTTGTAAATTAGTCTTATGCTAGCTACAGCTCCCAGCCTTAAAAACTATGGATAAGATATGGTTTTAACCCCTACCACATTCACGATCCTTGACATTTCTCGCATTCTTCTTCTTTATGGGGGATATAAAGCTTCCTTTGCCTTTGCATCTTTCATCCGGTCTGGATCCTGCCATCCACTCCATCAGCAGTCTGTGCCACACAGCCATTGCTACGAAATTTATACAGATGTCAAAGAATTTGCAACAGTTCTGTAGCCCTAGGAAGCTGTGACTTTCTTTCCTAAATGGATCATTCTTTGTTTCTGTCCCACTTTTATAGTGTGGCGCTCAGGTGTTCAGCTTTGAGAAGACTCTGCATTGAAACAAACTCATGGAAGGCAGTTTGAACCACAAAAAAAAACCACACTGCTAAATAAGCGAAACAATAATGACAGTACTAGTGACCACTCTTCTGTGGATAAGTTCATTCTGTACTTTCAGTTGCTATTACTTCTCTATCCCACTGTGCAACTGCCCAACATGCCTGCTGTCAGGGCTGGTTGAAATCTGGTCACTTGCAGGACCATATGGAAAATTATACACATTATCATGTGAATTAATACTAGCTTGAAAAAATATGGAAATAATTTTTATTCACAAAATCATTAAAATCCTGGAGGATACTGATCCCTCTCAACAATTTAATAAGTTAAAAAAAACCCATAGTTTTATGCACAAAATATAAGGCAGTTTTTGTTCAAATTTGGATTTTTAATGTATTCCCATTCAGTTCTGAGCCCCGTTTCCATTCATTGTAAGTCTTTTGAGTTTGAAATAACAGTACAAAAAAAGAAAGAAAGAAATGAGAGCTATGTAGCTTTTACATCGTTTAGGTGACATATTCCATAAACCTTAAATCTGATGAAAATTTTTGTGAGTTTCTGCTGTAGTTATTTGAGTCATTCTAATGGAATAAGACTGGAAGTTCAGAAAAGTGAAATCATGCTGTATTAGTAAAAGTGTCACTTAGAAAATTTATGTTTAATATATAAATTCAACCAGCTGCCTCAGACATCATGATTTAACATAATGACGGCAGGTTAGACACGAGCCACACCTACATAATTTCCCCAGATTTGTCTGTATTGGTTCCAATTTGATACTTTTAAGGATTTATTAGACTTGCTTCAAACATATTTAGATGTTTAACGTAGATGAACCACTCCAGGGAAAGAACAAGGAAAATATCAGTTTGTACTCTCAGAATATAAGCTAATGATAGCTGAAATTATGACGTGATCAGAAAAATATGGTAAGAAGAGAATGAAGAAAATGAAGGGCCAACTGTTCTTCCATCATGGGGTACAGTAGAGAATAATTGGGCACACTCGAAACCTTGCTAAGAATGGAAAGAAGATGGAGATGGGGCAGCCAGAAGAGCCAGTTGTTCCAGGTGGCTCATGTACGTGGTAGCTAAAGGAAACTGTACTAGACAAAGGAAGGAAATGGAGGTTTTTACCACTCTGTGTATGGATGGCATTCTGGACACAGACGTATTTCACAACCCAGTCAAGAGTGGACCACTATCAAAAAGAAAGGAACTATTTTAGAAAGAATACTCTCTGAAAAGGCCACACTTACCTTTAAAATTGAAAAATTCAGATGTGTTTGAGAATCCGCCTTTAACAGACAGTATATTAAAAATAGCACCTCATTTTTTTTCTAGTTTTTAGCCAGATTGGTTTGTGTGCATTGTGTGTGTGTGTGTAAGTGTGGTGTTTTTTTTTTTTTATTATGTGGATGGTGCTCATACTGAACTCACCAGCATGAGAAATGAAAGAAGGCAACCACTTCTCTCGGAGGCTGTGAACTCAGCCTAATTGCATGTGCTCGAATTCTGCCATTGCTTCACACCCTGATGTTCTCAAATGGGTAATATGGATCGAAGCCAGGGGACGCCTGGCTCTTTTCAACGTTGCTAGTTGCTAAGGAAAGAAATGATTTTTATATAAATCTTAAATATAAAATTTGAGGCCCTTCCAACAAAATCCTACATCTGTGACTGAAAGAGGCAATCTTTTCACAAGACGATAAATAAGTGAAGGCTGTTGTAAACTAGGAAAAATAAGCATGCGGCCTCAGCTTAGGTGATACTTTCTCTAGTTTTTTAATTGACTGTTTTGAGAGCACTTTTAGGTTAGCAGAGAATCTGGCAAGTCTCATGTATGCCCACACACGTGAAGCCATTGTCATCACTATCACCTCCAGTCAAGGGATGCATTTATTACAGTTGGTGAGCAGACTCAGACACATGGCCACTGCTCCAAACTGGGCACATCAGAGTCATCATTCCTACTGTGCATTTTGTGGGCAGACTTTCAGTAACAAGTATGCACACACAGTGGTTCCAGCTCTAAATACTTCCCAGGGTGCTTCAGAAGATTAAATGAGCTAATGTTTATTTATTTATTTATTTAAATATTTATTTATTATGTGTACAATATTCTGTCTGTATGTCTGCAGGCCAGAAGAGGGCACCAGATCTCATTTCAGATGGTTGTGAGCCACCATTTGATTGCCGGGAACTGAAATCAGGACCTTTGGTAGAGCAGGCAATGCTCTTAACCACTGAGCCATCTCTCCAGCCCTGAGCTAATGTTTAATACTCCTGTATAATATTAAACACCATCCTATTCCCAAATAGACTTTCCAAAAAAATTATACAAGCTATCTTTATGTTATTAGTTTAAAACAAAACAAAGTTTTTCAAATTGATATTAAATAATTTGATTATTTTCCTCCGGGATTGATAAAAAGGTAAATGGTTAGATATTTGCTTATGTTTATGTCTGTGTTTTACAATCTAAAACAATAGATTGGCATTGGGTACTTCATAGAAAAATTGAGCAGTTGGCGGTGTGGTCTTACTGGATCACATGGCGTGTGGTGGGGAATACAGGTCCGTTTTTTTCTCTCAAGATGCAGACAAGTCTCTGCCATAGAATGAAAATGTCAGCAATGCCAAGAGTGAGTGAAAAAGGGCACAGACATCAGGATCTGATGTTCCTGTGTGAGCAGTTACCGGCCAGATGGCTTCTCGAGAGGCATTAACTCAGGGACATGAGCAGACCTCAATGGTCCCTTAAGATCAATTATGCCATTAGAGGAGCACAGTTAGGTGACTTAACTAGATTTAAATCTTATGGACAACATGTTTTGAATATTGAATGCTTTGTATCCATTGTCACTTCCTTTTAAAGCATCTTTACTAAGAGATAACTCAGTTCATAGTCTATCCAGGCACATAAAGCATCTTGCTTTGTACAACTGTACAAGTGTATTAGTAAGTGTCACTTAGACACTACTGTCACCACAATGGAATGTAGACCACTACTATTGAGTATAAAAAGAACTCAGTAACAGCAGGTAGTTATAAGGTGTACTTCACCACTTCTAAATCTATCACCTATCCCTACTTCCATCTGCAGGCCCTGGTAATCACTTATTTCATTTTGAAAACCACTAAAGCCATTGCTTTACCATTATGTTAGTGTTAAAATATTTAATTCACTCAGCATGAAAAGATGAATCCAGTTCCCACATTCACAGAGCAAGCCAAGAATTGGGGCTAGCCATTGCCCTCCAGCGCCTTACTGAACTACGGCGAGGAAGTAGAAACATTATCATTGCAATCCTGCCATTAGAGTCCTTGTTCTGCTTCTGCACCAGGTAGCTATCCCTGGGCAACTGGCAGCATCGAGAGACAAAGCACACGGGTTGGGCACGATGGTGTACGCCTTTCATCTTGGCACTGGGGGAGCAGAAGCATGTGGGTCTCTGAGTTCAATGCCAGCATGGTCTACAGAGCTACAGAGCTCGTTACAGGACAGGCAGGACTACACAGAGAAAGCCTGCCTTGAAAGACAAAACAAACAAACAAGAAAATCACACAAAATGCTTCATGTGTTGCAGATACATAGCAGGTCTTTAAAGACTATGGACTATTTTACACTAGAACAAAATTTTCCAAGGTGATCCCCGGGAGTTTTATTTGACTGACATATAAACAATTAATCTTAAAATTATTTTGATTTTCTCCCATGTTTTAAAGAAATACAATTATTAATCAAAGTTTTTTTTGATTAAGAACAGACCAAATTTCTTTTTAAATACCATCACTTAAGTAAATAGAGTAAGTTTATTTATTTATTTATTTTTAAATCCTTACAGATTGTATGGATAAGGAGTAAGTTTTCTCCAGCACATCTGTAATTCTTCCTGACACAGGGCAGAGTTTTCCAACCAACTCCTTATAACTGAGCAATGTCATATGCCTATGTCTGGCCTGTAGTTTGTGAGCAAAAGTGGTCCCATTGAAGTAACTCACTGAGCTGTCAGGTGTCACCTTAAGCATTCTCTTCCTGTGCATTCTGCTGCTATCTTATCAACTACTTGGACGTTCTGAAAGTTTGTTAGCATGCATGAATGACACATAATAATGGGTTTTGTTTTGACAAATTTATCCACGCATATGCATTTGACTGCATTTACTTCCCGTTCCCCTCTCTCGTCCCAAGCCGCTCCCACTTATTGCCTCTTCCTTCTTATACATCCTCTTCCTACTTTCATCTCTGTTTTTCTTCTTTCATTTCCTCCCTTCTTCCTCCCCCTCCTTCTTTCTCTGTCTCTCTATGTCCCTGTGACCCAATTAATTTGATTAGCATCACTTACAGGAGTACATATGAGGGCAACTTACCAGTGGTTACATCACCGAAGTAAATGGCTCTTCTTCTCTCAGGAACCAGGAGCTATCTATAGTTTTCTAGCAAGGGGTGGGGCTACACGAGTTTCCCATAATCCTTTGTGGAACAGTGATGACTGCAGTTTTGTGCAGGACCAGAGATAGTAACAACAGTTGCTGTGTGTTCAAGAGTCCAATAGCTATGTCATGCCCAGAAGAGAGCATTCCACCACACCTAGCTCTTACATTCTTTCTGTCCCCTTCCAAGATGAACCTTGGAGGATATGATATCGTAGTACTATTTAGGACTGAGTACTGAATAGTAACTTTTCCTCAGCACTTTGACCAGTTATGAACCTTTGCAGTCCTCACTACAAAGAAAGAAACAAAACAAAACAAAAAACCTTTCGTCTGCTCCTGCTCAGGCATCCCTTTCTCCACGCAGCATCTGCCTCTTGATTGCCTGCAGACTTGGCCATGCTGGAGGCCTTTGGTGATTCTTCATGTGGCCACTTTTATCCCAAATGCCTTTCTCCATTCCCTCCTCACCTTTCTCCATTAACTCTGTTTGGGGAAGAAAACATTCATACCCACAAATAAGTAAGACAATAGTCTAGTATACCACAGAGGATATTCACATTCACAGGTAACTATGATTGAAATCATTTTCTAACTTATAGGGGTTGCAGCTTTGGTTAAATATTCCCTCTCCTTTCAAAAAATAAAAATAAAAAGGAATAACTGTATACCTGCATTGAAAGAAATCTATCAGTTGGCACTGCAAACCACATTGTACACAGCGCATGTTCAGCAGGAGTAGCCAGTGTGAGGATCACTGTAGTGTCTGGTAGAGCGTGCCCACAAGGCTGTGATTTAGCTTTCTCATCTTTGGGCCGACAGTCATCAGGAAGCATCCAGTGCAGGATGCAGCAGATGTGTCTATCACACAAATGTAGTGGGCATTCCCTCAGCTGATGACCTTGGGCTATCTGTCCCAATAGGGTCGGTGCTTCTTGTCTGTCTGTGTAACCTCTTATAAGGAAGGAGGGAGGGTGGTCACACTCTCTTGGGAGGTGAAGACCTGGTCAAGCGGTGTGAAGTAGCAGGTTATTGGTCCCCAGCTTTCCAAGGACTCTGCAACTGAATTTACCACATCCTGTATTCACGAGTGGATATAAAGGGGACCCCTTTCATATCTTAATAAATCCTTGGAACCCCTTAAACTGACACTTGTGGATTTATCTTAACACACAAGCCTCCCAGCTGTTAAAACCCTGTCCAGGAGCTGTGTGTCCAAATAGCTCATTTCCTTTCCAAACGTGTGGACTTACACAGAGGCTACTTAATAGCCATGCCCTGAAAAGGAGGGAGAGTTCAGATTTCCACTGCATTTTAGGGACACAAAACCAACTCGAACTCAGTAAACACTTTCATTGCCCTGTGGGGCAAAGTGTATTACTCCAAAACAAAACAAAACAAAACAAAACAACAAAAATCCCATTGAATTTATTTATAAAATCTGGGCTAACAGTAACAAGTCCTGACCAGAGGCATACACACCCACCCTGTTCTGCATCTTAAGTGCCCTTTTTTTCTCCTGTGGGCAACGATATGGAATAGCCTAGAAAGACTTGAAGACACTGCTGTAGCATAAAATGCCAAGCCAGATGCTAGCCTAAAATCCCTAAGTCTAGTATTTCCATAGCAAGTCTGCCAACAGCAAGGGCGTTTGAAGGCATCCAGTTTGTGGGAAGACATGAATGTGAATTCAGATCGAGGCCCTGTGACAAAACAATAAGGACTTCTCCAGTGAACTTGCAAGAAATGGGTAGATTTAGCCGAACAAGTGAATGAAAGATGGGACTGGCTGGCGCGCCAGTTAAAGCCAATTATGACCAGCTTGATGTGACAGGGAACTAAAATGCCTCCCTGGTTTGCTTTCTTTCCTTTTTTTTTTTCCCTGAGAAGGATATTTTTGTTTCTGGGCATGGTTCTGATTTGGGACGTTCCCGGTCGTTTTCTTTCGTTTTTTTAGAAATGCAGATGTAGCCATTGTTTTAAAAGACTCCAAGTGGGTCACCCTGATTTATCCTTTTAGGATGGTTCCATTATAAAACGAGTCAGTTACTTCCTGGAATGGGACCAATGCAAAGAACAATCCTAAACCCTAATTCAGTGCAAACATTTCCCTGAATGCATGGCATTCATTGCTATTTGTTCAAACAAGGACACTGCAGTTAGAGCCCAGGAAACAAGTTACTAATGAGAATGTACAATGTCAAAGCATCCCCTGCAAGGAACTGATCATGTACTGCTCACACTAACAGGTCTATTTGAACTGTATTACATGCCATTTGACCTCTTCTAAGGTGTACCGGGACTATTTATAAAATACACATATAGAAGGCGATTTTAAAGGTTGTGTTTTGGAGTCTCATTTCAGGACAGTAGCTTGCATTGTCTCAGGAAGCCAGCTGAGCACACAAATACCCATGCATTGGTAATCTTGCAGATGAGCAGCTTACACTGTGAAGTTCCTTTCCTTGGCACTATCTCTAGATTGAACCCCAGTTACCAGCCACCTATCTGGACTCTCAAGTTGGTGGCGATGGCTGAGTTCAAATACAAACAAGGAGAATACTCTTCAGAGAAGAAAATCTTTTCTGTGAGCCTCATACATCATCTGGAAAGTCAGGCAAAATAAAGGCACCGGAAATCCTAACACCGGAAGAGCGTCTGTTTCCTACACTGCTGCAGAGATGAAATGACATAGTTTTGTAAAGTGCTGGAGTATGGACGCATCGAGAAAGAAGCATTTGTTGTTATTGACTTAATTATCCTTTTAATTCTTGGTGGTGTGAAATTAAGTTAATCCCCCTTTCTTCTAGAATGACTTTGTTAGTTTTTTAAACTGTCTCTCTACTTATCTAGCATTATATAGAGGACTCCTATTGGATCTGCTTCCCTGTGGCACATTTAAAAAACTCTTGCCTCCTTCTGTCTTTCTCTCTCTCTCTCTCTCTCTCTCTCTCTCTCTCTCTCTGCTTTTTATAGATAAACTGGACATTTTACCCCCCCCCCAAAAAAAAACAAAGAAAAGAAAGAAGCAAAGAAGCATAGTTTCTGACGTGCACAGTATTACATAGTATTTGAAGTACCTAAAATCCAATCGACGAAGGCGTTTGTGATCTTTTAACTTTAGTCACTGGTTTCATTGGTACCCTAAAGTTTCCTCTCCCCTTCCTTCTTTTTCCCTCTCTCTTCTGCCCTTCCTCCTTTTTCCTATTCTGTTCTTTGTTTACCTTTTTTTCTTTCTTCTTAGTACTATTTTTTTTAAGAAAAAAAATTGTATTCATTAAATACCAAAACAATTTCTGGGAAATAAAAATTGAACTGAAAATGGCAATAATCTGGAACACCCACTTTAAACAGTCATTATTTTAAGCAAAATAAAAATTCCTTGGGGAATGGATTGGACACTAAAAGTAAATTAACTTTCTTGTGAAATTTTACTGAATTCTGGACTAAATGTTAAACAACCCCTTTCTTCCTTTTTTTTATTAGTAACTTTTTATGGCTTAGTTAAAACTGTGAGAGAAGGGTGCCGTATTGATATAGGGGTTAGGCTGATGCGATTGTAGCAGGCTGAGAACGTGAAAGGAGACTGGGATAACATGTTTGTCACATCTGGCTTGCTTGTTCAGCCTGCGCTGCTCACCAGCAGCCTCCACGGACGCCTATGCAAGTCAATTTAGTGTTGTGACGGCTGCTCTGTTTCTTTTATTAGGGTGTTGGCTGGTTCTTTGGATTTTCCCCCATCTTTATTTTTAGGTAATCAATATCTTTTTTATCTTTCCAAAGAACTCAACTTCCCAATGTGGAAGACTTGTTTTTCCAAAAAAATGCAGAAGGACTGTCATGGACTAAATTTCCAAACTCTATACTTAGTCCCTCTTTTTCCATACGTGAAAATTTTCATAACCAACTGGCCATCTTATCAGCATCCTGAGATCCAAGAAACAAAATCCTCATTTCTTTTCATGTTGGTTTTGAAAAGCTTGCAATGACAGACGTAAGGGACACATATTTTAGGAAGGTACGTTGGTGATGCTGAGAAGTGACTAAAAAATGAATCTATATAGCTTCAGAATATTTCCTAGAGTTATTTTTCACATTCATTAGTTATAAAATCTATTGAATTTAAGGGGATTCTTGTATCCATCATCGTATTCCAAAAAAAAAAAAAAAAAAAAAAAAAGACTTGAAGGTATTTAACCAAAGAATATCAGCTTAGGAATCTATAGCAAGGATGATGCAATTGGAAAGGGCCTATCTCTTAATTTAATAATTATCCAAGACAACAATCATTAATGGATATTGGAATCAGTGAGCATGGTATTGATAAGGAATAATATTCCCAAATACTGATAGCATCAGTCCACAGATTTTTTTAAACTAAAAAAAAAAAAAAAAGAAAAGCCTCTTTTACTATGGGAAGATCTGGCAGACAGGGCCTCACATCACGTTGACCCAATTTAATATCCCATCAATGGTGAAAAGACTGGCAGCCTCAACTTGCAAGACAACATAACAGGAAGTATGGGACATCATATCTCAGGAAATGGCATTTGATCTAACACAAAGAAAACAATTAGATGAATTGTTTTGCATGGCATTTTCCTCAGCTTTTTGAAAAGATTTTCATGTCATGAAAGATGAATGACAACAGAGACATGAGAAGTCATAATTTCTTAATGGATCACAAACCAGAAAAAAAACCAGTTGAGGAAGTTTAAAGATGGAATAAATATGCCTAAGCCTAGTGCTGCACCCTTGTAAAAAGTTTTTGGCACTTTAACATGTGCTCACAAGAATATTTTTGTTCTTATGTGACACCTCTACAGTGTTTCTGGGCAAAATTCACGATGACTGTAATTTACTCAAATGAGTCATAGACACACACACACACACACACACACACACACACAGAAACCCATACATACACTTATACCCAAAAACCACACGCACACACAAAACAAAGAAACAAAAACCTTGCCAAGAACTAATTAGAAACATGCTTATTGATGAATCTAGGCCAAGGACACACAGGTGCTTGTGAGTTCTGTTTATCTAGTTTTTTTTTTGCAGTTGGAGTCAATTAGAAGTGCCTACATTTGACAGGGAAAATGCATAGGGACCCTTCCATGTAGCAAGATGAGAATCATTCATTCTACAATATCCACTGTGTGACCACATCCCTAGCCTAAGTAGCTTACACTTGGAATGATGGCTTTCTCTGCTCTTCACACAAACATCATATGGCTGTTGGACACTTCCTGATCATCTTGAGAGAAGCTCAGAGGAGTGAGTCAAGGAGACAGAAGATTGAGAACAACAGGTGAGAAAAGCAGAATTTTCTATTATTTCTACAGGGAACAGGAAAGGAGAGGTCTTCTTTTCTCTTCTGGTGCATATAGCATAGGACCAGAAACACTCCATTTTACTCCAACTTTTTCCCCTTAGAATCCCCAGGGCCTTTGCACACTGAAAGGGTAATTTCATTTGCTTCCAAGTTGTGCACAAAGTTGTTGGGGGAGGAGAATCTGGTACCCCTAGCAAAGGATTCAATGAGCCCATTGATATCATCTGTGCGTGTCCTATCACGCATGCTGAGAAAACTGAATCAGAACAAATAACCTGGAGCTGCGGGCGTGTTTAGAGTGCTGTAATGTGAATTGAAGAAATAAGCCAGCATGTCCCTTGGCCTGGAATAGGTATGTAAGCAGGGAGTCAGAGAGGAAGGATGTTTCAAAAACTTTGTTTGAAAAGGTAGCAAAAAGCTAGGACTGTTTGAACCCCAGTTTCCTGGTCTGGCCCAAGACCAAACCGTCAGTGAACTCAGCTGTAGCTCTTGCTATCAGAGAAGAAAAGCAATAGATCAGGTCAAATTCTAGGGGCCTGTTGCTGAATCTACCATGTTTTATAGAACATTCAGCTCAACAGACTGAGATTTAAATTAAGCTGTAGATTAATCTAGTATGTTCTAGACTCTCATTCTGAACTTTTCTGACCTCTAAGAACACTGTGGACATGTCTTCATGACTGTTGCCTTTCTTGGCAAATCTCTTATATGTAGAGATAACGATTTTAAGTCAAAGAATTCTAAGGGAAGATGTGTAGAAGAACATGGGAAACCCAGTTTAATGAAGAAGCATACCTTAGCTAGAAGCTTTTACTTTAACAGGATACACATATTTTTCCTCAGCAGCTTCATGGGAATTTTCAAGCATATTTACAAAATGTCATTTTAGTCAGTGAAAAAAATTACCCCAAATTCAAGTCTCTCCAATAGTTACAAAGTAAGTTGCTTCTTACTTTCAGCGCAGGGGTAATTTAATTTCTTTGAGTGGACCATTTTCATTCTGATGTGTGATTTTGCTGAGGTTTTTTCATTCAGAGAAGTCATGGTAAATATGAAACACACTGCAGAAAAATTTATTACATGCTCAGAAAATAATTAGTTTCAATATTATAAGGAATATAGTACACATAACAAAATATGGGCATAGCAAAACAATCCTGATGTGGCCGTTTGCTTTGCATTTTTAATATAAGGCTAACACTTTACTTGACTTGTTCTTTGAGTAATCATTTCTGAACTCAAGCAGGTTTTAATTTAACAAGAAGGATAACACATAATATTTCTTCTGTTGAATTGTCCTCTTAGGGCTCATATATTGATATTGGAATGGTATTTTCCCATTTCCTTTCATGGGACTTGCTTTTAAAAAATAAGGCTCAGATATTCTGAAAGAATCTATGAGCAATTTCATTTTTATTTCTAAAATCATTTTGAGTGGAGACGTCTGTGTTAGACACTGTGGCTGGGAACACATTTTGGTCCCCTCGCCGATGTTTGATCCTCGTTTCTGGATTTCCTACAACAGCGAGGAATCATTTTTCATTTGCTCAGGTTTTTCACTCAATATTTCAGAAACACCTTCAGCAGGGAGATCAACTTCCCATGCCAGGCAGAGATGGATGGTTAAACAAAGAAATATCCTCCTGTCAAAATCCCTTGTTACTCAGGCAGCTTACTCTCCCTCCTGTTCTCTTGACTGATTTCCCTAACAAACGGCTGCTGCATCAGGAGACTGTTTTGTATCAGTATTGATTGCCAGGCAATGGGAGGCAACTCAAGTTTCTTGACAAGAAGAAATCTCACGTGGAGGGATGGGATGAAGCTTTAGAAGAGTCACAGCCTATGAGATGTAGGTGTGACACTTGCCCAGGTGTTCTGGGCAACTAACTCTCTCACCCAGAAAGAACATGAAAATAACAAATCTCATGCATGAACATGATGACATCAGATCACATGTTGAAGGACCCAGAGGGCTCAGAGCCAATTTCAACTGTTTTTCTCAAACAAAGGGCATGTGCTTAATGACTTTAAATTAATGCTATGTGGTATGAGTGGCATGGCATTCTGGGTACTGTAACCTTAATGTCTAGTTAAAGGGTTTATAGACTAAGAACTTTTTTCCCAGGAGGTTTCAGGCCCTATCTGTTATAACCTCAGTATAAATGCATGATAACAATGATGATAAAAATAATATTTAATACCCGAGTATCTGGCCAGTACTAGGATCATTTAAATTATTTTTTATTTGTAAAAAAATGAACAGCTGGAATAATGCACAAATTATTACAAGAAAGCAGACTATATTTTGAGCCATACTTTCCCCTAATTTATTTATATATGCATCCCAACAGTTCATCAGAATCCTCTCAGCTCTGAGTCTCTGTTAAGTGAATTGAAGCAAATTCTAAATTTTCAATTATTTAAATATATTCATTCCTTCTGGGAAAATGCAGTTCAATCAATATAATACAATATCGCCGCTCCCCTATTTTTGACATTCATCAGGATTCTAACTTTCTAAAAATGAGGGACTAAAAATTTCAATCCATTACAATAGCTTTGGAATTCCTTTATGTTAATTAGTATAATGTCAGTAAGCTATTCAACTTAGTTAGCTCAATACAGAACAAAGATGTGGTATGGGATATAGTTATTTAATACGGCTTTGCTTATAACAGTTTTGGTACATTATAAATGGTTATTTAACTACAGTACATTAGATAACTTTTTTTTAGCATTTTCTCCCATTAACTTTTATGACTTCTGGGTGATCAATGCATACATATGTTGTGCAGTCTAGGCTAATGTCTCTTATATACTGTGCATCCCCCCCCCCAAAAAAAAGGTTGCTGGAATATTCCTAGGCACTCAACAGAAAAAGTTGACTCATGTTAATTACATCTAAGAAGTCGCACTAAAATGTAATTAATTTTTTAAAAATTTGGATGCTGTTTTCAGCTGCCACTTTTATTTCCTAAAATCTTCTCTCAGTGGAGGCTCAGGTGAATTCTTTGAAGTTAATAAAAACTTCAAAAGAGAAGAAGTTTAGGCCTCTCTTTAATCCCTATTTTGGCCAAATAACATAGGTACCTGCCTCAGGTGGTCTGAAATTGCATATCCAAACACAAAGGACCCCTCCTAGTCAGTGGCACTGTGTTCTTTAGGAGAGTTGGGGATCAGATTGCAGGAATGGAGATCTATTGCCTGAAGCTGAACGGAGCAAAATCATTTTCCTCTGATGAAACAGTACAATAACAAACACAGACTCATCCTGTTTCATCATTTACTGATGGTAAAAGATATTATATAAATCTCAACCAAGGCTAGATAGCAAGATTTTGTTTCTAAAAAAAACAAACATGAAAGAACATTTAGGAACAGAAAACAAATCATTGAAACATATAATTAAAACGTCCTAACAACTGGACAATTCCAAACGTTTGGTGTGTTGGCACCACGGTGAATGGTTATCAAGAGAAGACCTTGTGTAGAGCAAATCCTGCTTCCCCCAGTAATGGGAATCCTTCTTGATAGACTAACTTTCCTCACTAGCAGGATTTGCATTTATTTGACAAAATAGGAGAGAGATACAGTCATAAGGCAAGAAGTATTACTGGATTCAAATTATTCCTATATAGAAATTAAAAAAACAAGAACTTTTTAACACATTGTGAAAATAACACAAATATATACAAGAATTGTCCAAATGGCTCCCTACACTGTTAGAGTGAGTGACTTGGTAATCAAAGACAAAAAAGTCAACACAATTGCACTGCAATTCATTTGAGTTAAAATGAAAATTGTTCTTTTGTGGGCCGCAACAGCAACAAAAACACCCATTACTAAATCTTAGAGACTTTATCACTGATCAAGTTTCATTTTTATAAGAGTGATTTAACTTATTGTCTAAGAGCATGAATTTAGCTGAAACAATGGACCTTAGCCCTAGACAGTACTCAACCATGGAGATAAAAGGAAGTACAGAAAGCAGAAGAACGGGAAAAACCAAACATTCTGGATCAATGGGCTACCTTGACTAATGATGCAGCAAGTTATGTCTCTAAGTCAACTAGCTTTTGAAATGATAGATACCAATCAGTCTCTTGTTCATCTTTTATAGTTCCATTTTCCCCTACTTAATGTAAGCCCTCAGTGTTCTATGGTTTTACATATAAACACAATGAGCTGCCTTCCCATACCATCTTTAAATTTTTCTTACTGCTTGGGATAATATCTGTTCTCTAAATGGCATGGTGCTATTATTTTTCTATAGTTTGTAAACAATAGACCTATAGATTGGAAAAAAATAAGTTTGAAATAGGTGGTGTTTCTATATTCAGAGAATATTATGCTATTGGTCTATTATCTTCAATCTATTTCTTCAGTGTCAACAAGCAAGACATGTACATGTGTATGTGTGTGGTTATAGATACAATATTTATGCTAATTACATACATGTATATGTGAATGTATATATACACAAGGGAATGTATGGAAACATATATATCTACATATGTAAGTATGTGTGAATAAAAACATATAAATATATGATTACAGCACATATATGTACATAAATCATATACAGAATTGAATATATTTTAATATATGTAATTCTGAGGTAGAGGGAAAGGGCTAACCTTCTTAAGTGAAATTTACCCTGAAAAGTAAAATTATTGCTGCTTCTGAATGAAACGTTGGGAGGTAAAGTGCATCACATCATTTGCAGCAGCAGCTATTCTCATCTGAATGTTTTTATTTATAGAATGAAGCTTCCGACACTGCTAAGTTATCGCAACTGTGCAGGGGAAATGGAGCAGGACAAGAGCTTAGATCAACAGTTTTCAAACGAAGGAATCTTCTTCCAAAGTGAAAAACTTAAGACACAGCCCCAGTGTACAAAGTTATTTTTGTTGTGCAAATTCAAATTCATTATAATTAACAAGCACTAACTTACTTAAAGAAGTTGTAATAGGCAATATGTAATGTGTGCATTCATATTTAAAATAAATGCCACAAATGACAAGAAGGCTTCATAACCCAATATATTTAAACCCTTTACTTCTGCACAACTGAACAATTTCTAATTCACATATAACCAACAGCGAACTGTAGCAGTGTTAAAAATGCTTGCAGGATGGCAGAAGCAATATTCCTCTGAGATTTTCAGGAAGATGATTATCTGGCTGCACCAGTTTGCGTGGCAGTAGATATCATCCACATTTTAAATATGTGTATAGTTCTATTCTGCATATCTAAAGACAGTTAAAATATTCTTAGCGAATTTTAAACTAACTTTAAAAAAAAAACTCCAAAGCAAATTTTGAGAAGCAAAAGCGAGGGAACGATCAGCAGTGCACTGGCCTAGAGAGTCCTGGGAAAGGCTACAAAGAAGTGATTCTTTAAGAGAAGCCAGAAATAGGAGCAGGAAAGTACAGTCACATTTTTCAACATATACCTGAATTATTTACCATTTTCAATCCTAATTTTCTCCTCTAAAAATTTAGGAGGCATAGGCAAGCCATTTCAAAGAGGCTTGCAACCACCAGGTGCTGAAAACTGAAAAACAGAACTCTGTGCAATAAGAGCCATTGTGGTTTGCAGTGCTTTTTTATGGTCAGTAAATAGAGAGGGTTGGGCTCAAGGAAGGTACTAGTTTCTGAGGAAAAACAGGACAGAAGTTTGGGCACAGCTCGAAAGAGAGGATGAGGCCGTGGATGTAATAAGAAAGAAAATAAAGATGGTGTCACTTAGTGAAGCCCTAGCCATCGTCTCATGGTGCTCTCTAGGTCTTTCTACAGTTGATAAACATTCATCAGCCCCACAAACCTGAAGTGTGGCTCCCAAGACTAGAACAGCAAAGAGATGAGATCAGGTGCAGGATGTTAATTTTTCAAATATTCTCTTTCCTGGTTCTGATTATGGACAGAGATTGAGGGACCTTCTGGTTGTCCTGTGTGCTTGCTCACAACTGACTCTTGGTTCTACTTTTGAGGACAGAAGCCACGTCCATCTTGTGCACCATTAATGCTAAGCATAACTCAGTGGCTAGCATGTAACTGGTCCCATCAGCTGTTTGGGAATGCATGAACAAATGATAGAAGTGATAGATATTCCTCACTACCCAGAAGGGGTATGACAAGGGATAATACCAGGATGACGATGAAGGACAAACTACTAATGTTAGAGAGGGAAAATAAAGAAAACACACATTTTGTGGGTCTGGGTGATGGCTGAATGGTAAAGACCTGAGTTTGGATCCCAGCATCTTTATAAGATGTCTATAATCTCAGCAGTGGAAAAAGGGAAAGAAGGACCTGTGGGCTTTCTGGCTGCAAGTCTAGCTGAAGCAGTAAGTCCCCGGTTCACTGAAAGTCCCTTTCCTAAATAATAAGATTGGGAGAATTTAAGGAAGACACAATACTCAATATTCTTCTGTGACCTCTGCACACATCAGAGTGCACACAGATATTTGTACTAGGTCACATATGCGTGCACACTCAAATGATCATACACACACAACTACACTCACTGCGACACATCCCTACCCATACCTCCAGAGAAAGAGAGAGAGAGACGAACAGAAAAAAAATGAATTCGGCGGTATTAATTTTTCTATAGACCTTGATTTTTGGTTTTGGCCTTGGGACAAATACTGTGACCAGCTTAGACTTTCCCAGCCTAGCAAGGGGTGAGGCTAAATCTTTTCCAGGGTGATTCATCACCAGATATGGCTCTCAGTGGAGAAAGTGGTGATGTTGATGATTAAGTGGAAGGCATTCGGCCCCCTGGAGAGGTGTTAGGGGGAGGGCATTGCTTTCTGGAAGTGATGTTTTTCATCAAGATGCGAAGTTGAGATCTTAATCTCTTGGAACATTGCTGGTTCCCTGGACTGCTGGGTAAGAGTCTATATTTTGTAGATTTTTTTTTCTCAGCTCTTAAAGCACTATCTTATTCATCATTTTATGAGACGTTCACAGTGACCTTGTAGCAGATAGAACAGAACGTTTGATAATGGAGTAACTAAGCCTCAAAGATAAATCCAATCTCATGTGGTTAAAGCCTTGCACGTGTGGGCTGGAGACATGGTACTTTCTATCACAGTCTTAGTCTGTGTGAGCAGAGTTGTGCAAGTTCAGCACCGAAATAATATCTCTGTGTGCAAAATCCCCCACTGTAACTTTCTGGATTTGCATAAAAGTGGAAATTACAGGAGCTGCCCCATGCCTTTGTGTGTTTGCTTGCTTGGTTTGGTTTTGTTTGGTTTGGTCTTTGATGGTAACTATAGAAATGAAGGCTGCCTCCCACTAAAGAAATCTGGGTCTTTCCATTCAGCCTACCAATGCACCTCATACATCGGGGAGGTACATCACTCATGGTCTTATTAAGCTAGTGTGGTCTTGAACGGGCAGCCACAGAGCTACATTTCAGGGAAACTGACCTTGCTTCATTTTAATACTGATGACGTGTGTGTGTGTGTGTGTGTGTGTGTGTGTGTGTGTGCACTGTGTGCTGCACATTTACGCAAACTTTCCCATTCCTCCATTCCCTCACCCTTGAATAAAAAACAAAAAAGAAAACGTTTTCTTCCAATCAGTTTCCACAGTGATGGATGTAGATTTCCTGATCACTCATTGGATGTTTCAAAGTCTTTTTTGTTTTTTCAAAGCTCAGAGCTAGGCACATCTGTCCACCATGAATTTATAATCATAAAATCTTTTTAAATGACCTAAAAGCACA
The DNA here is from genome assembly GCF_903992535.2 of Arvicola amphibius. Taxonomy (NCBI): domain Eukaryota; kingdom Metazoa; phylum Chordata; class Mammalia; order Rodentia; family Cricetidae; genus Arvicola; species Arvicola amphibius. The sequence continues at coordinate 13,625,846 of NC_052055.2, read as the reverse complement.
AGTTGTTTGTTTCTGAGTCCCTGTTCCCATCCCTGTGGTTTCTGCATCAGTTGGGCCCTCCACCTCTCTGTGTATATCAGAACGTCAACCTTTTTTGATCTGGGTGTACCAAAGAAATAAAAATGTTTTGTACTGTGTTTTTGATCGGGAAACAAACAAACAAACAAACAAACAAACAAAAAATCACCAGGATCTGCCAGGACTTCTATGTATCCAAAGTCATGGACGGGAATGATTAAAAGAAAGCTGGGAGTGAGACAGCCATTGTGAGGGGACAGGAAAGGAACACGGAGTTTTCGGATGGAGGGATTTGATATCCTAATGAAGAAGGCAGTTCCAGCTCCTGAACACAGAAAAAACAACTTCTCATCAAAATACCTCCTTTGGGGAGTCTGAATTTTATAAAATAAGAACCATAATCACCTTCTGGCTAATATTTAGTATAAATGAGAATATCTTCATTTGCTTTCTGTTGCCATGATAGAAACTGACCAAAAACAACTTGGAGAGGAAAAGGTTTATTAGGATTAGAGCTTAAAGACCATCATCAAGGTAAAATCAAGGTAAGAGCTCAGGTAGGAACCAGGAGTGAAGTACTGAAGCAGAGGTCAGGAAATGCTGCTTACTATCCTGCTCTTACATAACTTACTTAGCCTGTTTTCTGATGGTACTGTGCACAGTGGGCTGGGTCCTCCCACATTAAGAACTAATCAAGAAAATGCCTCCACAGACATATCACAGACAAATACGGTAATGCCAGTTCTACAACTGGTGCTCCCTTTTCCAAAATGGCTCAAATTCTTATCAGGGTGAGAAAAATCTAACCAGCATGAAGACTTAAAATTTTACATTCACATTTGGTCTATGGACTAACCAAAAACACTGCATTTTTTGAAATTTCAATGTATTCCTTTTTATCCTCAAATATATGAATAAGGTTTTATAATCAATGAAAAGTAAACGCAAAAAAGTAGAGACCTGGACCTGCCCCTCCTGAATATGAATTGCTATGTTGTTACTATGTGACACTCTTTCTGCAAAGACATAAACAAATGTCTACTCACTGCAGAGAGAGACCCCAAGCAGATCAAAGCAACATTGCCACCGAAGTTCAAGTTGGTGAATTGTTTAATTTTACTGGGGTTACTTTCAGGGGTATGGATGAAAGTTTACTTACAGGAACAGAAATGAACTCAAAGACAACTGCATCACCAGAGCCTGTCATAGCCTGGGTGAGAGTTCACAAACCTTAGATAACAAGAGCATACGGCACAGCTTACAAGGGGCTCACTAGTTAGGAGAGTATCCTGTCCAAGTGCCTCTGGTCTTAGCCGTCTTTCCAGAAGCTTGGCTGGTATCTGCTACTTACAGGAACTGTCTGGTCTCAGAGTCTTTGAAGCTTGTCTTGTCCAAGAGTGACTCTCAGGAGCTTGGCTGGTTAACTCTTACAGTGTGGGGCCCAGTGAATCTTGTCAGTTTCAAGGACTTCCTGAAACTACTTTGAGTTGTTTAACTTCTTGCTAAAGGAGCTTCCCTTTAAGATGCAATATTTTAATTTTTAAGGAAGATGTTACACAACACCTTTTGAATCTGGTAAGTCTCAGGGTCTTCTTAAGACTTGGGACTTTACTGTCGGCCACATTCAGAGAGTCCGGTTTGGTGTCATGTTCACTCCCATTCCAACTGGAGTTGGTGATCTCCCGTTAGTTCTGTCCCACCGTCTCCATGGGTGAACGCACCCCTCACTGTCCTGAATTTCTTTCTCATGTTCTCTCTCCTTCTGCTCCTCATCAGGACCTTGGGAGCTCAGTCCAGTGCTCCAATGTGGGGCTCAGTCATTTTCTTCATCTATCGCCAAGTGGAGGTTAAGGCTCACAGTGAGCCCGTCCATGCTGTAGAGTTCATGTTCATTGCCGTTGTCCTTGGTTTCTCAGTCCTCAAGGACAAAGGTGCTGGGCTTTGATTCTTCTGCATGGACGGGCTCTGTGGGAGCCTTCTTAGCTTGGTTGATCACATTCCTGGACCTGGGGGGAGTTGGGAAGACCTTGGTCTTAACATAGAGTAGGGAACCCCGATGGCTCCTTGGCCTGGAGAGGGAGGGAGGAGGGGTATGGGTGGAGGGGAGGGGAGGGAAGGGAGAGGAGAAGGGGAGGAGATGGAAATTTTTAAATATAAAAAATAAACCATAAAAAACTTAAAAAAGAAGACTTGGGACTTTACTTCCTAATTCTTAATAAGTCTCCCATTCGAACTTCCCTGGTCTTACACTCTCTTTGCTGGATGGAATATTTCAATTCAGAAAAAAGTGCTACATAACAGCTCTTAAACAAGTAACTTATCATAGCTTTCTGTCAGAATCCTGTCTCTTACAGCTTCTGTGTAGAGTTGTCTAAACATGGACGAGATGTGTAATTTGGGGGGAGAAAGGTAACTAAGAATCTCAAACCCAATGAATATACATAGAAGCGTGCAAAAGTTTTCAAGTTGTCTTTGCTGTCTAGGTCAATGATGGTGTCCTCGCCAATGATGGTGACAACATATAGTCCCTCTGCAGATGACACCACTTAGCTCCATAGGGGTTAATACACAGCAAAGGCTGTGTGACTTGTCAGTGTTATTCTTCAGCTTGACTTTCTGGAGTTCCCACCATCTTCTTCTGCGTGTGGATCCAGTTCCAGTGTATGGGCATTTGGGTTTAGTTCTTGGATTTCCTTGCAGGGTTCAATGTTTCAGACTAGTGTCTGTTTCTCTGTCTCACTAATACATCCCTGCATTGCTTGAGTGATTACAAGCTCTATTCACACTGTAATTTAGTTGCCACAGTAATACCATGAAGAGTTGAGACCTCTAAAATGTGACTAGGTTAGATGGTGTTTGTTCTCACGACTGAATTAGTGTTATCCTATAGAGTAGAGTAAATTCCACAGAAGGAATTTACTTCCAAGGCTCCAGTAGCATATGACATTATGTTTCTATCTATTACAAATCGTTCAGTATGTGATGTTCCATCGTAGTAAAAAACACACTAAGAACCTCTCTTTCAGATGTTATAGGGACTGTTTTCATGACTGAACTCCTCATATGAAGTCCAAGATTAAGACATAAACATGAAATGGGGGCAGCTACCAATCTGCAAGTGATCATCTATGAAAAATGGTTAGTGAGCTGTCTGATGGACATAGTTAGCTCATCATCAAATGTCTATATCTACTTCAGTTCTTGAACTAATAACAAAAATAACACTTACCATTTAATAAGTATTTATTACAATTCAGAATTGGTACACCCATCCATTCTAATTAGTTTAATAATCCCTTCATGAAGACATCGCTAATTTACAGATGATAAAAATTGAAGCTGCAAATTATCAGGGAACTTGCTTAGGATTCAAATAGCTAGAAAGTGCTGGAGGCAGATCTGTCTGTCTCCTTCCTGATTTCCAACGTTCAACATACTTGCATTTTAATTATGAGTCACACACAGAGCTGGGTATTTTGAGAAAGATGAGAGAGATACCAATAAGAAAAGATCAAGATATTCTGATTCTTGGATGTGCTGCTATTACATTCTACATTTTCTTGCTTGATTCCTTCCAGTTATATAATATCATGTTCATGTAGTTCAAGGTTTGTGTTTTGTGTAAAAGTTTCTGTTGCTCTCAAGGAAAAGAGGGTAAGCCTTTCTTTTATGAGATCCTCAATCTGGAAAGTATTGAAATTAATAAAGTTCCTTAATAGAGAAAATAATGTAGCCCTTTTCTATGCTTGAGTTATAAATTCCTTAAGCCTACCCAATTTTCTTTGATTTGGTGGTTACCATTCAAAATTCTTCCTGAGAATTCATTTTCTCAGAATTAATTACTTTGTAAGCTAATCATTTACAGGAAAAACCCAAGTTACTGAAATAAACTATTAGTTGCAAATCCATAGTGGCTAGAAATAACTACTTTTTCTTTCCTTATAAAACATTGATTGGATCCAATTGGGAAAGATGGAGAAGATGATAGAGAAAAGTAATATAAGAGAATGGGAAACAACTAGATTGTGCTTCTAGACTGTCAGTATATTTTAAAAATTAAACTTTTTGTCTTTTAATCTCAAAATACAATGAAAATCAACAAAGGATTATATTAAAATAGTCACAAAGCAGTAGCAGTTTATGTCAATTGCTAAAAGAGCATAGTGTTTTGGATAACAATGGGAAGGCACAGACTGAATCTCAATCATATGTTAAATTCAATCTCCAAAGATGAATTCTTATTGATGTTTATTCCTTTCCATCTCTTCCTGTCACACCTGATCTTCAATTTCAACTACAAGGTATTCTTATTCAGAATTACTAAGCCAGGTCCTTCCTGTGGAGCAGGACTTAAATCCAATCACAAAGCAAGTGGTTACCTTTATAACGTTTGTGACACTATTGCTTCCACAGGTGTATCCTGCTACTTCGGTGGTTACTGTATCTCACAAAGTTCATAACTGGTTAAAACTTTCCTCTATTACTTTTCTTTCCCAGCAGGCTTCATATCTCCTTCTGATAACATGAAAGCCAGATAACTTGGAGGAAGCTTACTAATTAGTACCAACTTCATTTCTCCAGATCCTATGACTAAAGTTCATGGTATCTTCAGCAATTGGGTCTCATTATCAAGTTTTTTTTGGAAACAATGGCCATAGTTTGTATTCTTTTGGAGGACTCTGTGGCATGCCTGGCACTGTCCCAGTGGAAGGATCCCACAATTAGCAATGAATTTTTACTTAGTATTATCTCATGTGTAGTACAATACCTATTAAACTTTTTCCTATTTATCTATCATCTATCTATCTATATCTATCTATCTATCTATCTATCTATCTATCATCTACCTATCTATCTATCAATCTATCTATCATCTATCTATCATCTATCTATCTATCATCTATCATCTATATATGTCAAGTTTAGAAAAGAGTAAATTTTCATATGATCTTTTCAAACATCTTTAGTGTTAGTTATCTCTCTCTTACCCCTCCTTTGCCCCACTCTTCCATTCCTCTTTCCACTCTCATATTACCTGTGTTCTACTGTACGCCTTTTCTTTAGGGTCTCTCTTTCCCCTGCCTACCAATGAACCCTTTCTAGTTCCCTGAACTGTATAGGTACTCCTAGGTCATCACACAAACGTAAAGATTCAATTCAAGGATTTATACACTTAGGAAAACAAGACATTTGTCTTTCTGGATCTGGTTTACCTCACTCAATATATTTGTGATTTCCTTTTTCTTTACAGCTGAATAAAATTTCATGAATGTATGGGTAGAACAATTGGACATGGTTATAACAAATAAAAAGAGGACATGAATTTGGAAGAGGTGGAGGAAATGGGGAATGAAAGTGATCAAAATCCATTGTATACGTGTATAAAAATTCACAACTAATAAAGATATACTTAAAAATACAAAACAGATTAGCATAATTTTCTAATTTTAATTTAGATTTTAAAAATATCTTTGGGCATCTTTGACTATATATTTTAAGTGATTTATACTAGTCTAACATGAAAACACTGGAAATACTGCCTGCTAGATTCAGAGATGGACAGAAAAAAAGAAAAAGAGAAAGCTAGCAAGGAAGGAAGGAGGAGAAAAAAAGTAAAAGGGAGAGGAAGAAAAAAAGAAGAGCTAGAGAGAAGAAAGGAAGGAGGGAAGAGGATGGCACTTAGCAAGGAAATAAAATAGAAAAAGGGGAAGGAGAGGAAAACTAATTTCTGTTAATTATATTTTTCATTAAGAAAGGTTTTAGATGAATTTATCAGTAATTAAATTTGAAGTGATCAAATCTTTGGAAGAATGGAATTTTCAAGTGATTTGTTTGAGTCATGATGCAGTCAATGGACCATTACGCGTAAACAATGCATGCGAAGGTGCTAATGTAGCTGTGTGAATGGCTTGCACTGTCCGTGATCCTCCTTAACCCTGTCTTGTAGATGCGGTTCACATTTTGTCAACAGGACTATTGTTGCTCTTTCTCAATGTCTCACATGTGTTCTGGATCCTTTCTTTGACTGCTTGTGTTGTTTCATTGGTTAATAAAGAAACTGCTTTGGGCCTGTTGATAGGGCAGAATTTAGGTAGGCAGGGAAGACAGAACTGAATGCTGGGAGAAAGAAGGGCAGAGTTAGAGAGACGTCATGGATCCACTGCCAGAGTAAGGCATACTGCCAAAATTTAGCTGGTTAGCCACTGCCATGTGGTTATACATAGATTAACAGAAATTGGTTAAATTAAGATGTAAGAATTAATCAATAAGAAACTAGAGATAATGGACCAAGCAGTGATTTAATTAATACAGTTTCTGTGTGATTATTTTAATTCTGGGCAGCCAGGATGAACAAGCAAGCCCTCTTCCTATAGATCTTGAAGATTAAAACAGATTTTTTTTTACTCAAAATGGGCTTTCCCAATATATCCCCATGCATCCAGTATCAATACATTTCCCCAAGCATCCTAAAGAGTTTGGACATTAACAACCAGGACTCAAGAAGACATTATTAATGATAATTTTGCAATATGTGTGGTTCATTAAATATATTCACTAGTCATTGCCTAGACACAGAACCACCCTGAGTATTTAGGAACCTGCCATCACAAGTGTTCTGTGTCTGTGACTAGGCTGAATTTTAGGAAGTGTGATTTTTATTGGGTATGCATATGTCTTTATTTTGTTTTCTGAGGTAACCCAGGGGCCTAGAACAATTCTTGTAGCACAACAGGGTCTTAGTAAATGTTTTATAAATGAATAAGTTAATGAATTCACATTGCTATTTATTTAAAAAAATACTTTTTTTCTCCACTGGGAGAATTCATTCATGAAAGGCACTCTTTAAAATTAAAATTATTCTGTTGCCATGCTTAGGAAGTATTTGGGATTATGCGGTAATGCTTCATGAGGGTAGGTATGTGGAACCAAGAGCTGGATTAAGACTTTCAGAACTATGGATGCTTTATCTTTGCTTTCTACCTCAATCCTATAAAAGGATGCACACCTTTTCTTACATTACCCCCTCCCAATTATGCTGACAATGTTGGAAGGTTTTCAGTAGTGACTGCTTAATGTAGGACATAGAATTTAAATGTATTGAACTGTATTTTAACTCTCTAATCAATTCAAACATTTAGACAGGCCATCAATAAAATATAAATGCTCTAGACCTGCAAATTCTGAATGCTGTAGATGGAGGCTGGATACTACACATTTTATTTTGTATCCAAATACTAGGTATTTTGTATATATGTTTGCATATATATCATATTCATCATTTAAGAAATATATATTACATAATTAATATTAGTATTCAGGCACACCCTGGCACAGCCTGTCATGTCCTGCACCTTGCATCACCTTGCCTGCTTAGCAGATGGTTCTCTGTCCCATTAAGAGACAAGCTCTGCCCGCTCTCTTCTTTCTTTCATTTTCTTTCTCTCTTTCTCCTCTCTCTCTTCTCCCCTCTCTGTCTTTCTGTCTGTCCTTTCCCTCTCTCCCCTCTACCTTCCCAAAACTCTCTTCTCAATAAAACTCCACACTTAAACTCTCTCCACATGGCATATTCTGTCACCTGCAGGGGCCCCACCCACAGTGTATCTTAACACTTATAATGAGTTTCCATGTTTACAGAAATTAATAAAAATATTTTTTTTTAGTTTTCAGAAGAAAGGGAGAGAATAGGGGAATTAGAAGGGGAAGAAAAAAGAAAGATCAAAAATCAAAGAGGCAGCTTAAGCTTAGAGATAGTTGTTGTCAAGGTCAGTCTTTTCAGAATTTAACTTCTAATATGGAAGTCATGTTTTTCCTTCATTTTATATATGACAAATGATACAATTTTAAGGCCAAGTCTCTCCAACATCTACCTTTTTCTACAGTTCTTGACCTAAAGTATATAAGATTATTTCCCCTAAATATTGTATGATGTACTTATTCATTTGCTCTGGTGAATTCTCCTAAGCCAAAATCAAATCACTCTGCTAAGCACACAGTCAGGAACACAGTGGTTCTCTAGCTAATAAGGAAGCAAACTCAGCCCTGCTAGACTTACCAGCTAGTCAAAAATCAATGACCTACAGGTACAAATCAGTGGCTATCAGACAAAAGAAGACAGGTGTGTAGGAGGGCAGATGGCTCACTAAAAGGGCTGTTTAATTCAGGGAGGAATTTGCAGTCAATGGCCATTCAAACGATGGTGACCACAGTTGCATGAACCTGCTAATTTATGAATCTGCATGGCTCTCTTTCTTTCCAACAGATTAATGAATATACAAAGGACAAAGAACAACCTGAAGGGATTATTTTTATTCTGAGAACAAACATGGTTATGATACATTCCCAATGTAACAACTTCAACAATTTTAACATTTTTAACGCATTTGGGACCGTGTGTATACTTATGTTATTATTTCCATAAAAATATTCACAAAGCACAGGGACATATTGGAAGGAAACCAGTAATGACGATATATTTTTTTGGATTTTGTATTGGAGAATACAAGTAGCCAATGAAAAGATGCTGAGCCATACTGTCAAGGTTTGAGCACCCACCATTCGTGGGGCAATTGTTAAAGAAAACAGGGAATACCATAAGCTTCTCATCCCATTTTCCCTCTACTCCTTAAGGAACACAGTCAAAGGCACATTCAAGGTGGAAAGACATGTATGTCTTTTTTTTGTGGGGTTAGGAAGCAGGTATAAACACATTTCTTTTTTAATGCAAAGAGAATGCCTTAAATGAAGAAGGATGTTTTAAGGGCACATTTTCATTGATGTGTATCATCCTGAAGATGAGTTGTTGTTAGTAGAGTTGGAGGTGTAACACTGGGTACCATCTTCTCCAAAGCTGTAGTAGTTTATAGGATATGTAAGATAACCTTTCCTAGAATCTTAGAAGAGTAATATTTGGCCATATGATTATATAGAGTATTCGTGTTATTTGCTAAATTTTCAGTATAGAATAACAGTAATTCCTTACAAAAAGTGCATCTATCCTCTCACTTGGGAATTGAATTATTCATTGTTGAACAGGGTGCTTTATGACCACACCATAAATTTTTGAATCTGTATCATTTCTCCAATGTTTAATGCTATCAAAAGACCATTACATTCTCAGTCTATGTACCTATCGCTTTGAACATCCTCAGAATATTTGATCCCTACAAAAAACATTCCATGTAACGAAACTGCTTTTTTATGCAATGAAACCGTAGTAAGCAAATCTTATTAATTTTGCAATAGCCCTAATGTCCTTCCAACCCAACACAGAGAACTATAATGATGTGACTTCTCGGATGATATGATTCACGATCAAGACAATTAAAAATATCAGAATGGACTTTCCTTTTGTCCTCCACCTCTTTATCAGATAGAAATGTCAAATGCCAGACCATATGCTTCAGAGATGGGTACTCGGTAGCTCTGGCATCTACCTTGAAATCATCGATACTCTCAACTCATGTGCTAGCACACTTCCTTATTACTAATCACTTGGATTGCTTTACTGGAAGTGGAAAGTTCAGGTTATTGCATGCTGTCCATGATAAGGAAAGTTTTGTGTGGGCCTATCGGTGAGAGAGAGAGATAGCTTCATGCGTGCCAATACGTACTGACCCAGAGCCAATCTTGGCTATGTGCTGTGTCGGCATTAATGATTTATTTAACCTTCCAAAATATAGTTTCTTTTCTCCACATTGTAAGGATAAACTTAAACAATTATTCCAAACCCTGGCTATTGGGCAGGAAGCAGTAGATTCACATAGGTATCAGGTTAGAAGAAAAGGTCAGACTGGCTTGGCCAAAACTTAGAATTTCTTCAGAGTCTTGAAACTGTTTGAATATAGACATTGGAAGATACTGAGAGTCAGTCAGGTTTTTTATTTGAAACAAAACAAAACCAACAAGAACAAAATCCCTATGTAGTGAGCCAGAATTTAGTTTTTCTTTCATCTCCAGAATTATTTTCAAATCTAGAAAGAATTGAAAAAGCTTAATAGAATTTAGTCATTCCCTCTATGACCCCTAGTAGGAGAATGCCCATTGATTTCAGAGGTGCTAGGCAGACTTGTACATCCAAGGTTTGACTATGATTTCTATACTCAATTCTTAGCTATGAAGGGATAGCAGAGCTTTTACAACCCCTCAGCTGGTCTGCATTGCTGTAGGGCTATGGATGCCCTCATTCATGGAGTAAGATGTTGACTTGGTGATGACCAGCAAACCTTTATCTAATATTTTCAAGTGAGAAGCAGACAAAGAAGGAGTTACTACTCTTTGAAACCCTTCTTCTCAGAAGAAATGACACAGGAGAGGGATGTTGGGTGACAGCATTGCAAAAGATTCTGTTGACTACTTCTTTTAAAAGATTTAGCAATTAGATGAAAAAATAAAGATTTTTTTTCCCATACAAGATTTAGCTGATGAGACTAATGAGGATATGAAAAATGCTGACGTGTGCAGTTCTCTGGCGTTTAATAATGGCAGTAGGGATCCTGACAGATTCTCCATTAGCAATTCCTAAGACAACTTAATTTCCTGATTAAACGTAGGTTTTTAAATCATATTGACATTTTAAGAGAGAAACAAATAGTGGTGCCAATTCTCTGAGGCATAGGAAAAAGCTTGCCTTTTCTTTCTTCCATACCTCCTCCTCTACGTCTTCCTATCTAAGTGTCCAGAAAGTTCTGGGTGATTCAGAAATTGTTTGAACCTAGACTCTGTGGCTTGGTCTACCTTGTAAAACTTGCCATAGACACCAGTTTTAGATAGTAGCGTATTTGCTATGCTGAAAATTAGGTCTAGCGTCTTTTGTACACTCTTCAGTGTATTTGACATGAATACTTGGGGCTGGGAAGTAGCAAGGCTTGGAGAAACTTGGCTTTGTTGTCAAACTGATAAGAGATGTCTCTCAAATATGGTCTAAAACCTGCAATATTGTAAATAAAGTTTCACGAGAATACAACTGTGCTCTGAGAAACTGTGTATTGCTGTTTTTACCCGCTACCATTTTTTTTTCTTTCCTTTTTCTTCTTTTTTCTGCTACCATTTTTAAATGTGTATCAGTGTTTTGGCTACATGTATGCCTGTATACCATGTCAATGTCGGGTGTCCACATGGGCTAGAAGAGGACATAGATTCCTCTGATACTATAGTTCCAGATGGTTGTGAGCTATAATGTGCGTATGGGAAATTGAAGTCAGGTCCTTTGGAAGAACGGTCAGTGCTTTTAACTGCTGAACCACCTCTCCACCCTCAGTATGCCTGCTTTTAATAGCAGAGTTGAACTGCCGTGAGAGAGATCTTATAAACCTATGGAGTCAAACTATTTACTCTATGGTACTTTATAAAAGCAAGCAAGCAAACAAACAAACAAAAATCCACACGAACAATAATAATCTTGCCTAGCACCGCATTGCTGATGCCATAGTACAGTCAGCCCTGGATGCAGAAAAGAAGTGTGTGGGTGAGGCCGTCTGCAGCCCTGGGGACAACTCTACACAAGAAGGTAGTGTGAGTCAAAACCTCTTCCACAGGATGAGTTAGGGGAGGGAGTTAAGCAAGAGTGTTGGTTCACAGACACTGGTTCCTTGATGGGTGCTGGACAGTACAAAATGCTCCATCTCGACTCATGAAATTTAGATAGATCTTCCACCGTAGAGGAAGCTTTATTTGTGTTTAAGTGATGGCTGTTGTTTCCTTCCTGTATTTGCTTCCCTGGAAGAGACTCAAGAGTAAAGCACCGAGAGATTAGCAACCATCAGCAAGTCACGACTTTGTTCCTCATTTCCCAAGTTGTCTCCTTTTGGACATGTGAGAAGCATCTGGGAAAATTTCAATGGGAAAATTAGGAAAATTCACCTCAGAAGCCAACTTGGAATCAAGAGCTTATTTCCTTCCTTTCTTTTAAAAATTGATTTTAGCTTCCAGCTTGTTCTATTTGCCTCAATTAGAATTATATTTTCATCCATTAAAATATGATATTAAAAATTGGAACCTCTGTAGAATGAAGTTTTTATAATATTAAAAAGAAACAACAACAGCAAAAAGTGAAGGCACATAACGTACCAAGGGGTAGAAATGCACTTTAGAACTTAGCCATGTGGCTTCTTATGGAAGTATAATGAGTTAAAGATGAAATTCCACTTCTACTTTGCATACATCTTGCAAAGATTCTGCCCAGTAAAATGGTAATTAGAGTCCTCTTTTACAATAAATATTATAATTTTTAATTCTAATATTGTGAGCTATGAAATGTCTTCCATTTCCCCCAACATATGTTTTTTGTCCCGTTTCTCCATCCAAGAGACAGAAATAAAATAAACACCTTAATGAACACAATACCAAGTCTCTCGAGACTCTGTTCCTATCTTATGGACATAACGTGGAGCAGAGGTTTGGAAGAGTCTCCCTAGGGAGAGAAAAATCTGCCTCATTTCTCAACCCAGTGTGGTCTGCAGAAGTGCTCAGTCTGCTTTGCTGCTAAATTGCTGTAGCCTCTAAGTAAGTTGCAATTTGCAATTACAAGTGTATTTGTGAAGTGTAAGTGGGTTAATTTCCTCCTTTGCAGATGATAGCAAAGCACTCCAAGATGGCAGTTAAGTTAGGGTGGGGTCGTTTCAGACTCTGGGAGGCTGATCACGAAAATATGGCTCTCTGTTGGTCTTCGCTGTTAATTGCAAAAACATGAGGAGGAACTCCTGTTAAGACATTATATTAGAAACAAAATATTTTGAATATTTCCCCCTAGTGATTACAGATGCATCATGAGACGATATGACACATTTGGAGGTAAGGGCTTTCAGTCCCAATGTGTTTAAGTGGTTAGTGATCTCCAACTTGACTGGTCAGTATGGGGACTGATCAAATGATCATTCTTCTTCTCTTCATTTTTTCTTTTCCTCCTCCAGTAAAAAATGTCCTAACTGTCATAGACTCCAGTGAGAGAAGGGATTCTGCAGAGATCTGCATAAACTCAGCACAGCTGCTCTGCCATCTGACATCCTGATGGTCGGTGGAGGGGGAGACCTCAGTGCACGTGTTGGCGGTAGTGCCAAAATGTGGAAGAAAATTATTGAACCACAGAGGATTACTCTCTTCCTGCATGGCGAGAAAGCCAAGCCAAAACTTGTAATCACAGACAGCAGCTTCAGTCATCCAAGTTAGGAGGAAAAAAAAGATCTCGGATGTGCCAGAAATCAAAAGCAGTGACATCTTACCCATCCCGGCATTGTTTCTCAGCAGAAGATCAAAGACGTTGACAAAGTGAGGGAATAGTAGATCATCACCCAATGTGCTTCTGATCTTAACGCCGTCAATGAAGGTGGATAACACTCTCCATAGGGTGACGATTCCTCCACCCTGCAACACTGGAATCTGGGCCCCCCATGAAAGTCCCAGCAACTCGTGCAGCACTATAAACATCTACTAAATCCTGACAACTTGAAGGTTGTGCCACTCACATGTTGAGCTTGCCCTGCCAATAGTATTTTGAGTGCACACCTCTTACTCAGAAGGCATTAGCATGTTCTGAGCACATGTGAAGGCCTGAAAGTACTAGCCGTGGACTAGAAAACCCTGTAATGGAGAAGTTGCTGGGCATAAGTGATGGGATGATTTCAATCTCAGGACCTGCAAAATTTAAGTATAATTTAGAAATAATAATGTTGTATTTCATTACAATTATACATATTTTTTTTACTTTGAACATAGTAAGAATTTCAAATTTTAAATATTTTATTATTTTATTATTTTTTAAACAATAGAATTTCCTAAGAGACCTCACAAACAGTTTGTCATCTGTAGCAGAAAAAAAACAATATTTACATTTTTGCTTTTCTAGAGCAGATGCCTCTGACATAGTACAGACTTGATTATCAGTCTTGCATCAAAGATCATTTGCCTACTATTTGACACTGGTTAGAACATTGTACTGTACTGGGCAATCCTCTAACAACTATCTATTTCTTTAAAATATCAACTTGTCATTTTTCTAGTTCTTTGGAGAACCGGTGACCAGTGAAGGTGTCCTTGAGAATTCATGAACAAATTACAGCATTGGTTTGTTCAAGAGAATATTGGCTACCCGATACTCCAGTGTAAATGCTTGTGGCAAATTTATTCTTACCTCTTTCCAAACACCGACTTTCTAAGATGACATGGATAAGTGCTTCTCATGGCTGCACAGATGCTGTTAATTTTATAATATGAAAGTGATACTTAATCACTCTTTCTTCAATCATGAGTTTTCTTTTGTCTGCTTTTCCCAGTAGTTGTTTTCTTAATAATGGTCATGAATTTCCCACCAGATTCTAGAATAATAAATCAAGTCTGGTGGGAAATTTATGAGTCGGGAAACATCAGATTCTAAAATAACTTTTGCACTCCACAAAATTATCAAGTATAGAAAAATGTTATTGTATGACATGAAATGAGTTCTATGCCGCCGCAACGAGGGTTCGAGCCTGAGCTTGGTATGACCTCTACATTGCTTCCATGGCAACAATGCACTCTTCCCATGAAAGATTCTGTGTAAGTTGATTTTTAAAGGTCACACAAAGTGGCTTGATCCCACTAGTGATGGGTGCTGAGTAAAAATAAGGCAGGCTCACAGACGTCTGTTGGAACTATAGCAGGTTGAAGTTCTATGCTGAACAAAAAGGAGTTTAATGTTCCAAACATTCAAAATGTGTTCCCTCTACTTGTTTTAGCTTCTGAGTCCTTTGGGACAATAAAAAAAGATTTATTTGCTCTTTAAAGTCCCTTGTGAGATAGAAGGCAATACAGCCTCCTATCCACCAGGCTTAGGTGATTGTTAAAATCAACAGTGAACAGAATGTGTGAAGGTTGTGGCATACTTTTCTCTGAGTGCCAAGCTTTCTCAGGGCCACTACTTTTACCTCTCATGACTCTGGGACCTTGCATTTGAAACAAAGAAATCTCTGAATACTAGAGATTTCTCCACGTGGTCTTTACTACTATCCATCAGTCTAAAGAGAAAACAAGGCAAAGCGTGAGTGTTCTGAGGGAATTCCAAATTTGCAGTGAAAAAAAATTATGCAACTATTAAAAATTTTTTTTCTTATGCAAAAGAAGTACAGAGTTGGGAGGGAGGCTGGTCCTTGCGAGGGAAAAGAGCAGCTCTCCTTGGTGAGGCTCCCTTCCCAGGCGCAGCACCCTCGCCACATCTTGCTCCCATTACTGCTCTTTTCAACTTTTGTTGACAGCTAAAGTTCAGAGGTTGCCTTGTTTGCCTTGTAGTTGATGTTAGTTCAACATTATACACTAAAGGTGAAGCAAACACAGGAACTGGTGCGCAGGACTAGGGGAAGAGCCTTGGCAGCCAAAACTAACATATGGTTTACACTCGGGGCAAGTAAATTAAAAATGGGGGAAAAAAAACTGGGCACAAGTGAGATCATTGGCTAGTATAAATGCCTGTCAAACCTGATTCTCTCAGTGAGATTCTGAGCTGAGAAACAAATAGAATTACTCCTCATTGCCCTCAATCTACACAACTGTCCTCTGTGTCTTTAAAGAGACCTCACAGTACTTCCTGAGTATGGGCCACAAGAAATCCGGTATATAAGTGGGAAGAAGTTAAGGCGTGTGTGCGCGCGCACACACATGTGCACTTTAAAATCATTTTTCTGAAAGAACATAAGACAGTACTGACTCTCGTTTGGAAATAAACTAAGGTAGTTGTCATATGTATATTATCTTTCAGTTTTTGAAGATTCACAATGAAATCTGTCATTTGGGATTAATAAATCTATTTGAGTCTAAACTGGTGAATGATAAGATTATGGTTAGCAAATGAGTTTACCTTTACCCTTGATGCTTCAGAATGACAACAAATGCATCAGACATAGCAAATGGAAGTTTGGTAAATGACAGTATACGCCTGTATTCAAGTATGGACATGAATGAAAAGTGATATCTGGCTTCATTAATCCCATTAGGTTTGAAATGTTTCGTGCTAAGTTATGTGTTGTTGGAAAACTCTGTTTTATAATTTACAGAGAAAAAGTGGACAATTCCTGATTAACCATAGAAAATATGTATCAGAGATGGGAAAATTATTTCACATTAGGAAGAGAATTTCTTCCTCTTCCTCTCCTCCTCCTCCTCCTCCTCTTCTTTTTCTCCTCTTTCTCTTCCTCCTTCTCCTCTTCTTTCTTACTGGGTTATGCAAGTGGGTCTTTGAGACTCCATAGATACAGATTCCTAATGAAGAGGTACCAAGACTGCTCTATGAGGAAAGAGATCAGAAAATTGGTGATGAAGAATATTGTAAAGACAGGACAGGCTCTAGAAACTACAGGGAAACCCTGTCTCGAAAAACCAAGAAAAAGAATATTGTAAAGAATAGGTAGTTGTACACATTCTGAAAAAAACCCTAAGATACAAAGTAAGAATAAGTTGTGGTATATGGTGCTGGCTAAGCCCTGTTGGGCTAATGCTGTATATAGTAAGAAATTCCCAGAAGCAGTGGCCAAGACAGTGTACAACTTTCTAGCTGAGGTTAAAACTGGGATATGTACGTCCTCATCACACATCTAGTCTGAAATTTTGGAACTGATTGGAATATTCACCAGCAAGAAGCAAAAGAGGCCTGAACACTTCAGTTGAGTAGCAGAAAATAGAAGCTCCTGATCACATTGAATACCTAAGATGTCAAACATGTGGGGGCAGCATCTTATTTTCTTTTGCACACAGCTAAGAGTTAATTGTGAATTTTTTTTTTGTGTGTGTGTGTGTAAAGGAAAGAGTCTAACATGGCTTCCACTGTCTTGTCTGGTGATATGGAACTTCATGCGCATGCTTCTATCTTTCTTCCTTAAAGTTGTATGACCATCCCAAGAGCTCACTCACAATGGCTATAGAATATATGACATTAGGCAGTATTAGGATTCATACTTACATAGTGCAAGGGCTCATCAAGATAAACAGGAATGCTACAATAATCAGAAAACCCACAAAATTATTTCCTTTAAAGTGATAATTAATTAATTTGACAATAAGATGATCAACTCAGCTCTAGGTATTTTACATACCATTTCACAGGGCTGGAGGGATGGCTCAGTGGTAAAGAGCAATGTCTACTCTTTCAGAGGACTTGGGCTCAATTCCCAGCACCCACAGAGTGGCTCACAGCTGCCATAGTGGCTCACAGCTGTCTGTATCTCCAGGGGATGTGGTGCCCCTGTATAGAGACATACATGTAGGAAAATTACCAATGTACATACCATTTCATGTATCCTCAAGACCATGGATTTATCTGCTTTAATATTATTTAAAGATTATTCTAAATGTTCCCAAATATTAGTGCTATAAAATTTGTACCAAAATTTGTAACAAAAAGACATTTCGGGGGTTTGCTAAAATGTAGTTAAATAAAACTGTCAAGTAAAATATGGAATTCTAGCAAACCCCCAGAAATATCTTTTTGCTATAAGGTACAAAAGACCTTAAAACAGTATTTCTGTATATCTACCATAGTTCTTCATGAAGACCTTTCCAACATGACAGTCCTTAAAAATACCTGGCTTGCTTTGTGTTCCCTGTCTAAGAGGACTTTCAAAGCAGTCTGGGAAGCTTCTTATCCTAGCAAAGTGTTAATGTCATCCTTATAAGAAGCTTGACAAAGTTTTGCCTTGTTTTAAATCAACCAAAAAGTAGCATAAAATAGTCAAAAGTGTAAGTCACATTCACAGAATCGAACAGCCCTCAAGATACTTTTCTAAACTAATCCCAACTTCTTTCCAATATACTTTTATTTCAAGTTAGTTCATGTTCAATAACCATGATGAAGGTAAAGAAACCTTTAACTTGATACAAACTAGAATATTTTAAATCTTCACCAACATCATAGATATGCAGATGAAATTATTATTTCCTTGCAATATACAAGCTAATTGGATTTAAGTCAAAATTATGTTAAGTATTCAGTTTTCGTTGTAGAATATTCGCCTAAGAAATTGTAACTGGCTGCCATAAAGGCTGAAAGTATTTTGAGACAGAATTCATGAAAATTATCCCATTTCCCATTGTTTAGTCCCAGGAAGAAAACTTTTGGTTTTGGTTCAGTGACTTGAAATTCTTCAGTTTTTTTTTTTAACAAAAGTTATTGAGAGTATGACCAATTCACAATTTAATCATATCTCTATGATGTTTAATTTTGACTTAAGCAAATAATCATGGATGAAGATACATAAATAAAATCTTGAAGATGCTTAATTTGCTTAGAAAAATAAAGAAGCAATTTTTACTCAAAAATTACCTTTATATTTTGTCTTAATATCAATACAATATTGAATGATTCTAAATTAATCCACCTAACATTCTTTTTAAGCCAATATGACTTAGAAATGAAGAATGAACAATTTTTTCTGATTGCAAAAATTTTTTCTGATTGCATTTAATTTTTAATCAAATTATTTTATTTGTTAATAAACAATACATGCTTTATGGGATGGAATATATCTTAAATGAAAATGCCTTAGCCATACAATTTTAAAACAATATTGAAGTATTTCCAACCAAAAATAGTTGAAAGTTTGTTTGGGTTTGGGATGACCTCTGGTCTTCCTTGGTGCAGTCTTTTGTGTTCATTATCAATTATATACTATCAAAGAACCATTTTTCATAATTATTGTCATAATTACAGTTATAGTTTCATGTAATTGCAAATTAATGTGTCTAATGATAAACATCTAAACTATAAAACCTGTAGAACGTTATAAATATATGTTGATGAATGAATGATTACACAAATAGATTTTTATATTTAGCATTTCAAAAAGTTTCAGGAGATAGCTGTCTCCAGTTCATGAGAAACTAATGACAGATAATATTTATTTACAAAGATAACAATTCAATTAATAAGTTAAATTTTTAATTTTGCTCTTTCATTCATCAAATTATTGAAATGCTCTTGTTTGCTTTGACTTTTAAAAATATCAAAGTTAACTTGGTCTTACAGATAGTTGGACTTATTGGCCATTTGTGAGTTCTTGAACATCCTGACCTCACACTGTTGTGAGTCTCCTTGGTTTTCATTGAATACTTAACACTATTTATTAAATGATCCTCATTTATATCTAATTACTTAGGACCGGAGAGAGAGAGAGAGAGAGAGAGAGAGAGAGAGAGAGAGAGAGAGAGAGAGAGAGAGAGAGAGAGAGAGAGAGAGAGAGAGAGAGATCTGGAGATCTGCAGTTTCCATCATCTCCAGTTGTGGTTGTGGGTCAGGGGTCAGTTCCCAGTACCTACTTCAGGTGGCTCACATTTTATGCTAATCCAGATCCAAGGGTCCCAACACTCTTCTCATTTCCAAGTGCATCCTACCACATATAGACACATATACATGTACATAATTCTGTAAATGACTTTAAATTATTTTCCTTGGTAAAAATGATACCATAACACACACACACACACACACACACACACACACACACACATTTACTTTTCTTACTTATGAAACATAATTATTATGTAATCCTATAAGTTGTCATTAAAACTATCTCTTTACCATAGTATTTGTTTTGCTAAATAAAGTATAACTTGGCATTTAAATAGTTTACTTTGCCATCAAGTACTATATATTTCTACCAATGATTGAAAAGGTATCATTTGTTTTTGAAACTGGTTGTTAGAATTTGTAATATAAAAACTTTTAAAGTTCTTTCTTTTTTGCAATTTACAACTACAAATATTTAAACTTCTTGCATTAATTTTATAAAGCTTACCTTGTTCATATGGCTTTGCTAAATTATAGGAAACAATAAATTCTCATATACATAACTTTAATTGATAACTTCAATATATATGATCATCAGTATTTTCTTTAATTGCATCTTTTTCAAAACTTATCAAAATGAATACATCTGGTATTCAAATTACAGAAATAATTAAACCACTTTCGTTCTGTTTTCTAAACTTTTTATAATAGCAAAAATAGTATTTTATATTATAATTTTCTTTATTCTTTAGTTGCTTGAGAATTTCATAGCTATATGCAATGCGTTTTTTAAACATAAGGTTTTTTTATTGATTCTTTGGGGTTTTTACATCACGTACCCCAGTCCCACTCATTTCCTGGTCCGTCTATATCCACTCACCACCATTGTAACCTCCCACAAAGGAAAAATAAAAAATTAAAATTAAAAGGAAAATAACAAGCAAACAAACAAACAGAAAACCATCTCACCCACCTCTCTGGGAACAGCCTGCTCCTTGTCAATCAGAACCTTCTCTCCTGAGTCACAGTTGCCATGCCTCCAGTTCCTCGGTCCCTGTACCACTCTGCTCCTCCATCTTTCCCTCCTCTCCATCGCATATTCATTTGTAGTACTGGCCTTGGAAGCTTACAGGCAACAAGCAGTTACACTCTTTTCCCCAAATAGCTTTACTTGTAGACATCCGTTGCAATGAGCTATCGGTCTTGTTCAAGGCCTCTGGCTTCTGCTACATCATCAATCCTGGATCCTCACTGCGACTCCTCTTGGATTCCTTACTATTTTCCAGAGTCATGGAGATCATGGAGATCATGGAGAGCCCGAGGCTGTGGCTTTGCAGAACCAGCCCTTTCAGATGCTCCAGCAGGTCATAGATGAGGTAGATGCTGTGGTGGGCCAACTCAAAGCCCTCAATCTTATCCTGGGAGGTAGCGAGTGGGTCAGCCATTCTGGGCCTCGCCTTCCTACCTGTACCCCACAGACAGGTCTCCCTCACCCACACTCTGAGGGAAGGGGCTAGCTCTCCTGCAGCCCTGGAGGGGTAGGGTCAGCCCAGACATCAACACGGCTTCTGGCCATAACCCAGACCACAAACAACCACATGGACTTTGGAGGTAACATGGGTCTTGGACATCAAAACAGACCTCAGCTGAAGTAGGACCTCAGACCCGGACCTGGCCTTTGGTGGCAGGACAGGCCTGGATGTAACCATGGCCCCAGGTGGCAGTGTAGGTTACTCAGATCAGTATGGCCCTCCGCAGCTGCTTGGGCCCTGACATCACTAGGACCTCAGGTAACTGCCCAGCCTCTTCATATCAGGCTGTTCCTCACCTCTGGAGAGTCTCCAGTTCCACCCCTCTTTGTGGTGCATGAAGCACTCTCTTTCTGTCTGGTGTCTCCACTGAATACTCCATCTTTTCCATCTCTCCCGTACCTCCATCACCTATTTGTTCATCTTAGTGGCATCTGCTGTTCTTGGCTACAGGGTCAGGGCAGGTGCGTGGGTGTGTTCTGGCTGCTCAGGACCCTATGTAATGCATTTTGACAAATATTTGCCCCCTCTCTCTTCTCAGTTTCCTGTCCTAGTCCCTCACCACTTTTTCCTCTTTCCTTAATGTGGTCCTTTAAAAAAAAAACTCACTGAATTAACTTCATGTAATTTTTTATCTCAAGAATTTTATATACATATACAATGAAATGTGATCAAAACCACTTTTCTTCCCCCCCTTTTCCCTCCCACACATGCCCATACAACTTCATGTCTTTCTTGTTTCCTTCCTCTCTGTCTCTGTCTCCACCCTCCCACCCCTTGCCTGTCTTTACAAATCATCAAGTCCGATTAGGGCTGCCCCTGTGTGCATGGGGCATCCACTGGAGCAGGGAAAACCTGTCTGTAGCCACTCCTTCAGGAAAAGAATCATCTTTCATCCTCCAGCAGCTACTGAATGCCAGTGGCACCTCAGTAAGGCAAGGAAGGGGTTCTCAGATCACCTCCCCATTCTAAAAACCTCCTGTGCCTATGGATGGTGGGCAATGCTTATTATCTATCTGACAAAGAATGCAATTTAAGCAAAAGACGACTTTCCAATGGACAGTTGTGGTTGTCATGATCTGCAGGTCCTCAGCTATTGAGAGTTCCTAGTTGTACTAGAGATGAGGAGAGAGGAAAGGGTAATGGGTAGGTTAGCCAAAACTTATTATGTATGAAATCCAGTCTTCCAGGTAAGGAAACAGGTTTTGATTAATCTAAGTTGCACTTTGACAGTTTATGATGGCAGCAAATATATCATTTTCTTTAATTACTTTAAAATATATGTTTCAGCAGTATGATCAATAATCTACTGAAACCAGTTACAATGAAAGTCAGTCCAGAATAACATTTGTAAAGCAAATTAGAAACTTACAGTCCTGAGACATACTTCTAGAATTAAATGTGTATCAATAGAATACACAGAGAATTAAATTACTCAAAAAATTCTCTGAGGGAATTGAAATATGAATAGGAATTTAAATCAGAAAAAAAAAGAATTATGTAAAGTTTTGACCATTAAAAAGACCTTTTTAATGTGGCTTTTAAAATGCGTAATAGTATTAAATGGTGCTTAGATTCTGTTGGACACCTTTCAAAGCATGAAGTAGTAGTTTTATTTAAGGATGTCAGCATTATAATATATTGGAAACTGCAAGTTTTTTTGCTAAATTAATGGATATTGTTTACATGTTTCTCTTAAAACAGGCAAAACTATTTTAAATATATGTTAAATACCCCCGATTAGTGGGTAGAACTAGAAGTCTCCTGTGCCTATGGATAGTGGGCAATACTTATCATCTATTTAAAAAAAATAAAATTTAAGCAAAAATGACTTTCCAATGGGGAAACTTGGCAAATCTTGTCTTGATGGAATAGTGGAAGTTAACCTTACCAGAAGTGACATATGGACAAAATGTATACCACCATGTAATATGATCAAAGGATATCACCCTTTTATATTATTTCCCAAAACCTCATAAATCCAAGCAAATCCTGCTCAGATGTCAGAGAATTTGAAGGACACCTACTCAGCACTCACCAATACTGTCATGTTTAACAGTGGAAGAGATGGAAGATAGCAGAATTCGCCATGGAAACCTAGGGAGTATCGTAACAGCACAAGAGATACTAATGGAAAAAATGATGAGATTCAAACAAACTCTAGAATTTATCTCTGAAAATATGTAAGAGATAAGGAAACATTAGAAATTCTTAGGTGGATTTCAAGGTAGATGTTTGAAGGCCACTGATCAATTAAAAAATCTAAGAGGGGTGTGCAGATTAGAATTTTAGCTTAGAAGAGAGCTTTTGATAGATAGACTTAAAAATAGACTAAATACTCACAGTATTATAATGTACCTGGAATAGCATAAGTGCCTATGCATAATTAAATGGATAGATAAGTTATAATAAAACTGACTAATGGGCCCAACATGTTAGATAATAGGAATGGACCAGGACTATCAACAGAGTTAAGTAAAATGATTTTAAATAAAGCAAACTGTCAAATCCTCTATAAAAGGCGATGATATTTAAACTTAGAACGTACTCAAAAGAATTCCCTGAATTCTCTGAGGACACATTCAGGTTTGGAAAACTCATATATGCATGAGAATATTATTCATTTTCTTCAATTAGTGGTTCATTTTCAATTGTGAAAACAATTCATTGGAGATGGGTAAGTACAGGCTCCCAGTTTATCTGTAACAATTTACTTAATGTAATGAAATGTTGCAAAATGTTGAAAATTAGTTATGAATGCATAATTACTCCCATTATTGGGATCACAATTTTCAATAATTGAAAGTGAAGTGAGAGTGCTCGCTTTAGCAGCACATATATTAAAGTTGGAATGATACAGAGACAATTATCATGGCCTCTTTGCAGAGATGATACATAAATCTGTGATGCATTCCATATTTTTGCTCACTGCCCAAATGGTCAGCCCTCAAAGCATAATACAAGTAACGCCATATGGACAGAATACATTGAAGAATATATATGTCTTGTGGGACAATGGTCTTTTATCCTGTCACTTGTATTATTTTTAAATAAATGCTGATAGTACAGTAGCCAGGCAGGAAGTATATGCGGGGTAACCAGACAGGAAGTATAGGTGGGGCGATGAGAACAGGAGAATTGTGGGAAGAGGAAAGATGCAGTCTGTAGTCATCACCCAGACATAAAGGATGATGAGAATGCCTCGCTGATGAAAGGTACCAAGCCATGTGGCTGACACAGACAAGAATTATGGGTTAAGATGTAAGAATTAATTAATAAAAAGCCCGAGCTAATAGGCCAACCAGCTTATGATTAAGGTAAACCTCTGTGTATTTCTTTGGGACTGAACGACTGCAGGACTTGGTGGGACAAAAACCTCTGTCAACGTATATGCATGTACATATATGTTTGCAATTACAATGAGAGAAAGAAGCCATGAAGGAGAGAGTATGGGGGAGGTACATGGGTTTGCAAGGAAGGAAGGTAAGGGAGAAATGTTGTAATTATATTAAAATTTCAAAAATAATAAAAAGCCAAAAATAAACATTGGTGAATGTTTCTATTAAATGTATTTTTAAATGTATTATGATATATTAAAAATGAAAAGAATAAGGGTGGGGAAATAGGGCAATGGAGAATATGTTCTACATATCTTATATATCTGTAAGAAGACTGAAATAATCAATGAAATAAATAATCTCAGAAAGTCTATGAATGCAGGAGTGTGTCAGTCGTTGACTGATGGAAAGCCCTCTAGCATGGATAGTGCTTTAAAGTTCAAGAGATTACTGAAATGATCAAAGGACCTCAGTCTCATCCAAATCTAGAGTTCAAGAATGGAAATTTGGGTTTTGGGATGAACCTTCTGAGAAAGAATTTCAGTCTCAGAATAACCTTGGTGTTAGGGATTCATACAGGAACGTAAAACCAAATAGTACCTGTTGAAATTGAAGTCGGCAGTCGGGTATTTGGTTTGACCGGAGATGTCCCAGAGCTTGGTTTTCTCAAGAACTTGAATAGATCTCACTTTGCTTATCCCGGTTTCATTGCCTTGGTTTCTCCTTTTTGCAGCTGAGGTAAAAATGATACCCGATTCACAGGCAGGCCTTCAATACTAGTTTGCCATTTCTACGTGCTTAGAACAGCTCCCGACACCAGGGCACCTCAGAGTTAAGGGGGACAAAAACGCTGACACTCAAAAGCATGCCACCCACTCTAAGAGAAGTGTTTTTCTGTGCCCAGGCTGATGTGTTTTCCTCCAATAAATTAATTGTCTCATTTGGCAAGAACATCAAACGCTCATGCCAAAGCATTAGTTGACCTACACAGTCCTTTCTCTACAAACTCCAGAATATATCTCATTTGAGTGTGTTGACAAGCGCTGGAAGATGAAAGCTTTCTCTTTTCCTCATTCTTTTTTTTTTCATAACAACACTCATTGGCTGCCCTGTCCTGGCTAAGACAGAGCAATGGACTGCAACAGGAAATGGGGAAAGTTTCAGAAGAAGCAGGTGTGAGTCGTTTGTAATTTATCAAGGTTTGAGCATTTTAGTTTTCACACCAAAACAAAAACCCTCAGTTGGTATAAGAGAAAAAGCTCATTTTAAAAACATGTATTTTTATTATTATACAATCTAAGCAACTTACATTTTAAAAATGCTGTAAATACCATGTGACTTCTGAGCTCATCAAAATACAAATAATACAAATAATACAAATATTAAATTTAAATGAAATTTAAAATAGCTATTTAACTACTACTATTATCACCTAAAATCTCAGTGAATTGTTTCCCATGTTTAGTAGAAGTCCACAGTATTAACTCAGATGTCATGGTTTACTAAATAATCTCTTCTACTATAATCAGATATTTCTAAATATCTTCATGTATTATCATCTTTCAGCTTAAAGCTTGTCATTCAGAGAAGTATTTTAAACCTGTCTATTTAGAAACCCATAGACCATTCCAGGAGCCCCAATGGTATTGAATGATCCTACAGGGCTTGAATTCATTAATGTCCCTGCAGGGAAACTAATAAAACATTACATCATTTAAAACACATTGGTTTTATCTGTTTTTAATCCAGTATTCTGAGTGTGGCTGCATATGTCATTGTCAGCTATAGCACTCATATCTAGCACAAATCCTGAAGCTGAGAAAACTTGGGAATTGAAAGATTGCTTTGAGCTGAACCTCAGCCTAACCTGGATGTGTATAAAACAGCTATGTTGCAGGCATTGCAAAAACGCAGCTGCATATAAAATTTCAGGGAATTACTTGTTTTGCTTGAAATCACAAATAGTTCCATTGTTGTATCCACATACTAAGATGCTGAACCATAAAATAAACAATCAAGTTGTTGCTCTCAGCTGGCTGAGAGTGGGGAGAGAAAGATAAGTTCTTGGTGCTAAGCCTTGTTTGGTTGATTTGAAACAGGTGATCACCAACAGTAGTTATCTAGTAGGTTGCTCTGTTTCCCATCATCCAATTTGTTCCATCATTAAGTTATACAACAAGGACTCATCATTAAACCAACTTCTCTCATTAGACATTTATGTTTGCGATAAACCTTATTCTGTGAGTTTTTCCGTAGTCTAACACTAAGCATCACCCATTTCATCTTGAGGGAAATAACACACAGAGCTTACCTAAGCAAATTGGTTATCTAATCCTCTTGTTATTAGATCTAGATCAGAACCACCCATGTTAGAACATTGGTGTTAGGAGACTCTGTACAAACAGTTACAAGGGATGCTGGGTGGTTGAATTTCCTCCTCATGAGGAAATTTCAGGCAGACCTTCACATGGTGATGAGGTAAGGGTGTCAAAGATAGCAGAATGCTTCTCAGGAAAGTACAGTTCAGAAGAGACAGGATTAAAGGAGAACAGAGATAATGCTGTCCCATGAGTCTTTAGCACCAAGTATCAGTTGCTGAAATCAGAAGGAAGGAAATAGGATCCTTGATGACAACACAAGGATGCCGTGCAGACACATGGGTGGGGTTGCAGATGAGACCAGCCTGGTTTAGGATTCTTCTCAGGCTAGCCCTGTTTATGCAGCTGACAGGTATTTACCTGAAAAATATTTGTATCTGCATTGTTGTTATTGAGCCATTTCTCCAGCCCTCCTAAACTTGGCCTTCCTCTGAAGTAGTAAGATTTAATGATACAGTGAATTACTGGGATTTTGATAAGAACTAAATAGGATGATGAATATAAAGTACTTGATGATCAAAAAGGCTTAATACAAGCCGGGCAGTGGTGGCGCACGCCTTTAATCCCAGCACTCGGGAGGTAGAGGCAGGCGGATCTCTGTAAGTTCGAGACCAGCCTGGTCTACAAGAGCTAGCTCCAGGACAGGCTCTAAAGCTGCAGAGAAACCCTGTCTCGAAAAAAAAAAAAAAACAAAAAAAAACAAAAAAAAAAAAGGCTTAATACATCATGGCTATTATTTTACGAAAAAAAGTTAGAGAAGTACAAAGAGAGAACATGATATAATCACCTGCTTTCAATATTCTACCTGTAGAATTCAGTGTAGAATGTTCATTCAGTGACTTGGAAGATTAAGACCCCATTATCATAAGTCAGAATTCCATTTCTCCTGATCTGAAGGAATTCTTTCCACGTCAACCAACATTTTGTTAAAACGTAAACATTCTTTAGCGTTTTTTTTCTTTATCAGAGGAAATACAGAGTTACAGTTGTCTTCAGTGTGATAGACATAAGCATGGGTTATCATTTGGTTCCTTTCTCCAGGTTAAGCAGCCTTTGAAAACCTGTCTCCATGGATGCTATTTCTTTTGTTTTCTCACTGTTAATATAAAGTCCGTGCTCACATATCAAATCATGATGAAGGCTTCTGTGCAGCGGTGCCCTGGACAGCTGTCTCATCCCCTGCTCTCATGAGAGACTGTCTCCCGCAGCATCTGTAATGGCCTTGGAACTACCATACAATAGAAAAAGAAAATGTGTGCATTTATCTTATTGCTCTTTTCTGCTCACAAGAAGCAGACTTCAAAAACTCATAGACCGATTAATCAAGTTCCAGCCAATAACTAGTTTTGCATTGGAATGAAGAATATTTGGGTATTAAAATATCAGCTGAACAGAAGGTATCTTGTGTGAAAAAAATGAAAATCATTTAAAAAAGGAAATATTTTGGCTTTATCCAAATGAATCATACCTCAATCCTCAGTAAGAAACTGAACTAGGTAAAGCCTCTGGCCCACCATGTCCTGATTCAGCAACATGGAGCAATTTATTGATGCCTGACATTGGCTTCATGCCTTCCTTCATTGCCGTGGAGATTCTATTTGGGGAAGCTGCACATAAATCTACAGGTTTATTGTGTGGTAGTAGGTAAGACTGGCAACTGCTTTGGAATCAAAAGCAGCATTAATAAAAGACCATTCTCTGGTCTACCGGAATTAGGGTGTTAGTACGTTGAGAAACCAGTTCCCAAGAAGTAACATGGATGGGAACTTTTCTCCAGTGGACCGATGAGAGTCACGCTCTGCCCATAGTATCTGATTTTACAAGCCCAGGAGAGGATGAACCTGAAACTCAGCTTTGATAAAGCTGTGCCAAGTCTAGAAGGAAGTAAAGAACACAGTGTCCTAAGGAAAATGATAACACAGCACCAGACACTTCTGAATGCTTAAATCTAAGTGAAAATTTAGATTTGTTTATAACCTGCTTCTAAGAAATAGTGAGCATTCCTGTGTTTTTACCTATGTTAACCAATCTAATCTTAAGCGTCGATAAGGTGCACATTCGATGTCTTTATCAAAAGAAGAAAACACAAGCGAGTGCACACACGCACACAAACACAGGTAGAAAGGTAGGCACACAGATAGGGAGGCAGAAAGGGAGAGAGGGAGGGAAGAAGGTTGGACAGTAGAAAGGAAGGAATGAGGAGGGGAAGAGGCAAGAAAGGGGTAGAGGAGGAGGAGAAATGGATTTGCACGCCAAAAGAATGAATTTAAGGTTACTGTGCTGCCTCCCAACACCTGGCTAACAAGGTAAGCGATGGTAAGGGGTTGGCTGGGACATGAGAAGATGAATAAATCTACTACTCTAGTAAGATGGACAGTAAGTGGAAAGGAATCATGTTACAGATACAGGCCTGTAATACCTAATGGCATTTTCATACCATAGTTCAATGCAATTCCCAGGACTTCTGTTTGTGTTGCTTTGGTTTGCGTTTTGAGACACTTAATCTCCTGCTCAACTTTTCTGAGTGTTAGGATTACAGGCCTGTTAGCACTACCATGCCTCACGGGGAATCCTCACGTGGACTTCTCATTCCTGTATACTTTTTAAATTAGAATGGTTATGAGATGTAAGACACGTCATAGAAAGGAGAAGAACTGTTGGGCAGTGGTGGAGCACTCCTTTAATCCCAGCATTTAGGAGGCAGAGGAGGCAGATCTCTGTGAGTGTGAGGCCAATCTGGTCTACAGAATGAGCTCCAGGACAGGCTCCTAAGTTACAGAGAAACCGTGTCTTGAAAAACCAAATTAAAAAAAAAAAAAAAAAAGAGGAAGAAGAAGAAAGGAGAAGAACAAACCACCCAATTGAGGTGACAATGTGGGAGCTCTGAGACAAAGTACAGTTTCTATTTTAATATCAAGGCTCGATTCAGAATGTGATTTGAGGCTAAGCCTTACCAGACTGAAGAGGCAGTACTCTTCTCTGTTTCCACTTATTTCTTTGTGAGTACGTATGTGTGTTTGTGTGTGTGTGCAGGTTCATGTGTGTATGTGTGGGTGCATGTGGACCTGTTACATTGAAGGTCATCTGTCACCATCCAATGCCATTCCACAGGAACCCGTCCCCTTCTTTTATCAGAAGGGCTCTCTCTCCAGGACCTGGAGCATGTGAATTAGTCTAGACTCACTTGCCAGAGTTCCTCCATCTCAGCCTCTCCAGCTCTGAGGATTACAAATGACAGCTGCACAGCTGGTCCACATGGGTGCTGGGGACCAAACTCGGGTCCTCCTGCTGTCACGGGTAGACACAGAGCCATCTCCCTAGCCCCTCAAACTACAGTTCTTAAAACCAACTTTCCTCTGGGAGAAATTGTTTTCAGAGGCAGGCAGAGTGAGACGGTCCCTTTAAGTCTGTGGACAGTGGTCGAACAACTCAAGGTACAGGAGGATCTTGGCCACACTTGGCAGGGCCAGCCTCCGCGTTTCAGGACAGGCAAGTTATCACAGACAAACGAGAATCTAAGCTTTGGTTAGAGCAAAACTAGATCCTGGGCTCCTTGAAGGTTCTTTATCTCATTTTCCGCATCTAGCAATTAAAGTGTCACTGGGACGGCCTGGACCTGCTTGCACATAGCTGAGATAAAATGACTCAGGATACACTCTCTGACATTAATGGCTGGTTCAAACACCACGCCCACATGTGGGAGTTTGGATGCTTCTGCCCTTGATCTGGATGCAGCTGTCCTGATCAGGCTGGGGGTGATTTCCCAGAACTTGTTGGCTGTCTAGATTTGTTCCTTCTATCTCTAGTTCAACCATTTCATCTTGCGTCTTCTTAGAGCTGGCGTCACTACAGCCAGCGATGGCCTTTAGTTCTGAGACAATGAGGAACATCTTTGGGACTTCTAAGCATTCATTCTACAGAATTCACAGCATGGCTTGTGTCTTCCCTGGGCTACCCAGAATTAGAAACATAACTTCCTAATGTTCCTTTGTGCACTTTAGTTGGGCGAGTAGAACCCTCAATGAGAGCACGCCATAAAAAAAAAATGGATGAAAAATTTTGAGATTTTCATGAAGGATGCTACTTGCCTAAAGATGGCAGATTCAGTGGTGAAGACATAAACTGTTCTTGTCCTTAAACAGCGCGTGGCAAAAGATCTTAAGAGCAGCTTATGACAAACCCACCTAGCTCAGTGCCACACACGTTCATAAAGCAAAATAGATGCTATTCCATTCGGCAGTGCTGTGAGAAATGGATGCTTTCAACATTCAAAGAATAATAAGAAAAATCTATTATTATTGCAACCACTACTGGTTTTGGGGGGGGGGGCAAAGCTGCTGTGGCTATAGAATCTACCAGAGAGGTGTACATCATCCATCTTAAAGACTCAGCACGGCCTGTCTGGCAGTGAAGGTCAGATGTAGTTTTCTGTGTATAATCAAAGGCACTTGGCAGCCTTTCTTTTGTCTTTTCCTGATGAGATTCACTGTTCTCAGATGTCAGATCGCAGAGGTCCCTCTGGCCTTATTAGTTATGTAATGACTGAAGTGCTGGCATCAGGCAGACCTGCGGTGATGCCTTTCGAAGTTCGCTAAATGTACCTCTTCTCCAAAGCGTGTAAGGAAGTGTGCAAGCATGCGTGAGTGCATGTGTGTGTTTGCAGGTGTGTGCGTGCACCCCGTGGTTGGCCATTTCAATACATTGGTAACTAATTTTAGCAAACATCCATGTGAGGCTAAGGAGCGATATGTGGGTCTGTCCCAGTTAAATAGCTGACATAGTGTACACTAGGTAGCTCTCTTTGTGTTTGTGTCCCTACTTGTGCAAAGCTGGTGCTGAGTTATAGTCAAGAGCGTGAAATTTGGAATCAACTCTTGTTGTTGCTCCACCCTTTATCATGTGCTTCTCAGCAAGTTTCATAATCACTGCAGGCCCGAATGGCCACGCATGCCACATGGAAAATGATACTACCTGACAGACACCTAGCGAGAGGATTAGCTGGGAATGTTCTTTACAAAGCAGCCAAACACTCATTAAAGGATACCCACTCTATTGTTATCCTCTCAGTTCAGAAAGATCACGTTTCTGAAGGATTGCAGATCAGTTCTACTGCGGAGACACCTTGGTAGGAATATGTTTTAGGTTAGAGATCAACAAGCCTACTCTTAGTGCAAATGGATGCAGGGTGTTGTGGTCTACACTTTCAAATCTATATTAAACATTATCTCCAGGTAAGAAAGGTTTGTCAGAGCATATGATAAATGTGATGAAGCTCTAAAGTCCTGTTGTATAGCTTTTAAACCAGGCTTAGAACACTCTTGCTGAATGGCATGGGGTCAATGACTTCATCGCAACAAACCTCAAATCCTCCCAGGCAAAAGTGGAATAACACCAGTAAATCCATATATTCTTTGACGAGATTATATGATTCTACTTTTAAAAAGGACTTAGTCTAAGGACTTAGTCTGCTCGGTGCCTTACCAATGGGTGCACAGGCTGTTCTTGTTATGGACTGACGTGATTCTATTCTTAGGAGCTGCTATCCTGAAGAAGCCTGCGAAACGTAATTGTTGGAGTTCAAAAAAAGATAATTAAAAATACAACTCAGCTTTCCCTCAGACTGCTCTGTCATAGAGAGGAAGCATGCTGCATGCTTTTATGGAATGTCGCATTTTAAACTTAGATTTTTGGTGTCCTTTCTTCTTTTGCATGCCACTTTCCTTTTGATTCTCAAGTGACTTAAAACTGAAACAGTCACCATAATAAGTTTCTCCTGTAATCAGAGTGCCTGGCCTCCTCACAAATCCTTTGTGTCTGAATTTTTGAGATTGAATTATAAAAGGCTAGAACCCTTCTTGCCATAAAAAAAATAAGAAAACATGCTGCAAAGGATATTTTTAAGAAGACAATATCTAAATTGACATTATCAAAAAAGGCAAAGATGTTTGTTTCAAAAAACCAAAACCACCAAAGTCCCAGGCTGGTTTAACTTGGTAAGATGCAGCCAGCAAGCTAGCCAGTGGTATCACTATGGATGAGTTAAAGACAGAATCGCCCCTGAGCGATGGTAGCTCTCAGAGGGGGCCTGCCCTTCACAATTTAAGCTCTTTGAAGCTGCATTTCCTTTAAGCAATGAGATGTCTTTGTGGTGATGGGAAACATACATTTATAATTATGGAAGAACACAGTGTACGCTAGACATGGGAGGAAAAGAATGCCAGGCTCCGAAGGCAAAGTCCTGATGCTCTCAGGCTTGCTTGTGTGGTGTCTTCTGTGCATTTCAGTTCTAGCTAAATGAAACAGCCAGGAGGCAATGCTCCTTCATGGTCACTCCTCTTCTTAACTCCCATCTGGCCTTACACCAAGCAGGCCAGCAGGGTAGGATGGAATACTCCCCGTAAATCCAATCACTGCAATAGGATAGAAGTCAGGACATAAAAGTTATGAAACCATTTCAAAATGACATTGAATATATTCACTTACAAGCAGCTGAGAAACCGAACCAAGTAAAATTGAATTTGTGCCGCTGACATTTTTAGCTTTCTTCAACAAAATTGAGCTAACTAGTGTGTTGTAAGAGACTTTTGATTGTGAGGTATAAACTAATGCCGAGACTCCTACATCATACATTTCCATAGCCTGGGATATGGTCTAAGAGATGCCAGTCTTTTGTTTGTTTGTTGTGTTTTTATTTCTTTTAGTCTTTGTTTTTAGACTGGTCTCACTATGTAATCCTGGCTAGCCTGGTGTTTACCTCTACTTCATTGACTCAATCATGAAGGAATAGAATTAATTCTTATCATGCAAAAGGCTGTAATCAACA
Organism: Arvicola amphibius; assembly: GCF_903992535.2. Classification (NCBI taxonomy): domain Eukaryota; kingdom Metazoa; phylum Chordata; class Mammalia; order Rodentia; family Cricetidae; genus Arvicola; species Arvicola amphibius. The sequence continues at coordinate 13,592,517 of NC_052055.2, read as the reverse complement.
TAGCTTCTATACTACAGTGATTTACCTATAATGTGACATCTAGTAGAAAATGATTCAGGATCTTCTGATACTTCAAGGCAGATCTTGAAGTCGCAGAGATTCTCCTGCCTCTGCTTCTGCCTACATAGTGAAGGAATTAAAGTGTCACTGCACCTAGTCATGTAGAAGGGAAAAAAGGACAGGACTAAAATAAATACAATAAAACTTATACAAAAGAATTTCTAGCAAAGTTTCCACAACTGGCAAGCCCCAAAGAAATCACACAGGGAGGTCTATATTAGGTTATAAACTGATTGGCCCATTAGCTCAGGCTTCTTATTAGCTCTTGTAGCTTATATTAGTAACCCATTATTCTTATCTATGTTAACCACATGGCTCAGTACCTTTTTCAATGAGGCAGGTCACATCCTGCTTCTTCGGTGATCTGGGCAGGACAGAAACTCCCAACAAAGCAGGCCCTCATGTTACAAATAATTGCTATGTCTTTTAAATCTCTTTCAATCAAGGTTTTAAAGCTCAGTGTTAAACAAAACATGATAAAGAAAGGTATTCATAATGGACCTTATACATATAATAGATGGGAAAAAATAAAAGTATAAATTCATACTCATCCTGTAGTGGGAAGGCCCAAGGAGCAACTGTCAAAAGTATCAGAAGATCCTCAACCATTTTCTACTAGATGCCACATTATAGGTAAATCACCGTAGTATCTAAGCTATGTTGATTGCAGCCTTTTGCATGATAAGAATTAATTCTATTCCTCGATGGTTGAGTCAATGCAGTAGAGGACGGAGTCCTTGGATTTAGAGTTAGAGACACAAGGTTGGTGCTCAGGATTGCCATTCCTTAGCTGCATGACTTAAGAAACCACTTAGCTTTGCTGATCCAACCCACCCCAAAGTATACAAGAGACTGAACCATGAGGACCCATGTTAGAAACCTAGTTTAAGTATTGGAATAAAATTAATGCTTAATAAACAGTTGTCTCCTTTGTTTTCTATCCTGAGCCAGGTTTTGTTTTGAAATTGGAATATATTCTGATGAGAGAGATTTCTTTCACCTTTAAAGTCAGTCACAAATTAAATAGCAATTTTTCATTTAGCCATCTGCTTTAATTAAAAAAAAATCTCTTTCAGGTGTGTGTGTAAATCTGTGCACGTGTGTGCACATGTGTGTGCATATGTAGAGCCACCTGCTTTGGCAGTTGTTCTTGTTGGCTATTATTAAGCTGGGTGGATGGGGGGGGTGGGAGACAAAGCAAAGTCTCTTATATGCATAGATTGGGGTAGAGTCCAGCTGGCTACTTATTATCTGATTAATATCCTACGGAGGTCATGGGGACACAGCTTTAAGATTGGTGATTCACTGAATTAATAATAATTATTTACATGATTGAATTTCATTATTATGAAGTAAGTGGACTTTTTGATTAGAGAGTTCAGCAACCTTCTCTCCTTAGTACCACTGCTGACTTATGTGACTGTCTCTGGGGTATGCCAACTTCTTACTCTCAAAACTCACAGGATGGTAGTCCTTTTTCTCACAGCACTGTTTCCCCCCCCACCCCCCCGAGAAAGGGTTTCTCTGTAGCTTTGGAGCCTGTCCTGGAACTAGCTCTTGTAAACCAGACTGGTCTCGAACTCACAGAGATCCGCCTGCCTCTGCCTCCCGAGTGCTAGGATTAAAGGCGTGCGCCACCACCGCCCGGCCTCACAGCACTGTTTTTATGTCGGAATTCTGATTACATTGTTAGAAACTCAGAGGACCTTGATCATAACTCAAAATAAGCATCCGTTGTCTCATTTGACTCCTTGCACTAATTCTTTCTAATATGCTATTCTGTAACTATGGTAACCATGCCACCTTGTGAAAATAATTAAAGCGAATAAGAAGAAAGGGAATAATGTTTATGTTTATAGTCAGAAATTTGTAAGTAAAAAATAAATAGGAGAAAAAGGAAGAAAAAATGAGAAAAACATCAGAATGTAAGTAGCTGGGACATACAGGGTCTTTAAAGAGTCGCAGGTGGCAATTAACATTGAAATCAGTAGCTCATGGGAGACATGCCATTTTGCAGGTTTTTGTAAATTTTCAAGTAACATTGCAAAGCAGATGTGGCCTCCCCTGGAAATAAAAATCATGTAGTTAGCCTATACCCATTCTCTTCTCAATGACATTCTTTGAGAAAAATAATCACAAAATAGTTGTATGGGTTATGAATGAAAACTTCAGAAATACATGTGAATTGGAGTAAAGAATCAAGAACACAGTCTGATTGGAAGACTTTGGGGAGCTAAGATCATGCTTCTTCTTCTTTTTTTTTCCATGATGATGCTTGGTACAATGCCTTATCTATGTCTGTTAGGGAGTTACTGAGTACTTATTGGTCGAATAGCATCATTATATAGGAGGTAACATCACATGCTAAGGATCTGGTGTTTTCACATAAATTGCAGTATGTATAAGTCCAAGTACACCATGAGACTTCACTTTATTCTGCTCCATTATCTCTCACAGTCAGAGATGGCACCGCATGTTACGATTAACCAATTTCAAACAACTCCCTCTCTTTATGGGACATCACCCTATAGGTGCCACTGCATTATAGGTCACATTAGTTGAGTTCAGTTCGTGCTTTCTTGTTTAGGCACAAACTTGAGTCTACTGCTACTCCACCCTTCAGCCAGAGGGGAAATACCAGGCTTAAGCTGCATCTGAAGATTGCGTCACTGAAAGATTGGAAATGACTCAGAACTTGCAGTTGCTCACAACCCTCTCAAGAGGTTCATCAAAAATAGCAGCTTCCATTATTTTTCCATTTATGAAGCATTGGTTACATGGTGGACAGACTTCAGGGAGTTGAACTTAAGTGTCACTTTTTAATTCTCAAAATAGCTTTACCCCTTGGGCAACATTTTTGCCTTTTTTTCTTTCTTAATGAGAAAATCTGATACAGAGTTTAAGGATCATGCCCCAAGTTGGTCAATTGTTAAAGGCTGAACCAAAATTTGAACCAAAGTGTTTCTCACCATAAATCAACTCAGTGTTTCAGATGATTTGTGTTTTCTTTATGAATCCATGACTGGAACATCTCTAGTGGTGATTAAAATCTTGATCATCTCAGCAAACCATGGAAAATTATGGCAACACCAAGTCCCGCTCTGACGAAGCCCACATAAACAGATAGCTACAGCTAGGGCAGCCACTGTCAATACAACTACATGGAGTACAGGCAAAGAAAGGGTTTCTTTTTAAGTTAAAATTTTGTTTTATTTTTCTGTTTTTGGGTATTTTGCCTGGATTTATGTATGTGTATCACATACATGCCTCTGGCCCACGGAGTTTAGAAGAGTCTATCAGATACCCTGGAACTAACATTAGGGACGGTTGTAAGCCACCATGTGGGTGTTGGGAATCAAACCTGGTCTTCTTCAAGTGCAGCAAGCACTCTTAACTGCTGAGTCCTGTCTCTCCACTCCAGTCCCTTCCAGAAATGGTTTCTTCCTCTTCTTCTTCTCCTTCTTCTTCTTCCTCCTCCTCCTCCTCTTCCTCTTCTTTCTCCTCCTTTTTAATGATGGCTTTTAAAAAAGTGTTATTTATATATTTTACATTCCAACTACAGTTTCCCTTTCATCCTCTACTCCCCCCCCCAACATACTCCTACTCTGTTTCTGTTCAGAAAGGAGTAGGCATCCCATGGGATTCAACAATGCATGGCATATTAATTTGCCTTAAAACTAAGTACCTCCCCTTGTATTAAGGCTAGGCAAGGCAATTCAGTATGAGGAATAGGTTTCCAAGAGCCAGACAAAGTGTTAGGACAATCCCTGCTCCCATTGTTCGGAATCCCACAAGTAGGCTAAGCTACACAACTATCACACACACACACACACACACACACACACACACACACACACACATACACACACATGCAGGCTCCCTGGTTGTTGGTTCAGACTCTATTAGTTCTGATGAGCCATGTTAGTTGTTTCTGTGAGTTTTCTTCTGATGTCCTTGACCCCTCTAGATCCTAAAATCTTTCCTCCTTTTCTGCAGGATTCCCCAAGCTTGGGATAATGTTTAGCTGTGGGTATCTGCATCTGTTTCCATCAGCTACAGGATGAAGGCTCTCTGATTACAATAGGGATAGTCACTAATATGATCACAGGAGAGGGCCAGTTAAAGCTAATCATAGTATCTACTATTGTTAAAAGTCTTAGCCAGGGTCATCCTTGTAGATTCATGGGAGTTTTCCTTGTAGCAGGTTTCTACCTGACCACAAAATGCCTCCCATTTGCAGTAATCTCTTTCAGGACTCCACCCATCCACCTACTCCTCAACAAGATCCCTCAAGTTTCCAGTCCACCCAGGAGATCTCTTCTAGTTCCCTTCCCATGGAGATCCCCCTTTGAGCCCTCCCTGTTATTTAGCTTCTCTGGGTCTAGGGACTATAGTATAGTTATCCTTTATATTCTTACTTTACAGCTAATACCTACTTATGAGTGAGTACATAGCATATTTATACTTCTGTGTCTGGGTTTCTTCACTGAGGATGATTTTTTTTTATAGTTCCATCCTTTTGCCTCCAAATTTTCCGGTGTTCTTGTTTTAATAGGTGAGTAATACTCCGTTGTATAAATGTACCACTTTTTCTTTATCCATTCTTTGGTTGAGGGACATCTAGGTTGTTTTCAGGTTTTGGCTATTGCAAACAAAGCTCTTAGAAACATAGTTTAGCTAGTGTTCTTTTGGTATGATTGAGCATCCTTTGGGTATATGCCCACGAGTGGTATGGTTGGGTCTTGAGGTAAACTGATCCCTGGTTTTCTGAGAAACTGCCATATTGATTTCCAAAGTGGTTGTTCAAGCTTTCATTTCCATCATCAATGGAGGAATACTCCCCTTGCTCCACATTCTCCCCAGCATAAGCTGTAATTTGTGGTTTTGATTTTAGTCATTCTGATAGGTGTAAGATGGAATCTCAGAGTCATTTTGATTTACTAAATGACTAAATGTCCACATGTAGAAGAATGCAAATAGATCCATGTCTACAACTCTGGCCAAAACTCAAGTCAAAAATCAGTAAATGACTTTACTGATGACTAAAGATGTTGAACATTTCTTTGTTTCTCAGCCTTTTCAGATCATCTGTTGCCAATTCTCTATTTAGGTCTGTATTCCATTTTCTAATTGGACTATTTGGATTTTTGATGTATAGTTTCTTGGGTTATTTATATATTTTAGAAGTCTTCCCTCTGTTGAATGTGGGGATAGTGAAGATCTTTTCCCAGGCTATAGACTGCTGTTTTTGTCTTAGTAACAGGATCCTATGACTTACAGAAACTTTTCAGTTTCATGACATCCCATTTATTGACTGTCATCTTAGTGTCTGTGCTACTGGTGCTCTATTCAGGAAGTTGTCTCCTGTGCCAGTGTGTTCAAGGCTCTACTTTCTATTCTACCAGGCTCAGTGCAACTGGATTTATAGTAAGGTCTTTGATCCACTTGGACTTGAGTTTTGGCCAGAGTTGTAGACATGGATCTATTTGCATTCTTCTACATGTGGACATCTAGTTATGCCAGCTCCATTTGTTGAACTTGTTTTTTTTTTCCATTGTATACTTTTGTCTTCTTTGTCAAAAATCAGGTGTTCATAGCTGTGTGTATTTATGTATGGATCTTTGATTTGATTCCATTGATGGATCCACCTGTGTGTTTTTATGCCAATCCCATACCATTTCACTACTATAGGTCTGTAGTAAAGGTTGAGATCAGGGATGCCAATGCTTCTGGTAGTTCTTTCGCTGTACAAAATTGGTCTAGCTTTCCTGGATTTTTTGTTTTTCATATGAAGTTGAATATTGTTCTTTTGAGTTCCATAAGGGATTGTGTTGGAACTTTGGTGGGGACTCCATTGAATCTGTAGACTGCTTTTGGTAAGATAGAAATTGGAGAAGATATCAGAAGATGGAATATCTCCCACACTTATAGATTGTTAGGATTAACATAAGAAAGGAATATTTAAGTGAAAGAGAGACCACTAGAGTAAGCAGTGTGTTTCCTTTACAGCCTCTCCAGCAAGTGTGCTTAAGCAATTTAAAAAAAAAGAGAGAGAATAAGGAAAGAAATATTTATATTCTTTCCAAATATTTCTTTCCAAAGCTAAATCTGAAAAATGACAAGTCTTAGTGATGTTCATATACTGTCTCTTCTTTTCAGGGGCTCAGTAAATAGCTAGAGGTATGATTCCTCATACACACAGTGGATGCTATAATGTTCCTTGAATTTGCCTAACAGAACGCTTTAATCTAGGCCTTGATGATACATATATTAGAAAAGAAGAGGGGAAGGAAATGAATAGAAGAGAAACAAGTAAGAGAGTCTTGTTTCCAAGGAAGAAGAAAACATTGACAAATCAGATAGAAATGCCCAGTATCTTATGTCTATGAAATGTGGTAAGAGCTAAAATAACAATAAAGACATACACAGAAGGGAGTTTTTAATCTAAATCCACCCCTTATTATTATATATTGTGCAACCATTGTTGTATTTTTTTAAAGATTAAGTTTCCTGTCATTTGAAAGTGTTGCAGGCTCTTCCAGTGGGTCAATATAAAGTATTAAATTGGATTAACTACATCTATCCCCTCCATTCTTTTTTCATTAGCTAGCAAGGGATCCTAGGAGCTCAGCTAAGACTCCAGGCTTTTAAAAAGAGTGTTTCTTGCTTTCTATATTTGTTCTGTTTTTCTTAAGGGGACATTGGAAGAAGTGTCACTTTGTGGAAATGATGTTTTCTAGAGGTCCAAAGTTATCTGAACCTATATGAACTTAAAAAGATTTTGGGTTGGGCCTATGGTTTGAGGTTTGAATTAGAGCTTAGGTTATTCTTATTTTTTCTGCACTTGCTTTCCATCAGTAATTATACAGTTCTTATATCTCTGTCTTACAAAAGAGGACATTATCATGGGTTTGGATAGAGTAAGAATAAACTATGTTTTTTGACCATCTGTCAAAATGAACCTGGATGAACATGTCTGCAGTTTCAAAACCCTTTCACTATGTGTTTATTTAGATATCTTTGTTTAGTTTCCCTTTCTTAGTTTTATCAGCCTATACTTATAAACCAGAAGCCAGAAAATTAAATATCAAAATAAGACAGAATTTCTTACATATTGTATGACACAAATAATTGAGTAGGAACACTGATAAAATTGATTCAAAAAGAAAATATTCCAGAGTGAAGAATGAAGTTAGTAAAAATATTCCTCGCCGAATGAAGTTGGTGTGTCTGTTATCTACATGAGATAGAACTGCCTATAGTGCCCACCAACTGTAGACATTTATGATACTATATTTTACACATCACATCTTTACTTCTAATGCCTTCCAAAGTTCACAGCCAAGACTTTATGTCACCATAAGAGAACCAATCGATAACTCGACTACATACCTATGATGTATGTTGCTATGCAAAGTTAAGAAGTATATGGATTCCTACTTTGAGAATGTCAATTAGTAGCTAGGAATGTAGTTTAGAAGCATAATAACTCCTGGCATTTCTTTGAGCCAAAGCACAACCATTATTTTCCTTCCAACTACATAAAAAGAAAGTCCAATAGAGAATATACCTTTTCTTCTAATTTTACATCACTCACAACTTTTATCTTCTAGAATATGGAGCCTAGATTGTGAAGTTGATGATTTAGTTGGATGCAAAGATGGAATATAGGGCCTGAGCCTTGCACAACAAACTGCAGATCTTAGATTCAATCATATTTATGTCATTTTAAAAGCCATGACTGTTTTTGCTATGCTGTATTGTTCACTGGAATTACAAGGAGGCATAAGTAAGAAAGAAACAGAGTTAAGAGGAGACATTGCAGAGGAAGATTGACAGCTGGTATCAGGAGGCAGATGAAGCTACAAGGTGGAAAGCCACGGTTTTAATTTTATGGCATGTTACTGGTTTCAAAGCTTAGACGGTAGGCCTTGTGGTTTTCAAAGTAAAATACACAACTTACACTTTTGTAGAAGCCTCTTTTATGGCTTCTGCTTGGGGATGCTGATAAGATTACCTCTAAATGTCTGAGTATTTCCAAAGAAAGCTGCCTGCCTTTTCAGCTACATTTAGTGACTGTGTGGGCAATTCTAAAAGGTTTCCTTACCTCCTTGTGAATACTTCCTCACCCACAAGCAATTTCCTTATAGCATATAGCACAGCTCCTAAACTGTGGGTTGTAAACTCATAAGAAATTGTGTAATCAAATGTGGTTAGAAAAACATTGCCCATAGTAAAAGGTTGTTGAACATACAATGACCAAAAATTTATTCAAAATCAAATGCAAAAGGGACCCAAGGTTCCTTTTATAGCAGCTGCCACCTGTGTGGCAGGTTATGGCTTCACCGCTGCCATTGCTCTCAGCAAACAGCGTGCTCTTTTCTCTGAACGTGTCATCCAGGCAAGCGATGCCAGGAAACTGTCTAAAATACCTTAGCTGAGATTTGAGACTCTCATGGGTTACAACAGCCAATGTTTTTATTCCACATATCAGTTGATATGCTCCTATAGAAACATAGTCATTTCATCACCGACAACAAAACCTTTGAATATTTTCTACCATTATTGCTTCACATGTAAATATCAACTTCGCATATATCTTTGGATTGTATTCTGTGGGAATGTTGGATTTTAACAATGGTTGTTAACAGCTGAGTCATCTCCTCAGTCCAGGCAAACACGATACAAGAAGCCCCTTAAGCATATAGGGATATTTTAATATACTCCAAGTAATATGAAATTAATAATATAACAGATACAATTTGCTACTATTATAATATAGAACCTGTACAGAAAAGCAATTTTCAGAGATCCATATTGGAGCTGTACTAGTTTATAATGGAACAACCGAATGAAAAGTAAGGGTATGTAGTGATATATATATATATATATATATATATATATATATATATTCACCATATATATATATATATATATATGGTGAATTTTTGGTATAGTGTTATTTTGAGAAAAAGAAGTCATAATAGTTAAAGTTGTTCCTATAATGTTGAAATTTGCTAAATTTCAATATTGGCCTACAATTTTATATATCTGATTATTAAAATTCTTTCTCGCTGATGAAATCTTTTATTACTCCTCATGGAGATAATCATAGAAAAGCTAGTGGGGAATTTGATAACTGGAAATTACAAAATCATGAAATGAAATTACCATGAGAGAAAAATGATACCCTTTAGGGTTATTCTTTGAGAAGAAGAAACAGACCACTGAAAAGCTAGAGACTTTAAGAAATCTGTGTGGGAGCCTATAGACGTGGATCTGTTCCACCTTGACCAAAGGTCAGAGAATTCAGGCCTATTATTGCTCCTTCAAGGTTATGACAGGAGATTTGACTCAGGGTGTGGCTAACTACAGGATGCTTGGTCTAGGTAGGGTATGGTCACTGCATACCTGCTTAAACAATAGAATACTTAACTCAGGATATAATTACTTGATGTTTCAAGTACTGAAGAGGTAATTGATTGCTCTGTTTTCTTTTGTATTATGGTAAAGCAGTCTTTTACCTTCTTCTCTCCCCCCTCCTCCTTTTGTATTAGGGTATATAAAGTATATGAAAAATAAACACAGGCAAATTCAATATTCACTAGTTTGCCCTTTCAACTCTATTCTGTGTCTCTTTCTATTTCTTTCATCTCTTTCTCTCTTTTCTGTCTAACATCCACATGCCCCTTACCCTGGAACATATGACCCCATTGCAGCTGGACCCTGAGAGATAGCATCCCAACATAGAACCTACAATAGATGGCTCCCCAATGTGGGGCCCTGACAATGTGAAATTTACAGGTCTATGGTAGTGCATACCTTTAATCCCAGCATTTAACAGGATTTAACAGGCAGATCAGGAGATCTCTGTGAGTTCGAGGCCATCCTGGTCTACACAGTGAGTTCCAGGACAGACAGGGTTACATAGAGAAACCCATCAATAAAAATAGACATTTGAAATTCAAGTTTTTCATTTCATATATCAGAATAATTTGGGACTGTGTTTCTAGGAGTCTGACTCTTTGTGAGGTTTTCCTTTGCTTGGTTGTATTTCCATTGGTCAGTGTTTCCTGGGAAGGAATAACTGAGTGACTGACAGAAGGCAGCACCCATAAAGTAAACTTTCTAGAGCAATTTTCATTAAACAGTCAGAGCTAATCTTGCTACCGAATCTCATTGGCAGAGTAGGGAGATATTTTACTCCCCACCATAAAGTCAATATTTCATCAAGATTCATATCCATTTAAAATGAAAACTGCTGAACTGTGGCTAGTGGAAGCCAGAACACACTTGGCAACTGTGGTGAAGCAGAGTCTGGCCACGCTACTGCCTCGTCCTCTCAAGCTTTGAATGTCACTTGAAACTCAAAAGGAAGACAGACAGTCCCTGAAGGCCCAGGGGAGCAGGAGTGTGACTAGGTTAGAAGACAGTCCTGAGCACTTTAGGTCCTTTGATGATGTGGAAGAAAGACCCTTGCCTTGATTCAAAATGGTGCTTTACCTGTCTCGACAACCGTTGATGTTCAGTTGTTTTCAGAGTGCTTCTGCTATTTCTCTATCTTCCTATTCTTCCCTTCTTCTGAATAGCATTGCGTAGCATGGACGGTTTTATTTTTTATTTCATCTTTTTTCATTTCATATTTTCATGGTCATTTTTCCTATGAGGTACAATTCACACTTCCTGTAAGAGAAACAAAGAAAATACTCAGTCTCATGTGTGTGTGTGTGTGTATGTGTGTGTGTGTGTATTTATGTGTAGCTAGTATATGGTATAGGTACACACATGTGTGTGTAATGCAGGTGCTTGTGCCCATGAGTCTATGTGCGAGCATGCGGAACCTCACACAGAGAGGTAAGAACTTACATTGCTGTGTCTCAACTGTCGTCATTCCAACACTGAGAAAACTGGACAGTTTCTCTCAACTCACTCCTGATTCTCTTCTTCTTTAGCAGGCTAATGTCTCCTCACACCTCAGCATTTAAGTTGAAGTCATTTCCTTCAACAAGCCCCCAGTGTCCTCATAAAACCAATTTGGGCATTCATCCCACACTCTGTATGGCATCCTCTCCCACTTGCAGGTGAAGCACAAAACGTTCCATGTTCTCCAGCCACATGCTGGACTAAAAGATCTCTGGAGATTCATTTAGTTCAACATGGTATTCTTCATTCCTTCTGTAGTTGTTAAAGTCACAAGAGATCTTTAAACTAATGTTGGAAGAAGAAAGGAGTTAAATATCTCCTAAGTGAGAAATAGGAAAAAAATATAAAATTGAATATAATGAATAATGCATTAAAACAAAATGGCAGAACAGGTGAAATGTGTTAATTGGAGATGAAGACTCTTACCACCTCCCTTGCTTGCCTTTAAAATTTGAAAACCTAGAAATTTTCATTATCATGTGTTAGTCAATTGTCAACTAATTGTTGTGGTAGTCAACTGCTTCTGAGAGTTTCTTGGTTGTATAGGCTAGAGGTTCCCAAACTTGGAGAGCTCAAAATATAATGGCGGGAACACATGTACGGACAAATAGTAGCAACATAAGGGGATTACAGCTCCGTTGTTTAGAAGATGTTTAATTCAAAATGAGCAGGGTTTTTAAGTTAAAACTGAAATATGAACAGAAAAGGAAGTAAAGAATTAGAGATAACCTCTGCTAAGTATGTACCATTTTCCCCTTGGATCGGCTGGTCTATCACTAAGCTGCATGATTAGATAGATCCAAAGATCCTTTGGCTTATACAATCTATGGCTGGGAGACTTCAGAAATGGTCAAGCCAAGAGACTCAACACTTTTTCCTCTCTCTCTCTCTCTCTCTCTCTCTCTCTCTCCTCTCTCTCTCCTCTCTCTCTCTCTCTCTCTCTGTGTGTGTGTGTGTGTGTGTGTGTGTGTGTGTGTGTGTGTGCATCTGTGTGTGTGTCTGTGACTCCTAGCTTTGGCTTCACATCATTCATCTGCTCTCTCTAGACTTTTTTGCCCATGGATATTTGACAGCCCCCCCACAACTGCAGACCAGTTTGCCCTGCCTTCCTAATAACTCCAGTCAAGTTAGAAAATCAGGTTGCAATGGTCTGACTAATTAAATTCCCATTTTCAATGAAATAAATGTAGACAGATTGAAAAATGGCTTCTAATGGAATGTGAAATCGAACCCTCAAGTCACAATGGCCTTAGTAGGTAATGTGGGGGTTGTGTCCATGACCCATTAGAAGAGAAGCTAGCACCAAAGAAAGTCAGAACCAAAAGTTATAAGCATTTATTGTTTACACACACAACTGATCTGAAGCATTTCTTTGCTATGCTTTTTGCAAGAAATTTATTAGTCAAAATTTTAATAACACTTCTGTTATACAGATTCTTATAAATTATACAACACACTTGTGCTTGAACAATAAGCCACAAGTAAGAAAAGGTAGGCCAAAAATAAGACAACAGAAAGAAATACTTGCACACTGTGGTTACTTTTTGGCAGAACCAATTCAAGGCAAGGATCTATAGACAGAGCTGAGCACTCAGAGATCCACACTCAGTTTCCAAATAGCAAAGAAATTCAAGTCACCTCCTTCACCAGTTTCTTCACACACAGACCAAAGAATGAACCAAGTTCTACCTTGCATCCTCATATATAAACTCTATGATCATGGAATACTTAAAGCGCTATACAAGACATACTAATAATTGCTTTCCATTGTGTTACTGAAAACATTGATTGTATTGTGTACTTATATTAGAAAGGTTATGGCTACTTTAAAGCCATATACAGGTGAACTGGCCACGACAGCACAGATCTTAAAGAATTATGTCTGGTGGAGCTTTTTATACTAGAAATACTTCTTTCTATCTGTATCTTAGACATCAGAAAAAAAGGGTAAGTAATTCAGAAACAGCACTCAGTTTCCAAGTTGCAAATTCTTACCGGAATTCTTCATATATCTCATATAGCTAAGGTCCTACCAGAACATTTGTCTCCAACTCTTTGATTGACATGTAAGAGAAGAAGATATATACTGATATACATTTCTTTAAAGATAAAGATAGACCATGAACACAACAGTAAGACGCTCATATGTGGTGCAAATAGAAACAATAGGTGCAGAGAATGTGCTCCAAAACAAAAATAATAAGCTCAATGCGTCCTTCGTTGCTTTCTCAATTCATACAAATAAAAGGTTGACACTTAAATTGGTGATATATTCCCAATAATATGTAAACAATGTCAAGACTTCAGTGATGTATATTGCTTTTCTCTTTAATGAGTTTCTAAGATCCAGGAACTATCATAAAAAAAAATACCAGATCGTTATCTCCTGAGGAAAATAATTCTAAAGTTAGAACGGAACCTTAGATCTGTTTTTCTTCTGAGAGCCTCCAATTCCTGACTCCTTCAGTCATAGTCCATCCTGCTCATGGCGCCCCCCTCCCCCATCCGCCTTTAGATGAAAATGAATGCTCACAATTGACATGGGTGACAGGTGTAACTTGAGAAGCCATCTTGTATTTTCTTTGTCAGGCTTTCTTCACCCGTATTCAGGAATTCCTTGCTCTCCAGCTCAAAGAGATGGGGTTACTTCAGTTATTTTTCTTTGACTTTAGTTTACCCATAATATCAAAAGTAAAAAATTCCCTGCAGGCATCATAGTTATATTTTACTTTAATTACAGAACTCTTCATCCGTATACTCAAAAACTCTAACTTTCTGAAATGGATGTTTTTGGGGTAGATTAAGGTGACAGCTATAACACTGGGAAGGACTTTGAAGTGTTTAAAAATTCCTCCCTACAAGATAAGCCTGAAGCTGAATTTCAGCCAAGAGTCTGTAATTGCCTGAAAGTGTGATGTGTTCCATTTGCTCCTTCAGAGCCGCTTCCATTTTATCCACAGAGGTGGAACTTTCCTATTCCAACTTGTCTCTTCCACAAATACTCTAAAGTTCCTTCCAGAGTATCTCAGAGAAGGTTGATACCCTGATATCAACCAGTCGAACAATATTTAGTGACCGATGTCTACAATACTTTCAAAGAAATTGATTGCTACCAGTTTTCCGTCATTATACAAAATAATTTTAACAAACAAAGGAAGCCCATTGTGTTTCTAAAATTTAAACTGGAAACAAGCAAAGTATAAAAATATCAACAATTTTGAAAAAAAAGTAACTGTGGTAGGCTGCAGTCTATAACAGTGGTGATTTTAAATACTTATTTTTATTCTTTGTGGATGTGTGTACCATGTCAGTGCAAGTGCCCACAGAGGCAAAAAGAGGACGTCAATGCCCTGGAACTGGAGTTACTGACTCTTGTGAGCAACCTGACATGGATGCTGTGAACCGAACCTGGGTCTACCGCAAAACAACTATTTTCAACTCTTGAGCCATCTCTTCAGTCTCCCAACCATGATTTTTAAACTTACTTTATTGACGTATATTTCACACATCACAAAAAATCGCCCATATTCTGACTCAACAGGATGGTACAGTTGTTGGCATTAAGGCATTTTTACATCTCTTATGCCCATAGACAGCTACTCCTACCTCTGTGTAACCATCAATTTATTTTCTGTAGTATGAGTATTATTCCTCTGCACATGTTGCAGCTCCTGTGCCTGAACCTTCTCTTTTCACTCAGGAATGATTGTGTTCTAGTCATGGTATGGCATGCTTTGTCATTCGTTCATTTTACTTGCAAAGTACTATTCCCCTGTAAGGATGCTTTCCAGTGCCAATGGTTTTCTTTCTTTCTTTCTTTCTTTCTTTCTTTCTTTCTTTCTTTCTTTCTTTCTTTCTTTCTTCCTTCCTTCCTTCCTTCCTTCCTTCCTTCCTTTCTTTTTTTTTGTGCCAATGGTTTTCAAACCACTCTTCACAGGCTCCTTACAAGCTGGAAAGGCTGTGGAGTAGACTTGTTTCCACATCAATCGGCTAACACAAGTGTTCCCATGACTAAAGAGAACTGGAAAACCACTGACTCATGGGACACTTGAACCACTTAGGCAATGGTTCACGAGTGTTTAGCAGGATCACATTATGTACCGTGTACTATGCTGCCCCTGGGCAGGTGATGGGATGTAAGGTCAAGAAACTCTCTGGGCTGATGCCCTTGGGTGAGGTCTTTTAGCAGAGATGAGCTTTAAATAAATCAATAAAAACCTTAGGCTAAAACAGAGAGATCCTACACAAAGGTTCAGGGCACCTGAAGAAGGAGCAACAGACACATTCAGCCGAGTGTGAGACTTGGGAGAGATTTTCCCTCAGGGGTTTCATTTAAACTGAGATCTGAAGGACAAAATATTTGGACAGGTTTACTAAAAATAAGGAAGTGTTCTGCCTGGGGAACAGACTTGGGGAGGGTTGATGATCGTTGGAGCTGAAGGGCTGCCATGGTAGCAGAGGTGCAGGATGCCGAAGTGGGCCGTGTGAGTGACAGAGGCCAGGCTGTGCCATGCTTTGTGGCCGTTGCTACTACTGGAGAGTTTATCCTTTGACGGAGAAAGCTGCTGAAGGGACTGGAACAGGAAAGTACATGATAGCCCTTAGATTCTTTAAAATGAAATTTATCCTTGCTGATTGAAGAAGATTGACAGACAGGCTGGGAAGATGGCTCAGTGGTTAAACTGTTTGCTGTTTAAGTGTGAAAACCTGCATTCAGATCCCCTAGTGTCCATGAGAAAGTTGGTGGTGGTGCAAGCCTGTAACATCAGTGTAATACAGCGATGGAGACTGGGGACTCCGTGGCCACCAGCCTAGCTGAAATGGTGTATTCCAGGTTTAGAAAGAGATCCTCTCTCAGGGGAAAGCAACAGAGAAAGATGTCTGAAATTGAACTCTGATCTCTTTGTTGATATGCACAAGAAAGTGCAATCCCCATAAACATATGCACTTTTACATACATGTGTACTGAACACACAGGCATAACACACACACACACATACACACGAGAGAGAGAGAGAGAGAGAGAGAGAGAGAGAGAGAGAGAGATGCACATGCCAATGAGAATGGAGAATCAATGCATGAATCGTCCTCATACTGTAACAGATGAGTAGTGTGAACTCATATGTAATTTGTTCCCTGATAACTAATGTGCCCATCACCTAAACTTTACCTGCTAGTTTGGTGTGAGCTCTTCTGAGTATTCATTCCACGTCATTTTAATAATTATCTTGGAGAGCTTTAGCATGCCAGTGTTCATGGCTGCACAGTTGTGCTTTGGGTGTGATCTTCAAAACCTTGATGAAATGTAATTGCCATTGTATCAGTGTGGGGAGGTGGGACACGGAAGAGTCACATGACATTAAGGCTATAGGAGTACTGTTTTCAACAGTAGATCAATGCTCTTGTCAGGAGTAGGTTGGTTGTTACTGCTGAGAATGTGTTTGGTCTGGTTCTTTTTTTTTCTATGTGGATGTTTACCTACAGTTTACACTGTAGTTTTTGTCATGTTCTTGGACTTCTCAACCTTCAGAATCATGAGCCAAATAAACTTGTATTGTGTATAATTTACAGGGTCTATGGAATTCTTTTATAGTAGTGGAATGTAGACCAGGCCAAACACCTTTCTCAATAATTATGAAGTAGGAATAACTTAAATGTTTATTGAGGGACAAATGGGTTTACAAAATATTGTATATATGAGAAAATATGGTACACAGATAAAATGAAATACTGTTTTGTCATGAAAGCAATAACCAGGAATGCTGCTGAGCATCTTTAATGCCAATACAGATGTAGAAGTAAAGGGATGGCATTTTTGATATGAACCTGAATTACACAGTAAGATCTCTTTTCAAAAACTCAAGGACTGAGCCTCAGTGGTGGACTGCTTGCTTAGTGTGCACAATGCCATCATTTGAGTTTCATCTCTATTGGAAGAGAGGGGTGCAAGAGAAAGGGAAAGGGAGAAAGAGTGGGTAAGGGAGAGAGAAAGAGAGACAGGGAGATCCTGCTGTCTTTCTGTTACATGAATCAATGAATCTCGAAGACATTATATTTAATGAACAAATCCAGTAAAACGTGGGCAAAAATTCCACGACCTATTGTACAATCTTTTGTCTATGTTCAATACTGTATTATGCATTGTATTTTTTTAAAGTAGCCTTCTTGTTAAGTGTTCTTAAACTAAAACCTGAGTTGAACAAATAAATAAATCTTAATAACATTTCCCAATTTAGAAACAGCTTCCTTTCTTATGTATTAAAATTGGCTCTGAATGGACACCGGTGTGAAATAATGGTTGGTCACTTGCTTGATGATATATTTTATCGAGAAGGAAGGTAGTTTGTGAAGTGAGAGTTAGCACTCCAAGGTTAATAGATACCCAGGATTCTGGATGGGGAGTAGGAGACCCTTCCATCTGGTCAATCGAGATGATAAGGAAGCCAGTGTAACACTCTGTAGGTCTGTCTGATATGCTCATTCCTACTCAATTAGAAACGTAAAATCAACGAGCCTGGTGGTAGTGGAGCACATCTTTAATCCTAACACTTGAGAGGCAGAGGCAGGCAGATCTCTGTGAGTTCAAGTCCAGCCTGGTCTACAGTTCCAGGCCAACCAAAGACACACAGAGAAACCCTGCCTCGAAAAATGGAAAAACGAACAACAAACAGAAATGTAAACCACCGCTGCTCTGAAACAGAGAGCATGGCTCCTGGAGGAAGAATACACAAAAATCCAAAAATCAAACCCGCTGTTGGGATTCTGTATCGGTATGAACCTGGGCTTCCTGCTACTGGTGAAACTGTCGGAGCCCTGTTATTACATCACGACTGCTCAACACCTGCTGAGCGATTTCCTCTTTCACCAGCCTCAAAATTGCTTCTTTCATCTCTCAGCCCTGCAAAATATAAAAGTGTTTCCCTCTGCTCAGGACCGTCTGGTTTTAGAAACAGACCCTCAAATCCATTGCTGACAAGTTTCCCAGAAATGCTGGTTCTTCTGTTAAAAAAAAGAAAAAAAAAAAAAAAGAAAAAAAAAAAAAAAAGAACCACTAGCACCTTCCCCAAAGCACACAGCCAACACCTGTGCAGGGCAGACCTAACACCATTTTCCTTGTTAGTGCTAGCATCCTCTTTCTGTTTAGATGTTTGAAAGTCTCTGCTTTTGAAACACCCTTTAGCTGTTCTAGAGTTTATTGTGTGAAGCATCTTAGTTAGTTGCTTGCTACCACATTCATCAAAAAATTCGAGTGACTTATACCAGCCATGAAATGTCCCTTTGCATTTTAACTAATGGATTAATGGTGCCAATAAACATTTGGGGTAAAGAAACACGAAGGGATGTTTATTAGACATACTTCTACAATCCTGTTAAAAATAAATAGAATCGTTTAATGATCGAGCGTGCTTGTTTACATTTCAAAGCTGATTAACTTAAATTTAATCTTTGTTTTCTTTCATTAGGTGCTTGTAGAGGTTCTCTGTCATTACTTTAATTAGATGCATTAATAAAGTTTCACGACATCTCTGCACAGACAACTACATGCAGATTCAAGGAAGGAACCCAAATTGGATGAGGTAGAAGTCTTATTTCCAATGTGTTCACTGAAAGCAGCTCTTTTTTTTAAAGTTAAAAAAATCTCCTTTTTAATATATGTAGTGAAGGCTTGGTAGAATCAGGAAGAATGAGCAATCTATTTTAGATTCTATTTGGGTCTCTTCATTTTGCCAGCTCCCAGGAGCAACCTGAGATCTTTATCTGCACTTCACATAATGAATCTAAACATTGTGGTACTGAGAATAAAGACAAAAAAAAAATTAAACAAGCACGGATTTGCTTTACGGGAGAGAAAAACACACTGCACTCATACCCCTAACACAATTCCATTTTAAGTAGACGTTCATTTCTTGTTTATCTCAAAGGATCATAAAAGAGAACGCGGAGTTCCTTTCAGAAGTAGTGATCTCCCTGGTGCCAGATGCGCCCTTACAAGCTCTAGGAAGGTAACCGTGGCTCAGTCACTCAAGAGCTGCAGGGATTGTATGTTCTTTAGTTTATTATTTAAGGGAGGTGTGAAAACCATGCACAGATAGGTTACTAGTTTGGAATGAGAATCTACGTGTTGATGAGTATAAACTTAGGAATGTGTGGAGGGTCGTGCAGCATTCAGTAGTTTGCAGTTAGAGAGTTAGAGTTTCTTTCCCAATATTGGTGGCCGTTTCACAACTTGTATGTGATTTTTTCTTTCATTTGGAAGTGACTTTCCCTGACACACGTACAGAGTCCAACTTTGAACTCATAGAGACTAAGGTCGATAAATATGGAAGCAGTCAAATCTATCGACATGAAGTTTAAGGCTCTTTCCAAAGAAGCGTTGTATAATAAATGACTCCTTTTAAAATGGTCTAATTAGTTTTAAGTATTTAAACAGCATTAACAGAGAGATTCAAAACCCAGCCTACCTAGACTACATATTAGCTTCTAATGACTTAGGGGTAATCAGCTTTCCCCAGTTGGCCTCACAAGGAAAAGAGAAAATCAAACTAAAACAGCTTTAAGACCAGGTAACTAATTATACACAGATTATTTGTAAACAGTTTCTCTTCTTGGAACAAAAGCAATAATCTTCCCAGAACCGAATTGAAACTCCCAGGGCTAAACACACAGCAGAAGCGTTTTCCTAGAAGAATGGCCTTATGGCCTGGAAGAGTCATGAGCAAGACACTAAGCAGGCAGTGATCAAAAACAAACAGATATTTGCTGCAGCAGATTCGGATTGCCAGTTTCCACAGCAGTTGGAATGGAATCTGTAATTTGGAAAACTATTTGGTTCCTGAGCAGAGGCCTTAGTCGGAAAGCCTAGAGAGATGCTAGGTGACAAATGCCCAAGGTCTTTCTCACCCTTTCTGGTCATGGAAGACGAAATTAAAGAAATGGAAATTTTACTCCGCATTACATATCTTCTTTGGTGGAGTGGAATCAAACCTGTTAACTTTGAAACAAATTCTGGTTTCTTGAAATCTGTTTCTTCGTTACTTTTTTTTTTTTTTTTTTTTTTTTTTTTTTTGGTTTTTCGAGACAGAGTTTCTCTGTGGCTTTGGAGCCTGTCCTGGAACTAGCTCTTGTAGACCAGGCTGGCCTCGAACTCACAGAGATCCGTCTGCCTCTGCCTCCCGAGGGCTGGGATTAAAGGCGTGCGCCACCACCGCCCGGCTTCTTCGTTACTTTTATCCTAATTGAAATTCAGTAGCAGTTAATAGTGGCAATTTATGTCAGACATTAAGCTGCTGTTTGTCTGGTTCTCCTTTATTTATCTCAATATCCTTCTGAAAGTTATGGTTGTAGAAAGATTCAGATTTAAAGAAGTCAGTATTTATGCAAGTCCAAAAAAATGTAGGTGGGGGAGGCAAGAACATGCCCACATCTCCCTGACATCTATGTTCCACCCACTTCTTATATGGGTGAAAAAGAATCCATTGAAAAGGATTCTGAATACAGTGAGGTCATACATATATAAGGATGATAAAATGCAGAAGACCATTCTCATTTATCGCGTTAAAAGTCTATCTTCTGATAAAAAATTGTGTTCATCTCCCTGAGCTCTTGTGAAAGGCTTGACAATAGTTTTTTTTTTTTTTCGAGACAGGGTTTCCCTGTAGTTTCTAGAGCCTATCCTGGAACTAGCTCTTGTAGACCAGGCTGGTCTCGAACTCACAGAGATCCGCCTGCCTCTGCCTCCCGAGGGCTGGGATTAAAGGCGTGCGCCACCGCCGCCCGGCTTGGCAATAGTTTTGAACTTGCTTTCCCACACTGTGACTTTGTGGTTCCTAAGTAATATGTTTTTACTCTAAATCCTTTCACAGAAATAGTTCAGAAATACCACCCAACCCCCAGGGGTCATCTCTGACATGCAATGGGTCACAAGGGAGTACATTACCGTTATAAAAAAAAACCACAACACAACAAAAACCACCAAAGGCTTGGAACCAGTCATGTGGCACCTAAATTTGCTTGTGCTATGGACAGAACACAACTGTGGGAAGAATTCAGTGTAGTTAGTGTGGAAAGGTCTCAGGGAAAATTAAAAGAGATGATGTGCGTAACACCACTAGGTAGGGAGTCTTTATCTTTTCCACCAGCCCCGGCTTCTCCTGTTTCTTCTGTGGCTTTTAATACTTTTTTTTTCTCTTGTTTTTTGACTTGCTATATTGAGAAAACAGGGCAAATGGTTTCTGACTTCTTTAGAGGTTCTTCCCTTTTGCAATATTCTCATTAGGGGACCCATCCTGCAATTTTCACATTTGCTTATTTTGAAAACAATAGATACCAGAGAAACAGCCATTGAGTTGAGTCAGTTCAAAGTGGATGTCAAAATAAATGTTGAACAGGTCACAAATTTATTCATTTTTCCCCAATTATGCAGCAGTAAATTTCCCTTCAAATGTTACTTCTGTAGAGGGGCTATAGTAAGGATTAATTTAGATAAAATGGCCTATGTCTTTAATTATTTTCCCAAGACATTTGTCGGGTTTTCTTGGGGGGGGGGGGCTGTACAATTTGTATTCTTTTGAATAATATGATGTGTGACTATCCTTTTGCCTTTTTCTTTCTCTTTTGCTAACTGCTGGGATATATTCAAGCTTACAGATCCTCTAAGAAAAGTAATATAACACTACAGCCATATAATGGTCAAAAACTGACTACTTCGCATGAGAAAAGGCAGAGCAAAAAAAGGTACAAATCCAAAATTGGGTTAAATATTTCAGGCATCACGCAAATAATAGCAAAATATTTTAATTAATCAAATGTTTGATGTACATCTGAATAATTGTTCCTATAATTTTGGTTATATATTTTTAACAGGTTCTTTTATTTTATAAGAGTTTTACTTTTTTAAAAAATAATGACTAGACTATGTGTCTTCTTCTAGGAGAGTTGACCATTTTTCTACTTTTACCAGAAGAGTTCCAGCTACAATACTTGATAGAAGCAACACTCTGTATCATTTATACCCTTAATATATGTGTTAAATATCGGAAAAACAGTTAACAATTCTCTCCATATTTAAGCAATACAGTTTAGAAAAATATTGGATTACTAACCCCTGTCTCCTAGAAATAGTTCTCATTGGAACTTTGTGCCTGGTAATACTGAATATTTTAAAAGTATCCTTAAATGCATATTTTGTGTGAATTTTTTGCCATTTTTTCCTACTGTTAAATGTTAACAATGTTCAGATTTTTAAGAAATGCTGTGTGGGCCGGGCGGTGGTGGCGCACGCCTTTAATCCCAGCACTCAGAAGGCAGAGGCAGGCGGATCTCTGAGTTCGAGGCCAGCCTGGTCTACAAGAGCTAGTTCCAGGACAGGCTTTAGAAACTACAGGGAAACCCTGTCTCTAAAAACCAAAAAAAAAAAAAAAAAAAAAAAAAAAAGAAATGCTGTGTTTATAGAGACTTTTTGGTCTTCACAATAGAAACGAAGATTTTTGCATTTTGCTTAATTTATATATTTACTTTGTAATTTGGAATTTATATTTTTCATGCATAGAAGGAAAGGAAAAGTGCTGTATCTAATCTGGTATACAGTTTACTAAGCCTACACTGCCTGTTTATACTCAACGTTCATTTTTAACATCTGAGTACGAATCTAGGGTCAGAGAGGAGTAAGTATTGGTTAAGTTGTACTATTTCAGATCCATTTGCTCTGACGGGTGGAACATTCCTACAAAGGTCAGAGTGGAGCTCTGGAGAAGAGAGACCTACAACTATTGTCCCTACTTGCCCAAGTGTGAGAAGAGTTTGAGAATTTCACAACCCGTTTCAAAGCATTCTTAGAAAATCAAAAATAAAGGCATTCCTTCACATGATAAAGAATATCCACTAGAGAATTAATACCCAGCATTATAGAAGAGGAAAGTTACTAGATGCATCTCTAAGATGAGGATGAATGTACACACACCCCATAACTGCATTCCTGAGAGCATTGATGGGATTTCAAGTGGGAATACCAATTGATCCCATTATCCCCAAAACCCCAATGTCTCTTCTGCTTCACCCCAAAATTTTAAAGGAATATATTATCTCTGACTCTCTAGATCATGGTCAATATAAAGGTTCACTGGAAAAAAAACCTTCTCAGCACAAAGCACAAGAATAAAACATAAAAACTTTAAAACTGCTTCCCCAGATTTCCACCCCAATTTTCTGTGATTTTCTTTAGTACGAATTCTCCATTTACTTTGGTTTCTGATGTCTCAATTTTCTATTTTCTTAATTCTTTTTATTTTCAGCAATCAAATTGTCAACCATTGTACCAAATGATACCACAAACTAAATTTTCAAACTGTGTGTTGTCTTCTAAACCTGCCATTCGAGTAATAAGAATTTAGCACTGCACTGTGTTCTACTGAGGGTTTACTCTGTTTGGGAGGGCTTTAACAGAGGGTGTGGATAATGTGGATAATAAATTAAGTTTCTTAAATCTTTGCTGTGTAAATTATCTACTGCTGTATGCCTCAGTTTCCTAACATGCAGTGGACAGAAGCAAGCCCTTTGTGCGTGTGTGGTGTCTGTGGGTCAAGGATGCTGAAGCAGTTTGGCTGGGTGTTTTTTCTGGTACAGCGATCAGGATGCTGTCCTGTGCTACAAGCCCCAAAGATCTGACTACTGCTAAAGGATTTGTTCCCAAGCTCATTCAAGTGGCTGTTGACAGGCGGTCTCAGTGCCTCAGGCTTGCTACCTTCAGGCCTCTCTTTAAGTTACAGCAGCTGGCTTCCTCCAAAGCAATGACATGCCATCATTGCTGCTGTCCAGGTTTGTGCCTGCAGATCAAACTCCAAGATGAGGTCGGTTGGATGCCATACTGACAGACATGCACTGCATCTCCTAAGGAAAATCTTTCATGTTGGATCGTTTGGTGGGGAGGGTCTGAGACAGGATCCTCCCTTGTGGCCCACTGCGGGCTTCATGTTGAATATCATCTCGTCTCGGCTTTCTGAGTATGGGGACATCAGGCATACACTGTCAGGGTTGACTCGTGGTTCATTTCAGGGACTTAACTTCAACTTGGAAATACCTAGAAAATTAAACTAAAATAGATAAAACCAAGACATGTATTCAAATTTTTGCTATAATAGCCTAGCAATTTTTTTATAAAACTTTAACAACAATTTTTTCAATAAGTAAAATAGGGCAATCTTTAATTTTACTTAGACATACATATAACTGTATCTAGCCAGATTATTTAAACATGGAGTCTATATTAAGTTTCAAGCAATTTATCACATTGACATTGAAGGAGAAGTGGTGTAAAGTCTCACATTCTTCTAGAGTAAATTAAATGTGTAGTGGGTGGTGTGCAAAATTTCATCCTTTCCCCATCCAAATGAAAGAAACGAAATCTGGACTTTTTTGGAATGAATTAACTCCGCTCAAGCCTGGAGTCCAGCTACTGCCTTAGCGGTAATTAAGTGCTAATCGCATGGGTCTGCTGCTTTGCCAGACAAGTATACCAGTTTCCTGAGAGGATAAACAAGGAATTTGAAAGCCAGAGAGCTTAACCTAACAAGGAACTGCCATTTTCCTATTTAAAAAAAAAGAACAGACCTACCTGTTTTGGCTATTAGTAAGTGTGAGAATTCCTAAAACGTAGAAGAACATATCATTTTTAGAACTGGGCCAAAGGTAGTGCTGAACGGAGAGAATCTTTCTCACACTCATTATTTACATGTTTGAACACCTTCTGCGGGATTCAAAATAAATACTTTTTGTCTACTTGTCAAATACTTTCTACCTGCAAAGAATCCTTTCTATAAGAATGTAAACTCATCAATGTCAAAGCTGAAATGAGCTACAGACCCGATCCACACTCAGCTTCCTGCCCATCATGCTATGGATTTCACAGATGTATAAAACATTCTTGGGGTTTGAGTAACTTGCTCAAAGTCCATTGTCCCAAACAGAGGAGTGGCTAAGATACTGAGTCGATATCAATTGGCTTGAAATTGAGCCCCTCTGTACTCTTTGGAGACACAGGCTCTGTATATTTAGATTGTTTCTCAGTAAGTGAAGAAATGAATATCTACTGAATTCTTAAAATCAACAATTAGGAGCCAGGAAATGGGCTTATATTGTGAAATGGCTTTAGTCTGTTAAAGGAAAATCTGCTATAGGAACACAGGCCCTGCTGGAGGCTGAATTTTCAAATTGTCCTGAATGTACATGCAGTAATCAGAGTCCACAAGTGAGTGTACTAAGAGGTGGAGAATTTGGGGAAGTGATCAGGTCACAGATACAGCCTTGATGCATGGAATTAGTGCCCTTGTAAAAGGCACACAGGAATTACTTTATCTCTGTGTGAGCACATGGTGGAAAGATGCTTGGTGGGAAATGAACCCTCATCAGACTCCCAACTTGCTGGTAACCCTTCTTAAGAACTCTGAGTAGTAGACTTCTGTTATTTATAAACTATCACATATAGGGTATGTTCGTGATAATACCTTGAGGCAGCTAAAATAGACCTCAAGTCCATGTCTCTCTCACCGCTGTATAATATGTCTACTATGTGCTAGTACCATGCTATTGCCATGGGTGAACTGCCACGGCTCTGTGGTATAACTTGAAGTCAGGGACTATAATGTCCTAGCACTGTTGGCTTTACATTGACTGATTTGATTATTTGGGGGACCTCTGCAATTCCATATAAATTTCGGTATTACTCCTTCTATACTATAACGATGGGGATTGCATTAATTCTATAGAGATCTCTTCTATTACTATCGTCATTTTGCAACATTCTGCTGATTGGTGAACATGGGATGTCTTTTTCTTCTTCTAGTGTCTACTTCAATTTTTAAAATTTTAATTTAGCTTTTTGATTCCATTTTATGGTCTATCCATAGTTCTCCCCCAACCCCTCCTTCTGCTCCCCCTATATTCCCCCAGCCCAGCCCCATCCACTTTCCCTAACTAGTAAGGGCTCCCATGGGAAGTCAACAAACTCTGGCACATTAAGCTGAGGCAGGACCAAAGTCTTCCACCTTCTGCATTAAGGCTGAGTATGGCATCCCACTATAGGGAATGGCCTCTAATAAGCTAGGTCATGTACCAGGGATAGGTCCCAGTCCGACTGCCAGAGGCCTCACAGATAGTCCAAGCTTCACCACTGTCTCCCACATATGGAGGACCCAGTTTGGTCCCATGGAGGTGCCACAGTTGTCAGTTAACAGTTCATGAAGTCGGTGTTTTCCTCGGTAATTTATACTTTCTGTTGCTGAGTTCGTTCAGCTCCATGCTTAGCTTTACTTCTAGCTTGTTTGTTATCTTGAATGAGATTAGTTTCTATATTACTGATTGCTCAAAGTTGGTTTTGTATCCCGTGGCTTTGCTGAAAGTGCTCACGTCATTGTGATAATTGGTTTTAATTGCAAACAACACAATCTAGGATCAGCTGGGAGGAGTCTCGGAGCAGGATTATCTAGCTAAATAGATGCAAAAGTGGGAAATAAGGAATGCAATTAGTGTGGCCACGAAGTTTTCTGAAGAAAATAGAACCTAAAGGGGAATTGTAAAAGGAAAGATCTTGATACTTCAGCTCACAATAGTTACAGGGTCATTCAGAGGCCACTGGGTTTAAGCTGGGACTTGCAGGTGTGGTGAAGGCAGGTATGCTAAAACTCAAAAGAACATTCTAGACAATGTCCCTGCTCACAGCTCCCGCTAGACATGAGAAATAATGAGATATTTAAGTAAAAGAACAAACTAAGAGAGGGTTGGGGGGAGAAACACGGAGAGACACACAGTGAATTTAGAGGATAAAACATTTGTTCAGAGGGTAATGTAATTTGGTTTTATTTTATGTATACTGGAGAGATTCAAGTAGAGGTATAATGTGGTCTGATTAACAGTTTTAAACATTTAATTTTTTGAGATTATAATACAGGTACATCATTTCTTCCCTCCCCTCAACACCTTGCTCTCTTTCAAATTTATGGTCCCCTTTCCTTGGTGTGTGTGTGTGTGTGTGTGTGTGTGTGTGGTGTGTGTGTGTGTTTGTGTATTCCTAAATAAATACAGACAACCACCTCAGTCCCTCAGTTGTGTTATAATATTACTTGTATGGATATATCTTTAGGGCTGACCATTTGGAAGGCTCTTCCCAGGTTGCCTGTAGTTCTTTGTCTGGAAATGAGACCTCATGAGCTCCCCGCTTGTATGTTAGCAGGACCATTGTTGTAGTTCATATTCAGGTCATGTTAAAACAGTCTCCTAAGTGAGAGCTAGTCACATCGAAGATAAGGTCAGTAAACTATTACCTGAGAAAATGTTGTTGCAGGTTCTTTTATACCCTTGGCCTCTACTTAATAGACACCAGTAGCAACCCCCCAAATTGTGACAGTTAAAATTGTCTCCTGGGGTTCTGAGACAAGGAAGAATTGGAAGAATTTCTCTTCCTGTTAAGTGAGACTCTTTCTTTAGAGTATATATTTAGGACTGGAGATATGGCTCCGTCATTAAAAGTTAGACTCTCAATCCTAAAGGCAAGAAGTATGTGTTTATTCATATTTCAGAAAGTTTGCTGGAAAGTTTGTGTGTAAGGCAAGGATGGAAGATAACACACTGTTGGTGCCATTGCCACAATGGGGCATGAACTCCAAATGCAAGTGTCGAGGCGGTGACACACAGTGAGAAGCAGAACATAGTTTATATACATTTTGATCACCAAGAAAGTATTTGAAAGCTGAACGGACACTCTTTCCATGACACGTCATCAATATATTTATCTAAATTTAATGAAAGGGACCTCATTTGTCTCTATTTTCTTAGCATGATCATTGAGAATACTCTTTTTTTCAATTTCAAATGTGTCTTTGTTTTGCCAATAGAAAGCTAAATTACATGTTAATAATAATTACAGGTGAACAATACATATGAGATGCCCATTATAATTTTCTTATTATCTTTTCACATAAGGGCTTACAGTCAGAAGTCTTTTCTCACCTGATGGAACAAAATGTACATAGCACAAATATTGATACCAAATCATAAATAAATCAGAGGAAGGCAACAGAATATCATATATAAGGATCTGCTCATTTCTAGTGTGTTGAATTTGTAGTACAAACTATCATTTTTTTTATATAGAATACATCTGGGAAAAGCAAACTAATTTGATTCCTTTTCTCTTTGTGTCTTTCCGTGTGATAGGTTATTTTATTTTCTTTTTGGAAGAGTCTAGACAACTTATGGTTGGATAATACCTTTTTTTGATGAATGAAACTATTAGTTTAGACACTTTCCTAATAATTTACATACAGAGCCTTGATTGAGGTTTATGTATTCTGGGGGATCTCAGAGGACTATTTAAATAACTTAGCACTAGCCTACAATTAAGAAACAAACCACCTAGGAAATTTAGAATCTGAGATTTGACTCAAAGTCTCCAGCTATGGCAGGGGAAATCAAGGCAGGAATCTGAACAGCTTTTTCTTCTCTAATATTTTTTTATATGTGTCAATATGCAATGTATCTAAATGACTTATGTGACCAGCTTATTTACCTATTTTTAGTTTAAAATGCAGTGTCTCAAAGTCACCTATTTTTAGTGAAACCAAACAGAAGATAGGATTTCAAATTTTAGAATTTTTTTCCCAACTTGCCTTTAAATTGTCAGGAACTTAAACATAAATTGATTGCAGGTTTGCCTATGATAGATTGAGTTCAGTATAGTTGGACAAACACTTTCAATTTATTTCTTCTAAGCTGGTCTTTGATATAAAGAGATGTATCATTCCTCCTCTTTCTATCTAGAATATAAATACAGTGGGAGATGAGAAGAAGCTTCCTGTAAATCCAAGTTGGTTTCATAGTGTTTCATACTCAATTTTCCTAACATGTATTGGGCATTAACCTTGACCCTCTAGTATGCTTCAAATATACTTTGTTTTGTTTTATTGTTCACGTCTTTCTTTGGCTTTGTTTCTGCTTCTACACTAATTTTTGTTAACTGCATATTGTTTAAAGCAGGGGATTAAGTGGGAAGTCTGTATTGCTTAATACATTTGCCAGAAACTGGGTAAGCCAGTTTGCCTCTGTTCAGAGAAAGCATGCATATTTTATAATTATTTCTGGGAAAACTTATGAACCCATACAAAAGAACTACTTGCTGTCTCAGACACTGGCCACCACAAAAGACTGTTCAATTAGAGCGTCTATTCAGCCATAAATGAAAACAGTGTTGGGTGAGAACGGGCCTGTTTGCAAATGAGTTTTTTTGCCCAGGAGTCTCTTGATAATCCCTGTTTGATCATTTTTGTATGTGCTCTGTATTTTAATTTTTCTAATATTTCATCTCATTCACAAAGTCTAATTATAATTCAGTCCACACTTACAAAGATCTTTTGAAATCCTCCTTCCCCTTAAGGGTCTAAAGCAATGAGCCTTCCACTGTCTTCTACACACATTTCACATCTGATTTTGTTTCTTCATATTTCTGTCGTGTGCCATTCAATGGTATGGTCAACATAAAGCCCCAGATAAGAATTACCTATGAAGACTAAGCTCCCAGACACTGTCATTCTAGTGGATGTGAAATATCATGAAGACAAAGACCATCAAAGCCAATCATGTTTATCTGTATATTGTCATCCTTTCTGGGAATAACAGCATTTTGTTTAACTGGGTTCATGAAATCTGGTGCAAGTTATGTATTCCCCTCAGAAACTAGATATTTCTTTATAGAGAGCTCTTGGTTGAAAACAGTGAACAAAACTTGATCCATAGAAGGTAGGAGGTATAACTTGCTGCAGGTGAAGTTCCAGCTATAAAGAAACACGGGCAACCACAGACAAATGTGATAAGTAGTTGATTTGGATGTATTATTTGCTTCTGTGCTAAATGCCATTTCCAGTCAATTCTGCATCTCCTCTGGGTCAAATGTGGAGTTTTATTCCTGTGGTGGAGTATTACGGCTCTGTGATCTCTGACCAAAATGCTAACACATACCAGATTGCTAAAGATTTCTACACTCACCCTGGGGAAATCACAGCACTAGAAATGTTTGCAAATTAGCCAAACAGTTTTCAAATTATACTTACCATTCTTTATATGATGTGAGCACTGATCAACATTAAAATGGAGACATGTTTAAAGAAGTATTAACACAGTTATGAGCACCAAGCCTCAATGTACTACCTCCCCCCCTACTTTGGTCTTTAATTTTAAAAACACAAATGAGTTGCTCATTCTCAGAAGATTGATTTAGTTAAAACTTTTCAAACTATTCCTGTAGTCTAAGATAGATTTGGTGGTTGATCAAAAAAGTTACAATGGTTTCATAATTTTTGAAATGGACAGTTGTTTTTGTACTTTTAAGTTTTATTTAAGAGTTTAAAGGAGGACAGCCTGGTCTACAAGAGCTAGTTCCAGGACAGGCTCTAGAAACTACAGGGAAACCCTGTCTCAAAAAAAAGAAAAAAAAAAAAAGAAAAAACCCAAGAGTTTAAAGGATTGTTTTGAATCTAGTTCTCTGTTCAACTTACAGATCATGTTATTTCAATCAGTATGGATCCATTTTTCCAAGTGGCATCAACAAGCTTACTACAAAATGAGGAGTATAAGCATTGTTAACCTTTGGTATAAATTGTTCTTAAAATATCTAGTTTAAAATTACTATTAACTTTAAAAAGAGACTAATACAATAGTATTTTAAACTTTAACCCCTGTTCTTTTTGGTTGATTTTGTTTGTTTGTTTTTCCCCACCCTTATATTTATTTATTTATTTGAAAGCTAATTTAGTAACTGTTGCCTCTGCAGACTGATTCCAGTGTATTTTACCGAATTTTGGTAATTGAAGACTGTAGTGAGATATTTAGGGCCGTGTTGAGATAGGAGTCTTATTTTTACCACTGTTAATTGGTTTTCATCCAATGCCAGATTACCACCTGTGAAAAGAATCACACTGGAAAATGAGATATTAAATTTCTCTACTTTCTCAGCTCTTCCTCTTATGACTGTAATTCAGGGGCTTGCATTGGTCAGAGACCCCATGATCTAAAAACCATAGTATATTTTTGAAAGATGTCATAAATTATTAAGTCTTATGAAAGCACAAAAATAAAATTCAGACTAAGTTTTATATATTGTTTTCTGAGTCTTTCCTATGGTAACAGAACAGCAAGTCCCTTCGGACCATCTCAAATTCCCCAAGTGCTGATGAGCACTTTGAATTAATTTTGTTGTGTATTATACCTTATTTTAATAGAAATTTGAGAAATAACTTCAGTGATGCTTACAAAATGACAAGAGAAAATTGTTCTGATTGAGGTAATAATCAAGATATTTACTCCCTTCTCTTTGTAGGAAGTGGTACCAACTCAATTTCAACTGACTAAGCTTCAGAATAGACAGGTACATCTGATTATCAAGAAATCAGTATAAGTAGGTCTTATAGATTAAAGACCCAGAGGTTCATAGGCCGGACTGTTATTTTCAAAAGCTAAGACTAGAAATGCATCGTGACTATGTTAATGTTGTCAACGTGTAGTTAGAGACTGCTCGTTTGTTTCCTGGCTACCCTGACCTGAAATAATCACACAGAAACTCTATTAATTAAAAAACTGTTTGGCCAATCACTTAAGTGTATTGCTAGCTACCTCTTATATCTTAAATTAACCCATCTCTATTAAACCGTGCATCACCACAAGGTAGTGGCCAACTGGCAAAGTTCTGGCAGGCTCTGGCAGCTACATGGCTTCTCCTTGACACCCTCCGCCCTCCCCCCCCCCCGCCACTGCCTGCTCTCTCCTCCTCTATCTGTTTGAAATTCCTGTCTTGCCCTATATTGAGCTGCAATGGGTCCAAAGCCGCTTCCTTATTTACCAATGTTATTCACAGCATACAGAGGGGAATCCCTCATCATCAAGGTAAATGAAGATACTAAACAGGTCAAATTTAAACAAATTTAAACTTTAATCGTGTTTGTTTTGGGTCACTTGAGTTATACTTAAACATAGTTCAAATGAGAGGAAAAGAGAGAGTGGGAGAAAGAAATGAAAGAGAACAAAATATAGGGTGTGGGGAGAGATAGATAGATAGATAGATAGATAGATAGATAGATAGATAGATGATAGGTAGATAGATGATAGGTAGACAGACAGACAGACAGACAGACAGACAGATAGATAGATGATAGGTAGATAGATGACAGGTAGATAGACAGACAGACAGACAGACAGACAGACAGACAGATAGAGGCAGAAACACAGAGGCTGATTCAGAAGTTATAAACACAATAATTCCCAAGTATTCTTTCCAAAGAGTCTAAGAAATCAGTCCTTTGACCCAAATTCCTGTTGCCCTAACTGATCTGGCTTCTGTTGTGAGCCAGGCTGCCTCATCATCTTTCTGAAGGAAAGGTGGTGTCTCTGAGAAAATGACTCTTCCAATTTTATCCTTTTATCTAGAAGCACACATTCTTCCCTTTCCTCACAAAACAGGATGGCATCTTAGGATCAGAGAGAAAAATGTGCGTTTTATGTTCAGGCACATGATTTTAATGGGCAAGAAATCTCAACGGATGTTAAATAAACTGCATTAAGGAGACATTGGCCAGTAAGAGTTAGTTCCTGAAGCTGTTTTCTTTCTTTTCTTTTCTTTTCTTTTCTTTTCTTTTCTTTTCTTTTTCCATTCAAAAATTTACACTTCCTCCCCTCCTCCCATTCCCCTCCCACTCCCCCACTCACCATCCTCCTTCCCATGCTGTTTTCTTTTTAACATGAATAAACAACAACAACAACAACAACAACAACAACAAAACCTACTGTTAGGAGTTTGCTGTTGTTGCTGTCGGTGGCTTTTTTTCTTGTTGTTGTATTTTGTTCTGTTTTTTTTTTCCTAATTTGATGGATTTTTTAATGAAAAAATTATTTATTTTGCTAGAAGTAGAGGAATAGGCTGGGAAGACAGACATTATTAAGGATTGCATTTAAGAAATACATCTTTCATGACATTTCTTTAAAATTTATGATTTTTTTAGCTACATGTATGTATGTGCCCCACATGCAATCTGGTGTCTATCAAGGTCAGAAGATGACATCGGATTTCCTGGAACTAGAGTTACAGATGGTTGTGAGCTACTATCTGGACGATGGGAAAACAATTTAGATCCTTTGCAAGATGAAATGATCTTACCTGCAAAACCTCATGGCATTTAGATTTAAATATTCATTAATAATTACATCTTAAATTCTGGAGCAACCTTTAACAACTATTGCTATTAAGATGGTATTTGCTTCAGAACTGAGAAATGCAGAGTAGGAATATGTATATACTACTGTTTCTATCTCTTCCTTTATTTGATGAACAATTATAAAGGTTGGGAAATACTGCAATTTTTGCAGAGAAGAACCATCAATTTCAATTCAATTTGTTCCTGGTTTCTGTCCATTTATCCCATTTTGGAAAATTGCTGAGTCATTAGCTGGTAAAGACAAGAGGAGAAGGCAAAATACAAAGAGAAAAATAATGTGTGATTGCTTTCTCTGTTATGAGCTCCAAATGCTGACAGTGCCCAGCCCTTCCATTCTTGTTTTCCTTTTCTTTTCTTCCAATCCTGAATCTTATCATCCCTATTTTACAAAGAAAAACCCAGGCTTAAAAAAATTAATGTGATTACTCATATTTAATCAAGGGAAGGGCAATGGTCCCCAGATGCAAAACCCACTTTCTTGATCTTATACCAAGTTGTTTACTACTGGAAGTTTGGCTCACAAAGGAAAGGGCAATGTTCAGGGCCCTTTTGCTCCAGCAATTCTACAGTAAACTGACCTAAAACACTGGGCTTGTCTTTCTTCCTAGTCTTTCAGTTTCACATCTGTCCTTCCTTCTCTCTTTGCCTCTCATTTCTAGATAGCCAAATGTTTCATTTTTAAAACACATCACAGAGTTGTGGAGTAGTTTTTTCTGGATTCTCATTCACCCTGACTTCCAAGGTCACCGATTATAAGGTTAAAAATGACAAATTACAATTGCAATGATGAAGTGAATTAAAAGGTGAGTTGTATTATACCATGCCATGGAGATTTTTCTCTGTATGGTCACAATTCATCTGCACATCCACCCCATTACTATTTTTCTAATAATTTCATGTGAAGAACACAAGGCCTGAAAATGTACAATGTTTTTTAATTAATGGATTCAAATTCAGATCTGACAGAAATAATCAGGGGGCAGACTCTCTAATACACAGAGAATCTGTTCCATTTATAAAAGATTGCATACCAAAAAATATATGTATGACTGTATCTGACTTAAAAGTATGCAGTGAGGTCCAAATTTGTGTTAACCACTTGGCTAGGTTCTCAAATAGGAAAAGAACTCAGATATGGCCACCAATAGGGGATCATACTCGTATAGAAAACATATTTAGCATTGACAGAGATTGCTCATTTGTTTTCAGGTCACCCAGACACAAAATAATCACAAAGAAACTATATTAATTACAACACTGTTTGGCCAATAGCTTATGCATATTGCTAGCCAACTCTTACATCTTAATTTGATCCATTTCTATTAATCTGTGTATGGCCACAGGCTGTGGCCTGCTGATAAGGTTCTGGCTGGTGACTGCTGTCTTTCTCCTTTAGCAACTGCATGGCGTCTCTCCGATCCCACCTAATTTCTTGCTATATCTCTGTTCAGATTTCCCACCTGACTTTACTCTATTAAGCCATTAGCCAAAACAGCTTCTTTAATAACCAGTGGTAATAAAGTATATTCATAGTATACAGAGGGGAATCCCACACCATCTCCCCTTTTCTGTCTAGATAAAAAGGTTTTAACTTTAACAATAAAATTACAGTTATCAAGCAAGAATTATAGTTACAATATTTAGTCCATTTACATTTGTCATGGATGTGGAACCATCTGGGGCATTGCTTCTGGGGATATTGTTTGATCAAACCATATTAGCTGGTAAGGGATCTACAGCTTTCTACCCTCTGTGGAAACAAAAGCAGAACCTTTTTTTCCTAATGCAACATATCCATAGACCCAAATTTTGAACTCAAGATACCTTTAAAACACACACACACACACACACACACACACACACACACACACACAAGTTTAGCTTAGCAGCCTGCACAATGAAATGTCTCTCTCTACTTTGCTCATTCACAGTCAAAAAATTCAAAGAAAACACAATAATACACATAATCCGGACTGTGTATATTCCATCTTTATGAGGCCTTTTTCTTTACTCCTTTAATCTATGACTAGCTTTATTCTTTTATATTAATTTTACTGTCATTTTAAAGTATTTGTTTCAGTTTTTATAACTGTCTATACTCTTTTTCTTCTCTCTCCCAAGCCTATGTACATTTATCTAACATTGTGAACCATTCAGAGAATTTTTTTCATTTGAATTTGTCTTTATTGCATATCTGTAATCATTTTCTGACCAGGAGAGGGCTTTTTTTGAAAATGCTAAGTGGCCCTGCATGTTTGTTCTGCCCAGTTTAACATGAAGAGGGAATGTTCAACACCTTTGTGAGCCATGCTCACCACCCAACCTCCAGGATGCAGTGGGTCTATGTTGAGATTAAGCAATTTGTAACATGCTTCTCATAGACCCCATTTAAGTGCAAGATCTCCTAAAAAAAACAAAAAGACAGTTTGTTCTGACCATATAAACCATGAGATGCATCTTAAAGAAGCTGTGTAATTTTTTGCCACTAACTGAGTGAGGAAGACATGCCTCTGCTTGCAGTCAGCAAAAAGAATCTGTCTGAAAAAATGTGGCTACCAAGAAGTTATGTTTAACTCTGTTAAATTCCTATGTCTAGAATTCCTTCCCAAGCTCTCTCAGTTTTTATGTGGATGTAGTTGCCTTATGTTGGTGCATCATTTTGTAGTAGCAGACTATTCTTTCATTCCCAGAATCCCAGAACCTGAATAGTCACAAAGAAACTAAATTGATAACAACACTACTTGGCCAATGACTCAGACATATTTCTAGCTAACTCTTACATCTTGAATTAACCCATTTCTATTAATGTGTGTATTGCCATGAGTCTGGGGCTTACTGGTAAAGGTTCTGGGTGTCTGTCTCCTTCAGCAGCTACATGGTATTTCTTTAACTCTATGTACTTTCTCGTTATATCTTTGTTCAAATTTCCCTCTTGACTTTACTAAGTCAATGACCAAAACAGCTTCTTTAATAACCATTGATAATAAAACATATTCATAGCATACAGAGGGAATCCCATATCAGGAATAATGTAAACACATTGTATGCAAGCTACCTTTTATCCAAAAGAGGAGCTGAGGAACACTGAGAAGTATTTTTTTGGGGGCTACTGACATGAGGAGAAGAGTTATTAATACCATAGAAGACAGACAGACAGACAACAGCATGGTGATAACTCTTAGGAGAATTTAGGCCCCAGAACTAATGAGAGCACAAGGGGACTTTGTAAAGAGAAAACCAGGGTACATATGACTGATGTTGAGGTCTCTTCCTGTAACTTTCTGAGGATGAGGAAGATTTCAGAGCACACAGTTTGAAGCTATACTCTCTGATTGTCAGGCAGGAGGCAGGGAAATGGATAAGGAGTAGGATGGGTAACTATTATGATCTTCCTAGATGTCTATTCACAGACCCTGGTAAGAATCCTTGATACCTGGAAGTGTGCTGGATAGGGACTCTCAATATTTCAGATACCTTTCAGTGTACATGGGCATTTTGGGTAGGGACTAACAATGTTTCAGATACTTTTTAGTGTGCCTGGGTATACATACTCAGAATGTCTCAGAAGCCTGTCAGTGTACATGGGCATGTTGGGTAGGGACTTACAATGCCTCAGATACTTGTCAGTGTACCTGGTGATGTTAGGTAGGGACTCACCATGTCTCAGATACTTGTCAGTGTACCTAGGTGTGCTGGACGGGACTTACAATGTCTCAGATACCTGTCAATGTATCTACTTGTGTTGGTAGGGATTCATAATGTCTTAGTAGGGCACCTGTTAATGTATCTGGATGTGTTGGGTAGGACTCACAAGGCTCAGTAAGGCATCTGTCAGTATCTGTAAAAGGAAAACTGTTTACAGTAATTTCTGTCCCACGTGATCCCTCAGCCATTCAGTCACAAAGAAACACACAGAGGCCTACATTAATTATAAACTGGTTGGACTATTAGCTCAGGCTTCTTATTAACCAATTCTTACATTTTAAATTAACTCATAATTTATGTCTGTGTTACCCATGTGTCTTGATACCTTTTATCAGTGAGGCAATCTAGTCTTGCTTCTTTTGGTCTTGGTGATGACTACAGACTGAGCTTTTCCTCTTCTCAGAATTCTCCTGTTCTGGTCACCCTACCTATACTTTCTGCCTGGCTACTGGCCAATCAGCATTTTCT
This sequence comes from Arvicola amphibius, assembly GCF_903992535.2. Classification (NCBI taxonomy): domain Eukaryota; kingdom Metazoa; phylum Chordata; class Mammalia; order Rodentia; family Cricetidae; genus Arvicola; species Arvicola amphibius. The sequence continues at coordinate 13,555,114 of NC_052055.2, read as the reverse complement.
TAAACCAGTGCAAGTGACAAATCTTTACAGGGTGCAAGACTATTGTCCCACAGCTGGAAACAGTTGTTACAACCTAACTGTAATCTTTCAGTATATACATAAGCTAGGGAAAACAACATCTAATTGTTTTGCCAGTTCAATATTCTATTAAAACAAGACACCTATCTATCCTTTGATATAGCAATTTTTCTAGTAGATCTATAATCAAAACAAATTTATGCATATGTTTATAAAACTAAAATTCTAAAAAACACTCTTCATAACAACACCAGGAGAAAATACTTAAATGTTTGTCAATAGAATAGTTGCTATTATACTATGAGGTTTAATCTACAATACAAAATGTTAATGGGAATGAATGAATTTTAACTAATTCAGCGATCATAGGTAAAATATGTATAATACTGAATGAAAGGATCTAGACCTTAAAATGCATACTATAAGTTTCTGTAAATGCAAATTTAAAAAATAATCATGAGGGGCTGGAGAGACTTCTCAGGGTTAAGGACACTTGCTGCTTTTGCAAAGACTTGGATTCTTTTAATCTAACCTATACAACACACACACACACACACACACACACACACACACACACACACACACACTCCTCAATTTCCAAGCTTCAGTACCTCTATTTTGTTTTTTGAGAAGCCTACCTGCAGGAAAGTCCCCTGCTAGAGAACCTGAGGCAGGTGGGGGAGGGAGAACAGGGTTTTGCCCCAGTATGGAGAGCCTAGAGAGTGGAGTGTCTTGCCAGGTGGGTGGTCACTCACCTCCCTGTCCTCTCTGTAGACGCAGGCTGTATTTCAGAGTTCCACTCCTCTGTTTTTAAATCTTGTTAGCTATTTGTTTTTTTTTCCCATTCTGTGTTTATGTGTAACAATCAACCTAAATGGCTGTTCTTTTATATGCTAGTGGTTATAAAAGGTTTGGTAGCTGCCTAAAACCACACTTAGGCATACAAATACCAATATAAAACCTTGATCTTCATCTAACAATCAAGCATTTCTGTTGCCTACACCTAGCATGATTATAATTCAAGTGGAATAATAAAGGACTATTTACCTTCCCTCATAAAAGGAAAGCTTGACATTTCTTTGTTTTGCTTTTAATTTCACAAAATTTTTGTTAAATCACTTTTATTACTGAATTTATTTTGGCTTTCAGGCTTTCCTTACTCTATTTAACTGAAATTATCAAGTTACTCTTTCAGTGGTTTTTGTCTTTCTCTCTCCCTCTTTTGAATTTTGTTTGTTTTTACATTTTTGTTTTTCTAAAAAAATGTACTTTGGTATAATTTACATACATTCATTATAGTTCTTTAGAATAAATTTTTAGAAGTAGACTTACTGAATCAAAAATTGTGTACTTGTTAAGATTCTAATATATACCACTTTATCATTATTCAAGTTTTCCTAAGGAATAAATGTGACGTTAAAGCAAAATCCTCTTTCATTTTTGAGTCTCCAAGTATTTCTCTATTTAGAATAGAAAAAAATGTCACCATACATTTTCATTTACAGATATAAACTAGAAGACAGAATAATATTATAAAGTCATAAGTCTTAAAGATCAAAGTGATAGTAGTTCACGCAGGTAGATTTATAATTGATCAAAAGGCTCCAGGGAGTATTCTAGACACAGTCAATATGAGTCTGTCAGGTTATCTGCAGTCACATGCCAAAGAAGGCCACACTCAGCTCTGTCCTGTCCAGGGCTCTTATTGATCATTTGACTAAGAGGATTGGCTTATGTGTTTGCCCTTCTCTTATACGTTTAGTTTGATGGTGAGGAAAGTATACTGAATGTTTGAAAGATACAATTCTAGGTATTACAGAGATGAAAGTGGTAGATTAAACTTAACACAAATCCAGTAGATTATGAAATAGTAAAGCTACATAAATTTTAAAAATAAGAATATGGGTGTATTGGATTATTCAGAGAAGTACAATTCTTTGTTTTTATTGGGCTCATAATCCTCTGATGGCAAGAGTCATAGAAAAAGAGAAAGAAGGCAGAAAGCAATGCAAGATCAAGGTGGTATCAAGTAAGGCTGCCCATAATAATGCCCAGTCATGCCGGGCGGTGGTGGCGCACGCCTTTAATCCCAGCACTCAGGAGGCAGAGGCAGGCGGATCTCTACGAGTTTGAGGCCAGCCTGGTCTACAAGAGCTAGTTCCAGGACAGGCTCTAAAAAAGCTGCAGAGAAACCCTGTCTCGAAAAACCAAAAAAAAAAATAATAAAATAAAATAAAAAAAAGGAAAAAAAATGCCCAGTCACTTGAGATATCATCACACAAGATAAAGCATGATATGTCTTTGGGTTTCTCCCATCTTCTTGTTTTTTTGGGTGAAAAGTTATCTTGTGGAACTTTTAATTGCCGTGCATATCTGATTTGAATTTATCAAGCCTTTGAGTTGCTACTGAAGACACAGACAGCATCTGTCTAGTTGTTCTGGCCATGGGCCTTGGAGCTATTGGAACCCTTCTGTAGAGGATGCAACAAAAACCTTCTTAAAAGATCTATGTATCTATCATCTATTTATCATCTATCTATCTATCTATCTATCTATCTATCTATCTATCTATCTATCATCTATCTATCTTTTAGAGAAGTTGAATATGAACACTCTTAATAGTTGAACCAAAAGCGTCAATGACAAGAAAGGTCTACTAAGCCAATTTCCAATCCCAGGGAACAAGCTATACACAGCAAACAGGCAGGCTTCTAAACTGCATCCATTGTAGTCTACAACCTGGCCACTGCATTAGTTTGGTTTCTATAGTCTTGAGAAAATGCCATGACCAAAAGCAGCTGGGGGAGAAAAGGGTTGATTGATTCTGACAACTCTCAGGTGTCACACTATGGAGAGAGAAATCAGGGAAGGAGCTGAAGGTAGGATCCTGGAGGCAGGGACTGAAACAGAGGGCAGAGGAGAACATTGCTTATTGGGTTTCTTCCCAAGGGTTGCTCAATCTGCTTTCAAATAGAACTCAGGGCAAGCTGCCCAGGCATCGTACTGCCCGTGGTGAGCTGGGCCCTACCACAATGATCAATAATCAAGTTGGTGATTTTCTTAGAGACTTGCTTACAAGCCAATATTCTGCATGCATTTTCTCAGTTAAGAATCTCTCATTTTCGATATGTCCAGATTTGTGCCATGTGGACAACATTATGTTTTCACTCCTCAGGATATGCAGTTCTACATAAGAACTAGGTATTCTCCTGAGACAGGCACGTAAAAACATTCCAGGGAAAGGTTGGCAAGTGTCAGTGTCCTAACAAATCTGAAGATTAGTCAGCCATGCTACACTTCAGTATTTCTTTAATTTAACCTAGAATGTCAATGACTGTCACCATCTTTCTTTATGACCCTCCAACTGATACAACATCTGGTCCACATCACCTGATTGATGGAATATGGAATATCGTTTTTTACAGGTCTTCTTTTGCCCATGTGCAATTACTATTGTCCGCGAAAAGGGGAATATTACGAGTAAATACTCTGGGCACTGGGAACAATTTCCTCCTCTCATATTGTAATGCGCTATATCTACTTCATGCTAATCAGAACTAGTTATGCCAACAGTTCTGTTCATGTCTATTACTTCACTGATATGAGGTATAAAGGAGGCACGTGATAGTTTTTGTTTGCTTGTTTCTTTGTTTTGTTTTTTGAGACAGGGTTTTGCTGTAGCTTTGGAGCCTGTCTTGGAAATAGCTCGTGTAGACCCCAGGCTGGCCTTGAACTTACAGAGATCCACCTGCCTCTGCTTCCTGAGTACTGGGATTAAAGGCGTGCACCACCACCACCCAGCTGATACTCTTTATTTTTGTATTAATAGATTCTATTACTTGTGCCTTGTGAAAATACAATCCCTGGGGAATAGAAATGCTGCAAACAGGTCTCTATGAAGTATGACAAAAGCTAATTATCTCTACTCTTACCATTTAGATACTAGGGCCAGGTGCATTGCTGATGGAAGCCATGGTGCCTCCAAGTGGTGCTCATTTCATTTGCTTGTCACCTGGAAAATCAGGAGGAAAAACAAAGAAGGTGCAATTTCTTTACAATGTTTTCTCTCATTGCTCAAATTGCCTTCTAGCATTTCTGCATCATCTTCAAAGCCCCTCTGGGCAATCAGAGGACTGCAGAGTTTCCCCTGGTCAAATAGGAGTGGAGATACAAGAGCAGGTTAGGAGAAAGGAGAAGAAAAACAACCAGTACACACCGTAAGACGGTCTTTGGGAAGTAGAAATAATTTCTCTCAAGGAACAGATTACTTAACTCTTCTCATATATTTAAACTATTCAATCAGAAACTTGGCAAGCATTTGTAGAATAATTATTTAGAAGAGTTTAAATAATACTTTAATTTAAAAAGATGGACACTTTCATCTCTCAAACTTGTGAGGTCGGCATTCTTAGAATTAAAAAAAAACCTATGTTTTTCAAGTCATATTATTAACCATGTCAACAAGCCTAGAGAAGTTAGAAATGCACAGGTTATCTTTCTGAAAATCTTTTTACTCTACTTAGCTAAAATTAAATTATCTTATTGAAAAGTCTATTACTACTGAAATATTTTTTGGATAATTTACCCTGTTTTCCTTTACAGATCCAACTATAGATGCCTTAGTTGTACAATTAAAATTTATTTTTTGCTTGTTGGTTTTGACTGCGGGTTTGCTGAGGGCAAGGTCTATCCTATTGCAGTATTCCTTTCTTAAATCTGGAACCAAAGGGTGACAACGAAGCAAGGAAGTCCCCATGCTTTTCTGCCTCTCTGTGATCCTCCGTGTACGACTCTGCAACGAGATCGTAAGATGTAATTACACAAGCATCTAGCAGGGTTATGGTTATATTACTCTATGCAACAAGTCATGCAAGACTTTAACAGTTTAGATGAACAACAATCATAGGAACTCTCAAGGAGTTTGTCTCGGGTATTCAAGCTGAACTCTTAGCTGGGTGAGATGCTCTCACCAAGGCTATGAGAGTGGAAAGACAGTGAATAGATGATCCGTGGCTGCTCCTGGCATCCTTCTCTCTTTTCAGTTCTGTGTGGTCCTTTTTCATATGCCAGTTTGGGCTTCTGATCATGGATGTCTCCTGATGGTGTTTCGCTTGCCTTCCATTAGTCACTGGAGAAAAATGGTTACTTCTACCATAAGCTGCTAACAGCAATAGTCCCAGAAACCCACTAAGTTTGAATAGTAGAAGACACTGAATCATCTCTTGATTGGATTTATGCCAAATATACTTTTCAATATAGGATGTGAAATGGAAAATAAAGTAGCAGCCTATTTTAGATGTGCAATTTGATGCAACTGTGTCTAAAATATGAAAACTGAACATTGTCTTCTAAATCATAGTAGCAATAACTCATCGATGAAAGTGGGATCACATTGTTGAATTCTGACAGAAAATAACCATTAAAAAATGAAATAGTGCCTTTAAGTGTGATTTCATCCAATATAATCCAGACATTCAAGTTTATGTAATTTCAGGTGTGGCAGAAGATTAAAGAGGAAAAAAATGGCCAATGTATGATTTGCTTCTTCTTCTCCCTTTCTTTACCCATGTAGAGGATGAAATAAAATTCCTTTGGAGAAAACAGAACTTAATCACCTATTTTGTTCATGACACGTGCATCTGTAAACCAGTGAAATGCTCTTGGCAACTTTTCATACTATGTAGTAAGAGTGACGACAACCGCCCCCGAATTGGGTGACCTAGAAGAGCACAAAACTGACTGCTCATAAACAGAGAATCTTCCTCGTTCTTCCCTGGAAGATGCTAGAAAGTCTTCCCGGCTACTAGAAATGAATGATCCAAAGTCATCTCTGGGACGGGAGAAGAGAGGAAGAAGGACCCTCACTTTAGGACACTGAGGACACCAATAAACATTCCTCCATTTTCATGGATAAATGGACTCAGTGCCGATATAATCATTAGCCGAGTCCGGTGGTGGTGTTCTTTGCGATATGCCCGGCTCTTAAGACTGCTTGCTTTCTGCTTTCCACACCCGACTAGCTACCGAGTCTTTTAGTTGTAGGCTTTGTTGAGTCTAACGCAAAGCGTAAGAGTGTTAGCCCGCCATTTCATTGGCCTGAGTGTTCATACCCACCGCAGCATTTTAGCCGTCTCCTTTTCTTTCTTGCCTGTAAATACACGTCGTGCTCTCCTAACTCAAGGACTTCCCAGTTCTCTGTGAGAATTAAAATTTAGAAAGTGACAGATTATTTCTTTTTGAGACGAAATCTGTCAATAAAGCAGGGGAAAATGCTTTGGCTTGGCAACCCATTCTAGAACTCATATTTCTGTGAGATGATGATGTTGAGTGAAAAGATTTCCTATGGCTGCTTGGAAGAGCTAGTATTTTGGAATTCTTTATATCTGTGGAGAGATAAGCCTGGATAGCCATAACTCTGATGATTTGATTTATTTATTTACTTTAACTTCAGTAAAAGAATCTCCATCTTGCCATAGAGCAATGAGTGACAGAAATTCTTACTGCAGACTCCCTAAGAAAAAGCACCACTGGAAATTCAAGTGTCAAAGTGGGAGAGTTATGGCTTTGTAGTGCAGCCATAGCATGAAAGAATGATTCCTAAGGCATTTTCAATCTGCAACACCTTTTTAAAAAAATAGTAAGAAAAATGACCTCGCTTCTAATTCGTTTTCCCAGCACTGATGTATTTGAGTTAGCAGTGTCTGGATCTAAATTAAGATTAGTCTCTAAAGTGCCTTTTGGCGAAGGAAAACTATAATGATTTTATTACTCTTTTACATGAACCAGGAAAGGGAATTTTACAAGCATGAAGAGGTTTTTAAATAGAGCGGGTAATGGAGGAAAAAGAAAAGAATAGGAAGGATAGGTAGAATCAGGATCCTTTTGGCTTGTTTTTTGGGCTTCGCACATCACAGGTAGGTGCCAGAGATGTAACCCGCTCACTTGCTTAATCTTATTTTTTTTTCACTATCAATCCGCAGGGTGCGCTTTCCACCCAGCATTAAGCTGAAGTTGCAAAAGAGAATCTGGAGTAAGGCGAGTGAGGACAAACAAAAGGGGCCATTCTCCCCTGGCTGCCTGTGTGTCATTCCCATTAATGTCAGCAGGATTACATACATCCACGTAGGGAAACGTCCGTTTACAAATGGACCCAGTCAACCACTCTCCCTGTTACCGCCACTTCCATCCCTTGAAACTGGAAGAGATTCATATGGGGTGTGTTTGTGTTTGCTTAGAAAAGACATTGTCTCAGAATGGGCTCCTAATGTTGTAAACCTAATGATGCTCTCCCCCTCCACTTTCTTTCCTCTGTGCTAAAGGAAAGCAGCTGGCTTGTAAGCATCTATCCATTCTTTCCTTTGTCCCACCACCCGAAATTCCAGAAAAAAGAATAAAAACCAAACAAACAAACATCAAACAGAAACAACAAAACAGCTGCTTGACTCCTAGCTCATTGGCATTATTTTTGTAAGGCAAACCATATAATTGAGAGATACTGAGGTCACCAGATTATAAATAGAATCTAAAGTACTTTATGACAAGATATGCTTGCTTGCCACTAAAGAACTTCTTGTAGTTCGCAGTTTCCCCAGAATTATCTGGTATAAGTGGTGGAGACAGTAAAGCTGAAGCCGTAGAAACTGCTGTGACCTATATTTTCATGTTTCACATAAATTATTATTCTGCTTAAGGTGGGAATAGACTCCACTCTTTGTGGCTCCATTCTTTTGAAGCAGGTGTCTTGGGTGTGCCAGAAAGGGAGAAGAATAAAAGAACTGAAAAGAACAGCACTCTGTTAATATAGAAAGCAGAGATTTCCAAGCCTGCTGCAAAGTTGCCAGTTGTCTTGCCATCAAGCAAGAACACAGCGGTATACTTAGCACAGCACCACCGAGTCTGTTGGGCCAGGCACTTGCATCTTGGTCTATCTGCGCACCAGTCAATAAGGCTAAAATTATGCAGCCGGGGCTTGTTTACTTTAACGCTTCTGGCAATCTACCAGGGGACTTTTCAAAGCATTAGCAAGCAATTTAAGGGAAAATGAGTGGTTGAGAGGTCAGGGTGAAATATTTACTTGGGAAGGTCAATTGAATATTTGAAAAGAGTAACAGGTTTGCCTTTTAGGATCAGGTTAATGTATCCAGTGGTCTATTTGATCCTAAGTAATGAAGTTGTAGAAGATGGAAGTCTTAGAAATGTTGATTATTGCCTGACAAGGACCACGGTGAGCATGGATAGAAAAAAAAAAGCTTGTCTGTGTCTCTAGGTAAATGCCGTCTGTTGCAGGACAGGTCAGAGCCTGCTGTCATGGCCCTTACTTTCAACCTCCTCATCAAGAGACCAACAGGACAGTCATATCCTCCTCAGTAAAGCCATGCCTTTTGATCCTTTGTCTGAGACAGTCATAAATGCCACGGATTCTGCACAGACCGTTGGCAAGAAGTGTAGGACCTGGTAGTTTTCGGAGGCAGCTTCTGCAAACTGAGTCCCTCAGCCACATTCCAACATGGTTGGCTTTTTTGAAACGGCAGTATAACCAATTGCAATTGCTGCATTTGAGTTAGATCTGCGATAAATAAAAAGAACTGGAATCTATCAAGTTTTCTTTTCCACAGTAGAAAAACTTGTGTCATTTAAAGCAGTAGTGATGTATGTGAGAACATTTAGACTATTAAAAGAAGAGGGTGGGAAACGGGAAAGGGTCGCGCTTTCCAGTGCCAGCGTCTCTGTGCTTATGGTGAGCGTAATTCTCACAGATGGGCAGCTTACTTTTAATTTTTACACATCACACTCAGTGAATTAAGTGGTCACAAACCTAATAACGATGAAAATAAACAAAATGCTGTGCTTTCTATTTTAATATTTATTTAATTATGTTTTGCAACGTGCCAGATCCCAAAGCCTCTTTTCTTGTATGATCCAACATAAAAGTTAACTGTCCAACCGGAAAGTTAAATACTCTTCGAGCCTTTATTTTCTGCCTTAAGTAAACTGAACCCAAAAAGTATTTAGCTCGTGGATTTGATTCTTAATAGGAAAATTTATATATGTGCTCGGCAAATCTTTGCTTGCTGTTTCTGTGCCCCACACTCTCCAGGCTGGGAAGGCAGAGGGGGAAATCTTCAAAAAGGGTCCTTTTCAGACACAGATCTTTCATCTACTCACTAGAAATTCTGAAAAAAAAATTAAACTGGCATTTATGACCAAACTGCTTGCTATGGCTTTAAGTGAGGACTGAATAAATGTACCAAATTTTGAAAGCAATTTGGTTAGTGAAATCCAGCTATATGAAACCCAAATTTGTATCAGTGACAATAATACACTTAGGGTATTAGATGCTACATGAGAAAGAAAACAACTTCAACTGATCTCCATTAAGTTAAACGTCGGGTTGAGTGGAGTGGTGCTTTAGAGTTTCATTTTTATCTCCTAGAGAACACGCTCAAAGGTGCTTTCGTGGTGTGACTTTGGGGATTGTCTTCATGCACATATACTTTGTGTTTTGTAATAACACTTCCTGTCATCATGTGAGGCAGAAAGGAGGAATCATCAGCCAGCCTGGCTCTGGTATAATCATAATATAAAATATATTTTAAGTTTAATAAAGGTAAATTATGTGTCGAAAGGCAAAGCAACCTATAATTAATAGCAACTTGGCTTGTGATAGCCAAAACACATCAAAGCAGTCTCTTTCTTATTGACTAATGTATATGCTCTGGGCAATCCCTCCTCCGGCACCACTTCACCTCCATCATTTGGGGTCTTTTAAGTTTACTATTCAAGTTTAATATCTATAATAGTATAAGATGTCAATCGAAAGTCTTTTTTTAAAAAATGCATTATCTACTTGTTAAATTCCATGTTCTGTGGGTAAACAGTGATTATTTCAGTTTGTGAGAGTGACAGGAGTGTGCATGTGTGTGTGTGTGTGTGCATTCCTGTGTACATATGTGTGTGAGTGGGGATTTCACACTCCTCATTTGTAAGATGAATGAGGGCACAGATGTATGTTATTATCAGCTGCATTTGCAAATGAATATTGTCCTCATAAACTCTGAATTTGTCACTCCTTATACCAAAGAGACACAAAACTGATAGATGTGGTTAAGGTCCAAAAGAGAAATGTGTTAATTCTTTTGATAAATGGTAAGGGAAGGATGCTCTTAAAGCTTAGGTTACTCCCATTTATTTTTCATTCGCTTTAGGAAGCTTTGCAATATGACAAGGTGTTGAACACCTCAAAAACTAGAAGGAAAATATATCCCCTTTGTAAGAAGCAATAAATAAAGTTGAAAAAGCCTTTGCTTGTTTTGAAATGCTGTTTGAATAATCGAGAAGCAGACCAGAATTTACTGCCAATCTTCTTGTGAAAATTTGAAGTCAATCAGAAATGCCACTTTTCTTGTTTCTAGCTGCAGTTGCTGCTTCTCACTTTGACAGAGTGGAATCTTCCTGTAACTCGGCAGGCCCATGGCTCGTAGGAAAACCGTATTTTCTAAGTGTCCTTATTACCTTTCAAAGGCAATTAGCAGACGACTTATGTAGCCATCAGAGCCTGGGGTAGAGCTTCTCTGCTTGCATATATTCCCAGTTTTAGAAACTTTGTGACTAAAGCTTTGCACAATTAAAAGTCACACCCAGAAATGTGTGCAGCCTCCAGAACCTTCCCAGCTTCCCATGTTGTATGCTTCAAATCTTCCAAAAGGACTTGTCTATGACAATTGTTTTTACTTGAAGGAAAAATCATCTTCATAATTAAACCAACCAGTTGTAGATGCTTGTCCATCTTGTGTTTAATTTTTACTTCATGTAATGTCTTTCTTCAAAAGCCCTTTCTTCATTTTTTTGTGGACACTAGATATGGACAAAACAAAGGTAGTGTGCTGTGTATATTTTAGTAACCTCTCTAGTCTCCAATAGAACCACTACCTATGTACAGAGTGGCTTAATTTCTTTCTCCTCAAGATACTTCTGTTCAGATGGCAATCCCTATGCTTGTCTGAATAATGTCTTAGTGTGCACAGATAAAGCTCGAGATGGACTTCCGAGAGCAAGGCTTCCCTCTCCGCGTACCTTCATGAAGACAAGGTGTCATTGTGTCCTTGCTTCGGAGATGCACTGTCTGGGGTTTAAACGAGTCAGCCAGTGGCCAGGAGAAAGTTCGTTAGGACGGCAACACCAAAGGCCCAGTTTATTGTTTTCTTCTCAAATAAATTTTATTATTTTGATCTCAAATGATCTTCCCTGTCTTTCAATGTGCAAGTTTGTGTCCAGTTTTTTAATGTGCAATAACTAGTTTATATATTTGTGTGTGTGTGTGTGTGTGTGTATGGTGATTTCAGAATGGAACTACGTTCATAACGCTGACATTTCCAACCATAGTTTTAATTCTCCTGTAGTCACAGAAACAGTCGAACGCTTTTCCTTCTGCTTGCGCTTTGGTTTCCCACAGAAAAAAAGCAAAAAAAAAAAAAAAAAAAACAAAAAAAAACAAAACAAAACAAAAAACAAAACCAAACAAACAAAACCCCCCCACAGAAAGAACAACAAAAAATACTATTTAGATACATTAAAGCTACCAATCACGGAAAGTTCCATCAGCAGAAAAGGGAATGACCCCCCCTTTAGTAATTAGCACCAGCGGTGATAGAACCATATCACCATTTACCCACTAAGGGAAATACAAGGTTTGAAAGGCACCTGTGGTCTCCAACAGTGATGGCAACAGCAATTGAAGGCTAAGCATATAAACATGTCATCAAGACCTTGGAATCTTTGTGTTAAAATCTAGCTTTACTATATTAGAAATCCTGTTTAGTTTTAAATTTCTCTTAGAAACTACTAGGTCTTTTATTTTTCTGTATTGAAATACTAATAGCATTTGTATGCCTGCCATAGAAAATGTTATTTTTTTCCTGCTTAATGAGAAAAAAAATCCATTTAGCTAAAAGAGTCCAAGGGTTGGTTGAAGCTTTTCATTAAAATTTTTTTTTTTTAAATAGCTTTGAAGTGTTATAGGAAAATGGTCTGGGATTTCTGATGTTAGTTACAAGGTTTCCAAATCTTTTTTTTCTTTTTTCTTTTCTTTTCTTTTTTTTTTTTTTAAAGCAAAAGACAAATGCTGAAAAAAGAAGTGAAGATTAGGCTTATTCTGGAAGAAGAAAGCAATTGCCACCTGGTAATTCACATTATGGTCTAAAATACACACTCAAGCCTTTCCTGATCCTTGAGATGCTGCGCAGTTGACCAACACACAGATTCTGATTTTTAAAGCTCTTATGACTTTTAATATTCCAAATAACTTTCCTCTCAGTCTAAAAATGTTCCACAGTTAATCTCGGGCCCGCAGTAACGTTTTACATTTGAAGAAATACTTAAGAAAGAAATCAGCAGAATAACCTTAAATAGGAACTGACATATTTTCTTACACTTACATATTATCCAAATAATTCAAAAATTCACCCTCAACTGTCAAAGTTTTCTAAGGTCTTTAACTCACTGTAGAACTGCTGCTCTTTGGAGCACAAATCTTATAATAGGAAAGCTCTGAAGTGATCAAATTGCCTTGACTGTGTAGGTTCTGTGGAATCCTTGGGATTTCTGAGCTCTTGATTTTAGGAGCGTGTACTACAACCCTGCACACTTCTTTAGGCTGCAGTCCCATTACAGAGGATGCTACAAGTCTAGATGACAGCATTGCCTCAAGGTAACAAAATAGGAAAAATTATAATTTTATTTCACCAACTTAATTTTTCTCTGATTAAAAAGAAAAACTTTAAAGTTGAAACAGTGAACATAAAAGGGAATCTTGCATGGCTAGTTTTAACGGAAATATATGCAAATCAAAGTAGAGAATATTCTTTAGTAATTCAGACACATATGATATGCTTTTTAATATTATTGCATTACAGCTAAATGAAAGACAGAAGGTAATAGTCATTTCTGTATTTTGGATTCAAATCGTTCTCTAAGTTGTTATATTCCTTTTCACATTTTATGCAAAACTCGTTTGAAACAATGCATGTGTCCTAGTTAAATAAGGCTCACTCAAGCACCTTGATCACTACACGGAATTAAAACAGAAAAAATAATCAGCCATTAAAATGCAAGCTTCAAGGGGAAATACCTTTCAGCAGGAAGCAACACATGATTCCAAAAATGTCAAGCCGTTTCCATACCGTGCGCGCCATGTGTGAGCAGGTGGACGTGCAACTTTCTAACAGCATTTCCCTGTCAATAACTCCAGTATAAGCTTGAAAGTTTTATGAAGAATTTAAAAGAGCCCAATTAAAACAGTTTCACTCACTCTGGTAATCATGAGTTCAATAACTGCAAAGTTTGTCTTTTCTTTCTTTCTTTCTTTCTTTCTTTCTTTCTTTCTTTCTTTCTTTCATGAGATTTCTTCTCCCTTCATTCTTTAACGTTTCTATGAATTGGTACCTTTTTAAACATAATCAGATGGAAGCTACAGATAAATTTTCTAATATTAAAAGCATTTTATCTGTACATACATACATATGATGGCGTCATAAGACAACACTCAAAGCAACGATAACATTAATGAGTTCCGATCTTATAAGTGGCACTTTTAGGCTACTTAGAATGTAAAACAAAGATTTCAGATCACCATTTGAGAATAGTAAAAAAATAGAGGCAGAGAATAACATTTGCTTTGTCACTGTAAAACCATTTAGGATACAAAGTTTACATCCTGATTTGTTTGGTCATTTGTCCAATTTATTTCCTAAACCAAAGGATAATGTAAATTCTATTTTGTGTAAATATTTAATCTTGCTTCTCTAGGCTAATGACTTTATTATGATAAATTGTTGGTTCATTGTTAGTTTAACCTGTTCTTCAAACCATGAGAGCTAGATCTGTAAGTCTCCTATTATTTTTCCCCCAGGGAAACCTCCCCTTTGTTTCATGATAGAAACTTCTTCAAACCCCTCAACTCTCTCGGACATGAGCATATTCTGACATTTTCATAGACTTCCCATTCTCATTTTGGTGCTTCAGGAAATCTCTAAAGCCCTTTCTGCATGTAAAGTAGGGAACAGTGACTTAGTGTTCATGGGTACCACGCATCGAATTCTTGCCTCAGATCCTTATTGACTGCTTTCGTGAGGATTTCCCTTAGTGCTCTTCGGCAAACACTTCTCCAGAAGGAACTCACTGGCAGCTTACGGTGAAGACACTGAGATGAGCACTGAGATTTACATCAGTTACCCTTTCTCCCCTACACATAGCCCCCCTCATCTCAGTGACACTGTATAGGTAGACGTTTCTGAGTTCCTCACAGTAACCTGAAACTTTGGCATTTTCCTGGATCGCTCTCTTTCCTATTACGCATCTGATTTGCCAGTAAATCCTACCTGCTGAACTTTCAAAACACGAGTAGGATATGATTATGCTTTCCCATGTGCCAGCTACTAATGGGTTCCCCTCTCACAGCCTCTTGCCTGGATATCCCAATGGCTTTCCATGGCTCTTCCCTCTGTGTGTTCTCTCCATTAGTTTTATACACAGCCGTCTGGGTTATTTTGCCAAAACCCAGGTTTCAATATACCGCTGGTTTGTTCCCCAACACATGCTTAACCTCCATTTTATTGTTGTTATTGTTGCTGTTCCCTGTCCTGAAACTCCTTCCTCAGATGTCACCCCAGAGGGAAAATATGTAGTATGTCCCCCATATACAATGACACCACTGTCTCATCCTGGTTTCCCTAGCTACCTTTGCAATAATAGCTTCCCGTTCCTTTCAATTTCTCTACACAAGCTTACGCTGTTTTTACTATATATTTGTCTTGTCTAAACTCCTCCTTTCCGAATGGAATACAAACTACAGAAAGGCAGAGTTTTGTTGTTGTTTCCTCTTTTGTTTCATAGACAAGAAAATGGAAGACACTCAAGAAATATTTGTGGAAAGAATGAGTGTGTGAACAAAGACCTATCTGAGATATTGTCATCTGTACGTTAGCATCAGACAAATACATTACTAACCACTTTGTTTGAGCAGAGATCACTAGAATCATCTATATGGGGTTCTGCTCTTGACTTCTTCATCTGACTTGTCAAGCACGAAACACTAATTTCTGATCTGGTACCTTTCTCACGTTTTCGTGTTGTCTGCCACATGGCTTGTC
The DNA here is from genome assembly GCF_903992535.2 of Arvicola amphibius. Lineage (NCBI taxonomy): Eukaryota > Metazoa > Chordata > Mammalia > Rodentia > Cricetidae > Arvicola > Arvicola amphibius. The sequence goes on along the minus strand of NC_052055.2, from coordinate 13,539,950 downwards.
ATGTAAGACAGAGTCCCAAGCAAAGAGAACAAATTCAACAGCAAACTGTCTGTGTAGAATATAGTGAGTTGCATGAAAAGGTTTAGAAGTGTCAGCATGCAGGGATGATGAGATGGCCTGGGAGGTGCAGGCTTTCGCTGGCAAGTCTAACGGCCTGAGTTTGATCCCTCGAGACTTATTGTCTTAGACTTCCATACATGTACCATGCCACTCACATGCTCTCTCTCTCTCTCTCTCTCTCTCTCTCTCTCTCTCTCTCTCTCTCTCTGTCTTGCATGCACACAGAGAGGAACAAATAAATACATGTCACTTGGGTATCTGCAACTCACATCCAATGTAAAAGGTATTGTGTTTATCAGTGGACCACTGCATTTCCTACTGGATGTGTGATCTGCAGAAGTTTCTGTTCTCTGTGTGCACATAAATGAAATGTAGACAGATATATAGAAGAGTAGAGGCTGTCTGTGGTGCTTAAAGCATTGACTAGCACATAGCAATTGCCCAGAAGCTTTCTCTAGTACTAACCTATTACAGTTGGTGCCATTATCTTAGACTAAGTATCATATTTTACACCTGACCACAGCTTAAGCAACTTGACAGGATCTTATGTCAAACTCTTAATTTCACTTTGTCCCCTTTTCTCCCTGTGTTTAACCTTCATCAAGAGCCCCTTATCTCTTTCTTGATGAACTCATTTTAAGCAGGAATAGGTGTTCCACAAAAGGAAAAACTGAATACACCTGGTAACTTTTTCTCCCAAAAGTTTCATCTCTCTGGAGTGGCTTCCTTGAATGATCCAAATTAAAGAGATTTATGTCTACCTCAGTAACCACTTTCTATCAGTCTCTTTTGTGATGTGTCCTCTCATGCCTGGATTTATTTTTATTTTCCTCTTTTCTCAATGATCTGTCAGTCCTAAGTAATGTAAAATCTAAGAGACCGACGAACCTCTTCAGCACAGTCCCCTGATAACTAAAGCCATACCTGGCTGTAGATGCTGAGAATAGATTTGTAAGTGGCAGATGGAAGAAAGAATGAATAAGTGAATAATTCGACTTCCTGGTCTAGAATAAGATTCCTGGTCATGGCAATGCATAAAGTCAAGACGGATGGAAAATCCTTTGAAAGGTAGAAAAAAATGAGATCTCTCCAGGATAAGCAACACACAGCCTTGCAGGTACAAATAGTACACTGAGTTTGAGATCTGGACCTGACATCTCCTCAGAACATTGAAATGTGACATTCAAAAATGGTACAATTGCCGCTCATTTTGAGGCTCCGTTCCCATCTGTCTTGAAGGGTATTATTTTGGTACATGGCCCACTTTCACAGGGCTCTTTTCTCTAATGTAGCCAGCATATCATCTGACCCCCTAATTACTGAAGAGAGTCAGAATCCCAGTGCTTTTGAAGTGCCTACAGGTAATGTGGATCATTAGAAGCATATGTCATAAAAACTGAAGACATTTTTCAAATCACTTAAATTATAATAATTAATTTAATATGCTTCATATGTTCAAACTATATTTAGTTTCAAGCCATATGCTTTCTTGCATAAAATGGAGTTCCAGATTTTTATATTTCCTTTAAAATAGAGCATTCAAACAGAAATTTGTTCAGCACACTAAGAGTTAACATATGTTCACCAGGGAAACTTGACTACATGACTTGATATCTGTAATAACTAGAAAAACTAGGAAAAAATTGTCTGAAATAATGACCCATTTTGAATGATGGCAGTCTTGTAAGTTGGTTGCTTCTGCATTGGCATAGACTTCTCAATACAGTATTCTAAGCTCTGTATGTAGACAAAGACATAAGTAGCTAACTCTGCTGAGGGTACTGATGCTCCAGCTTGAGCCGTCTTACAGCCACATGCTCTTAGCTGCACGTCGTCAGCATTTCCTTTCACATTCTCAAAAAGTGTGGTTTCAAAATAGTTTAGGAATTATGTTAGATGTTTTATATTTTGTCTTCAGAGTTTCCTAGTTCCCTCCCCAGTATCAGAGTTGGGCTCATTGTCTCAAAGCCGGCCTCGTCTCTTGTGTTTCTTCTCCACACGCGTTCATTCACTTTTAAAACCACAAATCACACAGATTTAAGGTGTTCAATACGCTGCTTTAGTATCTTCCCTGTGTTGTATTTTATTAACTCACTTTTAAGCCGTGACTATCCGAGGCCCACGTAACAGTTAAGTCAGGCCATTGTTGGCTTCAGCGATGAATTAAATACAAGAGCAAAGCTGCTGACAGGCTACACAGTGCCAAGTGAAAGATTTTATGGCATAAACATAACTTAAAGTGGAAATATTCATCAACCAGGCCTAACTTCTCTTCTTGGACTTGCTTTTTTACTTCTAAGATGGTATTTAATTTGTGGCTTATCTGGCAAACACAGAGGAGTAGATTCACTTTAATTTGCTCTCCTTGCTGCTTTCAACAATCGTTAGGTAGCTGAACTGATGACGAGATAAAAATAAGGAAAGATGATGACTTTTTGACATGACAGGCCATGATTGCAGGTATTATTAATTGTTTGAACTCTCAGGCGCCTGCTCTCTGGCTTGCATGGATTTATATGTGAAAAACAGTGACATCATCTTCGGAAGCAGTTTTTGACAGACATGGGAGGTTTGTCTTTTTTTTTTTTTTTTTTTTCAGCTTTGACTCAGAACTTCTAATGATTCTCTGGTTTATTTAAAGAAAAAAATCCCTCTTAGCTTCTATTTGCATACTCGAGTTACTTGCTGATATAATGAGCTGTTCTACCTCCCATTGTCGAGGAGTTGCAAATAAGTTCAGCCAGATTTAATCTCAGGAGACCCTGGCAATCAGAACTTATCCCACCTATGTATCAACAGTTTGAAAGATTCTTATTTCAAATACACGTTCATACATTTTTTTAAAAAAGTGTATAGACAGAAAACCAGTATTGCCACATGTGTGAATCCTTGGGAATCGAGTTGACAACATTTGACATTTCCTACTCAATGTCTGTAAACTCAAGTTAGTCACAGAAAGACTAACTTGTCCAAGCCAGCATGGAACCCTGCTAACCAGCTGCCTAGACAGGCTGACTATACTCTGCTTCTCCTGCATTAGTTACTATCTCCTGGAAACAGCAGCAGAGACAAATACATTTTCTCTTTGCAAAGACTACTTCATTGCAAGCCAGCTGCAACTTTAATGATCAACAGCTGTAAGCACTCAGCAGCCAAAAGGAAAGAAGAATTAAAATGTAATAGAGATTTAGAAGATAGATGAATCGACAGGTGTTGGAACCGTCCAGGGTCCATTATTGCTTAAAGTAATAGGCGATTTATGGAAGTATATTCTGATCAAATGTTTACATGAAGAGCATTCTCAGTATTAAGAAGCGCTAATAACAGGTGTTTAGCACTAAGACTGGACTCTCGGCCTTCAATATTTCGGTTATCCCTCGTCTCCACAAAATTATTTTTATGTTCCAGTTCAATTGGATATTGACATTTCATGAGTGTGATTTCATTTTGAAGCATGTATGTTTTGAAGAAAAAGTAAACTTTCTAATTGTCAGATATTAAAATAAAACAATCCGTTTTATTCTTAAAGTGTTATTTACTAATTAGCTCATTCTCCTGCCCAGAAAAGAAGAGTCGAAACTGCAGCTTTAACAGCTCCAATTTTTACCCAATTAATATCTTATTCTATCAGTTGGGCTATTAACATCTTTGGGAAGTTTTGAACATTACTTAATTTTTGTCACACGTTTACATTTTCTAGGCTTTTTCTAACTGCTTTAAACTGGTGTATTTTAATTTTACTATTTTAACTAGCATGTTTAAAAGATTTAGATCTCGAAGACAGAATAATAATTATATGATCTCAGGGCCATTAAATTCAGTTTGTCAATGGTTCCCTTTCTTGCATTAAAGATATGATCTATACACAAATTTTCAAATTCATTGACTTATAATTTAATTGATTATACAAACTTACAAAATCTATATTTCACTCCCCAATTTTTTTTTTTGTTAGCCAACCAACGTTGTTTTATGTGTGTCCCATTCATGTTCAGGTAATAAGTTATGTGGCAAACTCCAAATACCTGTGTAGATATGATCACGCAGCTGAGTGCTTGGTATATAAAATAATAACAATTGGGGATGTCAGGCAGCAGGAAGAGAACAGCAAGAAAAGACCCTGCTTCTGATCAGCGGCCTGTCCACTCGGTTCTCTTTCTGAGCAACTGCTTGTGCACAGGTGCTGGCGTAAACATTTCCTGCAAAACAGTGATTCAATTAACTTCCTGAGACTCCTCGCGCCGCAGGGTTTCATTACAGCTTCAATATCCTCTGGAGTTCCCAAAGATACTTCGCTGTTCTCCTCATCCCTTTCCACCAGTGGAGAGAGGCCTTACATGCCTTGCGGCACTCAGTGATGCTATGCTGCCATTTCACAGAACACAAGAAACTTGCCAGCCTCAGTCTCACCAGCTCCAGAACAAGCAGCGAGAGCTGTCCGAGTCTCTGCCTTTTACATCCTTGCACCAATCCAGAATGCTCCCAAACTACCTCTAAAAACAAAACAAAATAAAAACAAACGAACAAACAAACAAACAAAAAACCCCAATGCTGTTCTTTATCTCTTTGGAATTGTATCCTTTTGTTTATAGCCATCTCTCCAACATTATGTTTGCTAACTGGGTTGTGTAATAAAATCAATGCAAAAGGGGGGACACAGTGGACATAAATTATTGTACATTAAAAACATATCTATTTGCCTCTCACTCTTTTTGGCATATATAACATGTAACAACAGGGCTCATAACGTCCTACTTGTTCTAGCTATTAAAAAACACTTTATAATTCATACTGCAGAATATTCTGGTAAAGCCTCTGGCAAATGCATACAGTAAATCAATCCTGTCCTTGCAGAAGTTTTAATTTGCATGCCTGTGTCTCTGGAAACATTCTGGAGTCGTCTAAGAAAGCGTTCCAGTGTCTGCCTCTATTAGGAGTCCATATGGCAAATGCCTCTGAGATAACAGAACTTTGCTTATTTAAAGCCAAACCTATTCCCTTTGTGTTTAGAATTCTCAGTAGGAGCCTATGAAGACTCGGGAAGTTACAGGGGGAGCAAAGGCAGAGCAAAGTCAAGAGAATGAAAGTGTACTGCAAGACAGGAATCTGTATGGGCAGATTAAGAGGCACTCACAGTGCATAACTTGGAAAGAGATTCACTTGCACTTTGCTATTGGAAATGAGAATAGGGAGCATATTTATGATGACAGAATTTATTAGATTAGCAGTTCAATTAAACAATTTAAGTGGTCTTTGTTGATATATGCTGGTTTTTCATTTCATTTATCCAGGGGATGCTAACTATGAGTTGTACTTAAAATGAAAGAGCTAGGACTTTAAGAGCAATACATTTTTTTTTTCTTTTGAAAGGCATACCTTTAAACTTCATGAGTGTGGAAACATAACTTTCAAGTGTGTGTTCACTAAGCCTGGTTCTAAATGTAAAAGCCAGCAAACCATACCTTTCTGGGGGGAGGCAAAAACAAAAAAACTAAATCACTACATAAATCCTGTCTCTGAAAAGCAAAATTATAACTTTGGCATCATATTTAGGGACTTGTGCTAATGATGAAAGGGTCTTTCAGGGAATAATGAAAGGGACGTTCTTTCTAAGTGTATCTTTACCCCGAAAGATCAGTGGTTATCTATTCATTCCTTAAGCATTTACCAGCATGTTGTCTACGCCATGTGCCCAAGACGATTACACCACAGTTCATCCTTTATAGAAACCCACAGTCTAGAGAGATAGGGTAATAGATGACTGGAAAACCACACTAAGAGAACGAGACAAAGATGGCAGCGTTGTCAAACTCCCCTGCCCACCACCACCTCTAACTGAGCGAGTGGAGGGTCTTGTGCAAAGGAACCACTGAACTGATCCTGAAGTGCAGACATTAGCCAACAAATAGGTCTGAGGGAAGGATGGCACAGAAGGGAAAACTTGAAAGGATTCCAAGGCAGGAAAAAAAAACACCAACCGCTTTCACAACAAATCCCGTGACTGGTGACGAATGGCACCGCGAGAATGATCTTTCAGATGTGAGCAGGCATAAACCAGATTCTGTGGGTTCCTAAATGTTTATTAAAATTTTGGATTGATTTACTTTTTCTAAATTTTGGATTTTAACTATGTGTTTGCTTATTTCTTTATTTATGGTTTTTCTGAGACAGGATTTCTCCGTGTAGATTTGGCTGTTCCAGAATTTGCTCTGTACCAGACTGCCTAAAATTTTGGATTGATTTACTTTCTTAAATTTTACATTTTATTTATGTGTTTGCTTATTTATTCGTTCATGTATTTATTTATGGTTTTCCTGAGACAGGATTTCTCAGGGTAGACTTGGCTGACCCAGAACTTGCTCTGAAGGCCAGACTGCTCTCAAACTCATAGAGAGCCGCCTGCCTCTATCCCACCAATGCTGGGATTAAAAGCCAGCACTGCCCAGCTGGATTGATTTACTTTAAGGTTAGATGATACAAGACTTCACTAATTTCTCACAGCTCTGTACACCCTTAATATACATTTTTAATTTGATTCTCTACTTCAATAGATTCACTATCCATGAAGCTCTGTACAACAGTGTCAGAACCAAGACTGCATCACTGAAAGTTTCTTAGATAACAAATTAAAGGGTGGGATGGAGATGGGATAGAGGTGGGTAACATAAACATTGGGGTTCAAGACAGAAAGTAAAGTAATCCTATTAGTTAGGCTGTAGTGTTGGCTTGGCTTCTCTCTTGTTGGATGACTTTAGACATTAGTTTTCGCAGCAAAACAGTGGATATAATCACACTTACTTCATAGGCAGGGCAATCCCTAAGTTGAAAAAAGCACGTAAAATCGTCATTAAAGAAAGCTGTTTAAAACTATAGGTACTACTGCCATCTGTTAAATTTGAACGAACTGGAATGTTTGCTCTATTTTCCTTTTTCCTTAAGAGTCTTACTGGAATATATTTATAGGGAAATATCTAGAGCAAGTATTCTTGACTCGCTTACACAATGTGGAAAACAATCTGGCAACATTATTTGATTGTTTTCTTCATTTACAATTATTTAAAATTCCCTTACATTTGGGAGATCAAGGTCGTTAAAAACAGGCATTCTTCGTGACAAATAATTTAGCCCAAGATATATAGCCATAAGAAAGACTATTTCATTGCCAACATATACACACACATCCATGCTTGCTTTGTGACAGTTCCTATTTCATTGTCAACCCCTTTTCTTGCAGCTCCAACTGACACACCTATGGGAATATGCAATTTTTTTTTGGCTGATTACACAGCTTCCTACACAAAGTTCCACCAAGACCGAGTCTCATATTACTTACGTATATAAAAGGAATGTTTTCCACTGCTCTCATAGCCCTCAAAGATTTTTCCATAAACCAGATTTTAAAGAACCCCTAATGGGAGCAAACTATTGGGGGGGAATGAATATTGTTGATAGACAGGCAGAATGAAAATTAATGGTGGTTGATTCAAAGGATAATATTAGGGGAATTGGAGGAAGAGTAAAAGAGAAATGTATTCTTTAGGTTACTTACCGCATGCTGTATGCTTCTTCATTTGTTTATCTGTCATCATTATTTCCTTTATAAAATTATTCAGCCAAATGTGGAAGTGGATTAAGTGATTTTCTTGGAGCCTGCGGAATCAGTGGATTGGCTTTATGATTAATGGTCACGCTCTTGACGACTGTTCTGTGCGCCAAGTCAAAGGAAAGACAGAAAAGTTGTCTGAGTGCGCCCGAGTTATACTCCTCAACAGACACCATGAAACTACTTGCATTTCCAGACATTACTGTTTCTGGACAGGCTCTTGATGCTCAGAGTGGAAGATGCAAAATAGCAAAATTTATCGTCTTTGTTCTCACTCCTTTCAAATCTCTGTGTTCAAATATTTTTTATTTGACGGAGTGAGAAATGACTTCATGAAGAGTACAATCTGCAACTTTCAGGAGAATTTTTTCCCAGTATTTTCTGCCAAGAGGGAAGAGATCTTATCAACTAATGCATGTTGAAATGATCATGACTAAAATGAGTTTAATTTATCTAGTTTGTATTTACGGTAGTATTTAAAATAACAGAATGCATTATGTCTCATAAGATTTTAATGCATTGCTATCTAAAGAGAGAATCTGAGCATTTTCATGTTGTCCTTTATCTATCTGTGGATAAACCAAAAGCAAAGAAAAGGTTTCCTTTCCCATATTATTGGCTACTTGATTTATGTGAAAATTAAATGCACTTTTTTCATAGTTATATAAGAACAGCAGTCACAATAGCACACAGACAAATTGTTCAGCCTGATTGAGCTTCCCTTTTTTTGGCCTTGATGCACATTCCCTTGAATTAGAGCCCCAATTTTTGCCTTCCTCAGCAGTGAAAAGAAACTGGGAACCAGAAAAACAATGAAGAAAATTCTTACCTGGGCTTATTTGAAATATGAAAAGGAAAAATGCATTTGCCTTACTTCAAACCTATAAATGTTTATATTTGTTCAGTTAAAATATTAAAGATTTTATGTGTATGGAGTTTTTTCCTGCTTGTACGTGTCTATGTACTGCATGCTTACCTGGCCTTGTGAGGGCTGGAGGAAGATGTCAATGTTTGGGATTCGAGTTACAGATGGTTATGAACCACCACATCAGTGCTAGGAATCTGGATCTCCTGGAAGAGCAGTCAGTGCCCTTAACTGATCAGTCATCTCCAGATCCAATATTTGTTCATTTTATAAGTGTTTGTTGACCTTGAACACAAAAGTCGTCTCATGAAAGTTGCAGATTGGACTCTTCATGAAGTCAATTCTCACTCCGTCGGCTACACAAATTTGACGAATTTGTTCTGTTAATAGTTGTAGATTCACGATCTGATTGCTGAAAGACAAGTGAAATGCTGTAGATAAAGCAGCAGAATTGGCATTTTATGTGTCTATCACAGCTATTATGTACCTTCTAGCTCAACTCTATGGTATTCATAACCTCCATAAGTAGAACTGCCCACCAATAAAAACCCCTGTCAAGCACTGTATCCTTAATAATTGTATGTATGGAAGAATCAGTTGGTGGATATTTATTGTCCTAAGTGATGACTGTATTGCTGTATCTCTCCCATTCAGTGTTAGCCAGTTATACCATCAATATTATGCAGCATCAAAACTTATGTCCCAGTTTTTAGGGATTGCAGTTAGTACATGCTGGAGGACAAGATGGAGTGCTAACATCAGAAATGATACAGGGAGGAGAAACAGATATTCACACCTGCTGTCTAGTTCAGGCAGTCAAACCCTAACATCTTGGCATGGTTTTCCAGACTCTGTGGTGTGAAACGATCTCTAAGAAGTTTTTATGCCTTTGCCTTGCTGCAGTATCTTATCGAGAACTTAATCTACCACTTCGCACTCTGATACGTACTGCTCCAAACTCTCACTCCCTTGCCCTGGATGATTGCAATGGTCTCTGGACTCATGCTCTTGGCTCTTTTACTTCATTCTCAAAACAGCAGTCAGAGTGACCTTGACATAGCGCAGATCAGACCAGAGCACCCTTCTACTCAGCATTCCCAAGGCTTTCCATCTCTCTCAAGGGATGTCTTAAAACTCCAGCATGGTCCTAAGAGCCCTGGTCCTTGTTAGTTCTCCATACATCCCTTACACAGAGTTCAGCCACAATTACTTCTGTACGGCTGCTTCTCTCGCTCCCCTCTTTGGAAACTTCACATTTGTCTTATCTTTCCTTTGAGAGCAGCGTCATTTACCTTCAATGTGATGGTGGGGTTCCATAGCTGTATTACCCAGTATAGCTAATGGCTACTGTACCAGACAGTGCTTATCTGTGATAATTTTCCTGTAGATAGAGCAGTCACTTCCATTTTCTTCGAGATATTTCATTGCACTATAAAATTTCAACATCCTCTTCGTCATGTACATTTGCCTTTTTCTGATTTTTTTCCTTAGCATTTATTTCTGTTTTGCTACATGTTCTTTCTGCAGATTTCTTTTTTGTCCTACAACTATGTGAAATATTTGAGAGCAGGGAACATTTTTGTTTTCTTATATTGTGTCTTATTTTCATTCACTGAAGCATCCATACAATCTCAGAACAGGTTTTTGAACATTGTAAGCCACTAAAAAATATAGCGTTTGCTAAATGTATGAGTAGGTTAATATTAATAATTTATAAACTATCTACATGGCATGTGTTGATTTTGGATTTACTGAAACTGTTAAAAAGTGGCAAAGGAATTCACTGCTTCTTTTTTTACTTATCATTTCTTTATTTTATTTTATTTTTATTAAAAATTTACATCTCCTCCCCTCCTTCCACTTCCCTCCCCTCCCCTCCACCCAAACCCCCTCTCCCTCCCTCTCCAGGCCAGAGAGCAGTCAGGGTTCCATACACTATGGGAAGTCCAAGGTCCTCCCAACTCCCCCCAGGTCCACTTAATTCCCTGGTTTTTTAGGTTCTGAGATATTCAAGTCCCCATAAGGAACTAATGGGAAGCCAGACATTGAAGATGCAGCATGGCTGCTTAAATGTTCTTCTTGCTGGGAAGACACAGTTTTCATTTTTTAAAAATTACTTGTCAGGAAACAAATTTAAGGTTGTATCATAAAGAAACCCTTCAATAATAAAAGCCTAGAAACATTTAAACATGAAATTTGTCCGTAACTGACTGACTTACACTATGAAGCTATTGGCATGGCTTCAGCAACCTATAAGATTTATACACCAATGTCTTGCCACATAATAAGGGAGAAATCTAATTGACAGGACCACCCTTCTCCTTTCAAGCTACATAGGCTTTTACTGTAACCCAGAAAAATAGACAAGTTCAAAAGGCATAAAAACATATGAATAATACACGAGGTAACATGTAAATGAACTATTTAATGGCATATAAGTAAAGATTTCCAAATGAATCCCTTACAGTAATCATGATTGAGTGATTCTGAAAGGAATGGAGGAACACGAACGAGTGACACACTATACATTTCATCGGATGCCACTCCATCTGTCATAGGAAATGCTAGAGTTTGGAGTCTGTATTTGAATTTATTTCATTGAAGGGCACCATTATCCTCATTTGTTTTGTGAGATGTTCAACATTGTACTGGCTTTGCCTGTGACGCCATGGAGCTGTCAGGGAAGCTGCAAGTCTGCACCGTTAGCCACTCCCATCCCAACTCTGCCCCCACCCTGGAAAAAATTTAAAACTATCAAACTATTTCCCCATGATTACCTGCAGGTTAAACACTTCCTTCTGAAGCAGATGGGCAATTGCCAGGGTAATCGCGGGAACTGCTCTCCTCTCTCTCATCCATGGAGTATGCTTTTGATACTCCTCATGCCAGCTAATCGCTACAAGTTCAAACAGTGCCCTATGTAGCAGGCAGAAGTAGAGTCATTGAGACTGTCAGTCAGTCTCTCTTGTCCCATACCTTTCCTTTGTATGGGAAAATCGTTCTATTTTCATATAATTAATGTCCAAGAACAGAGCACGAGGGAATACCACGACAAGATCTTACAACCTCATCAAAATGAAAATTATAACAATATGTAAGATGTAGAACTAACACAAAAATTTAGGGCTCTCAAAGAAAATAGTGTCTGTTTTTACCACTGGCACAAACCAGGATTATTTTCATTAGCCAAGAAGGAAAAGATTGATTTTTTAGTTAAAATTTACAGTTTACCATTATAGTACTCTTTTGTGTTGAAACTTGTTTTTATTTTTTTTTTATCATCTTAAGGTGGATAATGCACAAAGACACAATGTCATATATACTATGTGTTAAGGCTAAGAACTATCAGGTTGGAAGGACAGAACTGGAGAGAAGTAAGCTTGAGTTCAAAGTCAGCTTTGGCACTTAGGGTTATCCCATTTTTAGAATGTTTGAATGTGGATTTCTTCATCTTCCTTAGAAGATTAAATTAAGAATTAAATATAGAAAGCATGTCTGGTACCTTATAGATATTAAATAAAGGAGACCTACACTTACAATTACCAATGATAAATTATGCAAGCACTATAATTAAACCTAAAACTTTTAAAATGATGAATTTATAAGATAAAATAGAAGAGGACAATATAAATTAAAGTGTTAAAAGTATTTTTATTCAGTGATCAATAAGAATTCTTAAAATTTCCAATATTTTTCCTGAATTCAAAAAAATAACTTTAATTTAACTCCTAATAAAAATGGCTGATTCATACTAAAAGTTCATTTAAACTTATTAATATGCCCATCCATGAAAGATAATTCAAATCATGTATTTGATATTAAATATATTACTGCATCATAAATATTTTATGTTAAAGTTTAAGTGAATATTCCAAAGAATTTTTATCAATATTTTTAAATCCATGTGATCATGAAATAAAAATGTTTCAACTTATTAAATAATATGTAACTAGAATCATTTTAAGAAATAATGTGATACTTTGTTTGCAAACTTTTTGAGAGGGAAAATTTGTTGTAGCTTGTTATTTTTATTTTAAATTATGGAACATTTCATGAATTTGCATTTCATCCTTGAGGAGGAGCCATGCTAATCTTCTTTGTATCCTTCCAATTTTAGTATATGATAAAGTGAGTATTATGCTGCAGAAGCAAGAATGCTTGCTATCTTTTATGTGAATTGTGTTTGTGTGCATAGTATGTGTGAATGTCGTGTGTGTGTGTGAGTGTGTGTGTGTGTGTGTGTGTGTGTGTGTGTGTTGGAAGGAGGACACTTGTTTGTTCCGGCCATCCAACTAGCTTAAACCCAAAATAATCACACAGAAATTGTATTAATTAAATCACTACTTGGCCCATTAGCTCTAGCTTCCTATTGGCTAACTCTTACATCTTATTTTAATCCATTCCTATTAATCTGTGTATTGCCATGTGAATGTGGCTTACCGGCTAAAGCTTCGGCATGTCTGACTTTGGCGGTGGCTCCATGGCATCTGGCTCTGACTCTGCCCTTCTTCCTCCCAGCATTGAGCTTAATTTTTCCCTGCCTACCTAACTTCTGCCCTGCTATAGTTCCAAAGCAGTTTCTTTATTCATTAATGGTAATCACAGCACACAGAGGGGACTCCCACATCATGTGTGTGTGAAAACACAGACGTTTTGAAGAGGAAGATGGATCCCTAGAGTTGAATTGCAGGTGGTTGTGAGCTAGTTGACAGGGGTTCCCAAACTCACTGTAAGAACAGCAAGTGCTCTTGACCACAAAGCCTTTTCTTCAGCATCAGAACAGATTTTTACATTTACTTGATATGAATACGTGTTTGCCTGGATGAGTGTTTATTCACGCATGTGTACAGGATCTCCAGGCTGGAAGGGAAGAGGATTGTACCCCCTGAGGTGAACTTTGTAAGTGGTCATCAGTTGTCATGTGGGAAATGGAGCCAGGGTCATCGACAAGATCCACAAGAACCCCTAGTAGCGGAGCTTTTTCTCTAGCCTACACACCCTGTTTTTTTTGTTGCTGTTTGTTTGTTTGTTTGTTTGTTTTATCACAGTGACTGAATGAATGTTTCTTAAGAATGGCAAAATTTTAAGAGGAACTTTGAGGGAACCATCTTCCATTTCTACTCTGTCCCCACATCTTAGTATCTCATCACCGCAAATTATGGTCACTGATGACATTAACACAGCTGGAGAAACTTGACCCAGGGCTTAAAGTCACTTCATTTTCTGCATCTAGGAATCAGGCCTAATTATTTTGTTTTACAATGAAAAACTCTCCACTGTATGTATGTGTGTTCTTCAGTGGATAATTATCCCAGGGAAACCTCGGAGCTGATTCTGTTGGCCATCACTTGTAATGTTTCCCAAGTCATTTCTCCACTTAAACCTCTGGAACCTGATTTTGGCTTTTCCGTGCTGTAAGATATTAAAGGTCATCCATGAATTGAAATGAAGACAAAAAAAAAAAAAAAAAGGATAAAAGGAAAAAAGAAAGGTAAGAGAGTGAGAGAGGAATTAAGGGAAAATGAGAACGAGGATGGAACATACCCCTAGCCTCAATCTTGGTGATGGTCTCAGGCTTAGTGGGTAGTGGATTCCTACACCAGTAGGCCTCAGACCAAAGATGGAGAGGAAATTTGCCAGCAGAGAAAAGAGAGGGCTTTCAATCGCCCACATGAAGGAAAGGACACACTGGTCTTCCTCACATGCCAGACACCACCTGTTTGTGAATAGGGGTGGTAGAATCTTTAAAAACAATCCCCCATTCCAAGCAACACTCCTTTCTCTGAAGTTTTCAGGGGATGAAGAAAGCTTGTCTTGGCGAAGATTCCACTTTTTCATGATGGGAGGATACCACCTCAGCGCTCTCTCTCCAGTCCCTAGGAGGCTGCAGTTTTCTCATTAAACGCTCAGAAGGGGGCTGTGGTTTTCCTTCACCACCCTATTTATCAAATCTTTCCTTGGGCAGAAAATCTCAACGTCCCCAGTCACCTTGAGTCTTCTCCAGAATGGAAAGAGCCTTGCTAATATCCTCTCTTGGACTTTCTGATTTCATTCACGCTGTGACAGAAGGGCCCAGGGTTGTACTTTCTCTGTCAGGCCTGGCACCACGGGAGGCAGCACTCATTAAGGTGGTCACTTACCAGCTCTCTGGCCGAGGAGTAGACAGAAAGCGGTAGAGAGGGAAGCAGGCGGGCTCAGTGACAAATGATACCAGAAACTGCTGGGGGCGGGGAGGGGGAGGGGGGGGAGAGCCAGCTCCCCTGACTATCGGGGTGTAAGTGCTCCTATGTCAACACACAGCCCGCAGAGCAAAAGGTAATTCGACCATTTCATGATCGACTGTAGTTGGCGGCTGCTCTCGCGCTGCGTTTATTTCGGGGACCCAGTTGTATATTCTCAGATTGCCATTTTCCCTGCTTCTTTCTCTGTTAAATATTCTACAGTGTATTATCACTTCATTTTGCTTCAGTTATTTCCTCTGACAGTGGTGCGGGGCAGTCTGGGCTGGAGTCACTTCCTCTCTCAGACTCAATCTGTCTAAATGTCAAAAAGGGAAGAAAAAAAAAAGTAGAACTCTTGAAAATCCCAGCAATCTGGCATTTCTGAGGAAATATTTGATAGGTGTTGCGTTTCTGACGTTCTATTTGTGGGGGCAGGGGGTGGGAGGGGAGGGTAGGGGACATTTGGGGTTGAAAATACTGTTATATTCATGTTTTGTTGTTTCTGAAGGGATTCTATGTTCGTACTAGACCCAGACATAAAAGCAGAAACTGTGTGGACATAAAGATTTGTTTGTTTTATTTACTTATAGGGGTTATTTTCTCTGGGGTAACTCTCCCGACCTTCTTCGCACAGATCTGAGATACTTGCTAATGAATTTGGGGAAGAACTTGCTCTACATTTTGATGAAACATACAAAAATGACAAATGATTTTCCTCTCCCTTTCCTCTCTCTCTTCTCCCATTTGACTTCCCTCTAGCTACCTCACCTCCTTCCTTCTCCCTTCCCATCTCTCTCAATGTTGAAATATTGTCAAATCTGTTGATTTAAAAGGAAATTTCAGAAAAGGCCGTATTGAAGGTTTTGCGACTTGCCTTTTGGGATAAATGCTGGCACTGAGAGTTTTCAGGCTATTTCAGACCATCCTAATTATAGGCTATCAGGAATAGAATTAGAGATGGCGTAACTAGGTCAACAGATTCCAGCGATGGCATATGGCTTTGTGGTAGGGTATCTGGGATTGATGGGGCATTTCACCTAACAGTTCTTCCATTTAGTAACATCCAGGAGGCTCCGGTTTGTGCAGTAATGCTGAATAACTAACTCATGAGGTCCAGACACAGGATGTGTTAGTGGTACCACAGATTCCATAGCTATCAAAGGTCAGGAGAGTCTACCAGTTGTCTACTTGTTTCAGAATAGAAAAAAAAAAGTCAGTACAATAAAGAAACACGCACGAGCAGTGGAGAAGAGGAGACAGGACATGGGAATGCAGGATTGAGAACACATGAAGCTTGTTGGGCACCAAGTTAAGTGTTTAATGGGCTCACTAATCACCAGCACAGCTCACGGACTTGTCCACTACCCCATCCTAAAAGTGGAGAAACGGAGGCACAGTCAACAGCAACAACTTCCACAAGATTACAACGCCAATAAATAGCAGTGCCAGGATTTTTTTTCCCCTCAAGGGTTGTTTTAGTACGAAAGCCCACATAATCTCCATCCTCTGAACTGGGATCACAAATCTTTTTTGTTCTTTCCTGGTGGATTCGCCTGTTTTCTGAACCTTGGAGCAGATTGTCAACCTTCAAAATAACTGCCCACTCATCTGGCTGGAGTGCATGGAAGGCAAAATGAAAATGTATTCTGGAGTAAGAAAAGCTCCACTGCCTTCATACTCTGTGTCCCACGGATAAACACATATTGGCAAAAATGGGGTGGCTGTCTAATATTCTAATACAGATTTCAATTTAATTTATAATATGAAGACAATGTTTTAAAAATGATTTGTAGCTATTTTGCATTTAAAGACATTATGACCTCCCCAAGTTGTTTTCTCTTTCTATCTAGTAAAGAAAAAAGAGAATAATATAAAGATCTCCGCCAAAATTCTACATGGTGTCTGAATACTAGTTCTGATCAAAAATATTGATTTATATTTTTCTACATAAGTGGTACACACACAGAGATGCATACACATGCACGCACGCACACAGACACTTCTTGTTTCAATATATGGTAAGTATCGACATGACTTTTACTTATTTATTCATTTATGTGTTTGTGTACGTGCATGTCAGGACAGAGATCTATAACTCTCCACCTTAGTTTTTGAGACAGGGTCTCTCCCTGAACCTGTAGCTCATTGATTCAACTAGATGAACTGGTCAGCAAGCTTCCAAAACCCTCCTCCTTCACCTCCGCAGTACTAGGAATACATATGAGCTATATTGAGTTTTTCGTTTGGGTACTGAGGATTGGAACTCAGGCCCCCATGCATTTGGGCAGCAAGCATTTGTCTGACTGAGCCGTGATTTTCGTCCTCCAACCTGACTTTTCAATAAGACATCTTTCTATATACTTTTAAATCAATGAAAGTTTCAGAATCACCATCCCTTAAGTTTGGCAGGCTTTATTAAGGACCCATGATTCCTTCCCATTTTCTAACGTGGCTTATTATTTTTCCAGGAGAACCTGTCAGCAGTTCAGTTATGGGTTTGAAGAAGCTGATTTTTCAAGGCTTTTTCAAGAGTTTTCCAGACTCTTGCTTCTGTGCAAGCGATATCTCAGCGCAACACATACAACACTTGCCCCTCAGATTCATGCAGTCCAGGTTTCTTATTTCACCTGCTCCCAGTTCTCTTAAGTGCTTTCTTCTATTAGGAGTGGAACGATCACACAGGTCCTCCCCGGCTACATTTTTAGAAGGGTAGAGACAAGTGACATAGAAAGGTCTCCTGAAACTGCACAACACACACCCTTTAATGTAAACAAAATAGAAAAAGACAAGACAAAACTAGAACAGACAAGACGTAACCTATAGCAAACACCTTTGATGCAGCTTGGCTATTATACAAGGAATGGGAGACAAGGGGACTACCGTGTATTACTGCCTTCCTTTGAAAAGTCTTGAGGGTAACTTCTAATATCATAGCAATCTCCTTTGTTTTGTTTTGTTTTGAGTTCAAAGAAAAACAGTGCCTGGAGGACTAAAAACCCTGGGACTTCTGACATAATAATTTCAGAAGAAGAATGCTAGTTAGTTATAGAGCTTAATTACTTTTGTAAAAACTGTGGAAGCAGAGAAAGGTGCTAAAGAATACTAGTGTGCTAAGTTATGGATCATCTCAGCAGAAGTTGGATTGCAGTAATAGAAATCCATTGGGTACACACACAGTTGTCTCTATAATTTTAGCCATTGTAAATATATACATGTACGAATGATATATTTGCCTGTGCATCCCACATGCATTGTGCAAGTGCAAAGGTGACCCTACTTATAAATACAATTGTGAATTGCTTTTACAGAACATGCATATTGATTGAAGATATCTGCTTTTGTGTAAAATGGTATGAGAAGGATGCGTTTTCCAAAAGGCACCAGCAAGAACAATAAATTTGCTTTATATAGCTCTCATCAAAAAACCTGAACTCCTCATTGGTATTCCACCCAGCTAAAATGTCCTTCGTGATTTCTCTTTTTTATCTCTGTCTCAGGAACTTACTATGGGCAGGAGGTGGGGAAACCCCAGTATTTCCATTTGAACCCTTTTTTGTTTTCTTTTTTTCAGATTTTAAGTTTATATGACAGAGCCATATGAATTGAAACTTACATGCCTGGTATAATGGTTTCTTGATAGATATCATTTCTGGGTATTTATACTTTATTTCCATCACTTCCTGAATTCTCAAGAAAAGGTACTCTGCTTTCATTAATCATAGAATCAAAGCACACTCTCCTCTCAGATTAATAGAAGACAGTATCTTTCTTAGGGGAAAAGAACTCTAAAGCACTTGCCAGGAAGGTGGCATTTCTGGTGTATCTGGTGTTCAGGTGTCTTCCTGTTAATTCTTATGTGGGAGAGGACTTAGATGCTAAAGCATACATCTTGAAAATTATTTTTACATTTGTTTAGAGTGTGTGTGTAAGTGTGGGTGTCTGGGCTGTATGCATGCTCATGTGGACATCAACCAGCAAAGCCAGTGTCATTGCAGGAGGCAATGGCCTGAAGCACAATTAATAAAAACCCAGAGGGAGAAATTGGGGTCCAACCTGAAGACCTGAAATGCAAAACGGCCAGACGCTGGCTCTTACCTTGACCTCAGTCTGAAATGGTGATCCTGGCTCCAGGAACCTCAGAAATGAGACTGTTTCTGAAATCTGTCTCCCCTTGTCTTACATTCCTTAGTAGGGCTGGGATTAAAGGTGTGCACAACCCGATTTCTATGGCAACCAGGGTGGCTACAGGCATTAAAGGTGTGTGTTACCATAACCTGGTCTGACCAGTGTGGCTGTTTACTCTCAGATCTTTAGGCAGTCTTTATTTATTAAAATACAATCAAAATGCCACTACAAGTAGCCTGCACCTGAAGAGAAAAAGTCAGGAAATGTAACGTGATTTAGTCACAATGGTCCATGGGTACATGGGTACACATCTGAGGAGACTAACAGCTGATCCTACGTAGGAGACAGGGTTCAAACCCACTGCTTGCAGTATTGCCGTGGTTAGATTTTCATCCTTGATGCAGTGAGGCGCTATTGAAAATGTTTAAAATAAGGACGCACCACAGTCTTATTTCTTGCTTCTTCCTCTCACTACAAACAAGGCGCCATCAGGAAGCGGAGACAATTGCTGACAAGACAGCAGAGCTCTTTGTGAGGGGACATGTCCATCTTCCCAACCATTGTACAGAGTTGACAGCAAAGCCATGAAGCCCCACATAATGTCTTCATGCTTCTAGCTTTATTATTAGACAGGAGAAGGCTCGCTTTGCCCATGAGTTACACACAGAGAGCTGTGGAGGAATTCGTTGTCGTTCTACTCTCAGCTTAGACCCTTTCTCAGCGCCATTGATCACTTACCATTAGCTTGTTTGAAGAAACATACAGCACATCTGGTTTTTTGTTCAGCTTTCGGTGACTCAGGACAAATATTTCACCTTTGAGGATGCTTGAGTAAATCCCAATCAAATTAAATTTAAGATCCTCTCCTAGTGAAGTTTATTAGTTTGGTAAAAGAATACATGAAATGACACATCTTTATTTCTTTTCCTGTAATTGGAAGTGAATATGGGATGTATCTTATTTAAACATCTCCAGGGAAGACACTTCCACTTTGGACAAGTCGGCCTCTTATTCCTTTACTAGGACATTCATTACTACTATTGTTAGTCCAAGCAAATATTGTTGTCAATATAAATTAATATTTAATCATTTTGGTGTGTGGAGATGCGTAGGGGCCAGAGGTCAAATGTGTTTGATGACTTCCCCAATCACTCTGAAATTTATCATTTGAGCCTATCTCTAAATGACTCTGTACCTTATCAGTTTAGGATAACTAGTTAACCAATAATTCAGTAGGATCTTTCTGTCTCCAATGCCCAGTTCTCTGGTATAAGCCCATGCTCCCACACTTGACTTTTAGACAGATTTGGAGATCTGAACTCAAGTTCTCATGCTTATTCAACAAGCACTTTAATGATTGTGATGGTTTGATGGAGAGATGTCTGCTATAGTCTCCTGTATTTGAGAACTTGGTGTCCGGTTGGTGGAGCTGATTGGGAGAGGTTATGGCAACTTCAGGAAGTGCAGCCTTGCTGAAGAAAGCACATCATTGGGGGCAGCCTTGGAGGATTTATAACAATCAGGCAGCTTCCTGCTCTTAGTTTGTCTCCCTCTGTCTCTCTCTGTCTTCCTCCATATAGAGATAAACCATGAGTATTCAGTTTCCTGACTCTACTATCCTTTGTCTTTCTTTCCCTGCCATTGTGGACTCTAGTCCTC
Source organism: Arvicola amphibius (assembly GCF_903992535.2). Taxonomy (NCBI): domain Eukaryota; kingdom Metazoa; phylum Chordata; class Mammalia; order Rodentia; family Cricetidae; genus Arvicola; species Arvicola amphibius. The sequence goes on along the minus strand of NC_052055.2, from coordinate 13,519,417 downwards.
TAGAAGTATGACCTAAAATAAACTTTCTTCCTTAAGTTGCTTTAAGTTGTGCAATTTCATCACGACTATATAAATGCAATTAATGCACTGGCTAAACTGTTTCCCTAATCTCTAATACTCAAATTTTCACATTTATATATTGTTTAAAAGCTTTTTTCCTTTTGTTTGTTTTGCCCAATTCCAGTGTATTAGTTTTTATTTTATATTATGTTTCATTGTATTATTATCCCATAGAAGACTGTTTTTGAATGATAGAAAGAAAGTAGATCTGTATGAGAGGGGAGGCGGGGAGGAGCTGTGGGGAGCATAGAGAGGGGGAACTAAAATTATGATGTATTATATAAGGAAAAATTACTTCAATAAAGGGAAAGAATGTATCGGGGGCTGAACTGGTGCTTCAAGAAGAACCCACTGAGTCATTTTGCTAAAACACACCAGTGTTCTTCTAGTATGCTTAAAGGCAATTTGCAAAACACTTCCTAAGCTTGGCTTGAACCTAACTCTCCGAGTACTTCTTTGCTTGGACTGTCAGAGCAATAGATATAGGCATTGTTTCCCCACATCATCTGCTCTGTTCGTTGACAAAGAAAACCCATGAAGGTTTGTTCATTAAGTCAGAGCCCTCTGAAAGGACACATCAGGGAATAATTGGGAGGTTGGAGATACAGCTCAGTGGCAGAGCCCTTGGTGGGGATGGCGGGGCCGTAGGTTTGATAACCACACCAAAAGAAACGTTAAGCCAGCAGAAAAGCAATTGAGAAGGGTAATTATGCTTACGCAGGAATCGACGGCCCCAAATCAAGGTCTTATTCAGAGACTGCGTTTTTTTGATTTACAAACAAGCCTCTTATTTGCAGCAGAACATAATTATTGCTGTCCTATTTGCCTCGTGCCCCAACGACACTTTTATGCCAAGTCCAGTTGATTCTCTCTTAGATGTTTACCATAACCCTGAGCTAACCATGCCAACTGCTCATCCCTCTTTCCTGCCTCTCCCATTTGAACCACTCTGTAGCTCAGCAAAACTAATAAAACCAAGCAGTTCCATGGCCCATGCGGGGAACATGTCCTCTACCATTTTGTTCACTTTTTCAATAGTTGTACAAGGTGGGGATTGCATTCTGCTTTTCTACAAAGAGATGGAAGCTGAGAAAATTTAGCTAATTGCTGCTAGTCATCAAATAGACTCATCTGATTCCAAAGCTGATGCACTTTCTGTTCTATGACTTGTTTACCAAGCATCGTTATTTATTGGTAGTATGACGTTTTCATGATTAAGATATCTTAACGTCTTCACACATACATTGAGACATCTATGAGGGCAAAAATCAATTGGTCTCATTTCCAGACCCTGTGGTGGAAGGTCAGATCCAACTTTGAAAAGGGGACCTGTAGCCTCCGTATACATACTGGGACATGTTGGTTCCCACATTCACACATGTATCATACACGAAGAGTCAATAAATAACAATATGTATGTACACACACACACACACACACACACACACATATGCTCCTATGCTCACACCTTCACCAGTTTGCCACATTCTATTAACTTGTTTGCCCAGTTATGAAACACCTTTTCTAATCTCCTTGGTGGAGCTCAGCACGCAGTTACTGAGTATAGGCCCTGTTTCAGAAACCCTTCAAAAATACTGAGGACAAGAAGAAGAGTGTGTGCGAGCTACACAGTCACGTTCACTTGTCTTGAACCTCGCCACCTCCTTTTTGGTCAAGGCATTCCGCGTCCTCCTCATTCTCCGCTCATCCATTATTCCTTCTCGGAGGCACTCACTCCTCACCTTATGTAAGCGTCCATCTCTCTAAACTTCAGGCTGTAGTCTTTATCTAAGATAAATAAAGACTACATTTCAGATATCACTTCCACCATACGCCTCACTCCATTTTTGGATGAAAGTTCTCTTAAATGACCTCTTCTTGCATTCTTGATTCGGGTCTGTTCCTTCGACTTTATTAGTAAGACGTGAACTTTGTTAAGCAGAGACTGGGGACACACCCTTTCTCATTTCTCACATGACACTGAGCTCGCAGTAATTACCGAGTTAATCATTCCACATACCCATTAGCAGTAGACAGAGAAAGCAACAGGGATTTGCTCTAAGATGACTCATAGCCCCAAATTCTGAGAACTACCTACCCTGCTAAGTAGAGAGCCTTGCCCAGTGTTATGAACCACAGAGTATCGACAAGCTAATGTTTCTTCAATGCAAAAAATAATTTTTTAACATATTAAAACATACTATAAATAATAAAAAGATTATCAATATGATACAGGGTATACCTCTGTCATACTCCTGACCTAGTCAAAGCCTATCAATACCACCTTCATGGAAAGATTAAAAATAGTCAGGTATAACTGTTGGAGTTGATTCAGGCAAGGCAAGAATTAAAGTTATGAATATTTGTGTTGCTTTATTTAATTAAAAAAATCCTCTTGGAAACCCCAGTGTAATACTGTTTTAAATTATGCAGATTTGGCTGAAAGACCTACATCTTAGATGCCTACTAAGATAAAGATCCTTACGTTAAGATTCAAACTCAGTTGGTGCTGGATGGGCACCCACCATGCCCAAGTCACACATAATACCTGGGAGCCTGGAAAAAGAGAATGAAACAGTTTTCTATATCATAAATGCTATGGCTTCAATGACCCCTAAAAATGATCCACATCTTGTTAGACACTGTATGTGGGTAGGAAGTATTGTGGTGTTCTGAATGATTACCAAGGGCAGAGAGATCTCCCACATATATCGCCACAAAACACATCACAAATGTAGCAGAGGATCTGAGCAAGGTCTTGCAATATTCAAATTGTCGGAAACGACTAATAATGAAATAGTCTTGATCTAGATATAAGTATTTTTCGTTCCCTCTCTCCTTAAACATATTGAAGCTTTTAAAGTGAGCGATTACTCACACATAGATGATTTCCTTAGCTGGCAAAAGATCAAAGTTTCCAGGTAGGTCATGGAGGATAGTTCTCAGATTTCTGATAGCGCTATCAACTGAAATCACAGTTCTCAGTACAGAATCAAACATCATTCCAATTCCCTGCCAGGGCTTTTCTTTCATAGAAACAGGAGAGACAAGAATTGCATACCTAAGCCTTAGGTTAAAGCAAGACCACGCTCACCTCCAGGAATCTCTGTGGAGGATATGAGAAGACTGGCAAGATAAGCCTCCCCTCATTTGGCAGCAGAGTGCTGATTGCCCTTGAGATTTCCTGTGTTAAACGGCCAATACTTTCCACACTCACTTCAGTATCACTAAGGGCACTCAGGCTGTCTAGGCCGTTGTGTGTGTGTGTGTGTGTGTGTGTGTGTGTGTGTGTGTGTGTGTGTAAGCATGCTCATGTGCGCGTGTGCCAGCGCGTGCACGTATGTGCATGCTTGCAGATATGAGTGCTGAACACAAAACATTTCTGACTTGGTTCTAGATGGTTAAGACATAAAAAATCTAAGCAATTATAAAAAAAACGAGAAAAAATAAGCCTTTCTGTGATTGAGTCCTACCATTTATTTTTTTCAGAAAAAAAAAAAGGTAATGCATTCCTTTTTGTGTGGCTGCGAAACTGGTGTGTGCTGGAGAAGACATCTCAGATGTTTAGAAATGTGCCTTCCTTTCTTCAGTGACCTCCCCACACTCTCTTGCGAAGATTTTGAAATAAGGAAGTTAGCAGGATCTGAGGTCTCACTGTTTTTCCAGTAATAGCTCTCAGGGTTCCTTTATCACCAGGATCCACAGAATTGAATGCGATTGCAGCAAAAGATACTCTGAGTAGAAAATGAATTCCTTATGTTAAAAGGGGGGAAATGTGTGGGGGCCTTAGGAAGGAGGCTGTAGACAATGCGGGGCTTTTCTCTGACATATTACAAAGGGATGGCTGAACTGAGAGATGATTGGAAGATTGACATAATTTTTGAAAATAATAAAGGTGAATTTTCCAATTTATTATGGCTTTCATGCATTTTCCTTTTAAACTCCTGGTTATAATGCTTACCCTAAACTTAAATGAGCCATTTATTTTGATGTGTTTTGTTAGTAAAAATTCATAAAGCAATATGAACTGATACAAAGACTATTTCTATTGTAATTTTTCTTTCTTTCTCTCTCTATCTCTCTTTCCAGAAATAGAAGTTTGGCTGGAGTCTTGGGCAGAAATAAAAAATAAAAAGTACTGAGCTATCCATGGATCTTCTGTCAAAATGGAAATAGAGATGTCATTTAGGATTTACATGCTTAGGGACCTAATTAATCCAGAAAAGACTTTTGGGAATCTGGGCAATTACCTTTTATAGCATAGCCCATATTTCAGTTCACAGTATGTATCTGAGGTACTGTGTTTTACCTTGCTGCCATTTTCAATCTTTTAAAAAATTGAGAACACATTCAATAGTCTTTCATTGTGCACAATGGTCATGTTAGAAATGCAGCTGGTGAATCAATAATTATATGACAATAAACTGTCATTTAAAAATTCTTTAATGACTTGTGAAGTAAAAGAATGTATGTACCATTTATAAAAACTTTATAGAAGCACAGGAATACATTAAGTATATAGGAAAGTGCAATATGCAACACCGAATGTACTTTGTACATTGTATTGTGGGAAAATATACATAGCAAACAATTTGTTTTATTTTGTGTGTATGACAGTTTTGCCCGCACATATGCATGTGTACCATGAGCATGCCTGGTACAAGAGGAGGCCAGGAGAGGGCATCGGTTCTCTAAGAACTGGGCTCATGGGCAGTTGTAAGCCATCATGCTGGTGCTGGGAATCACGCCCGGGTTGCATGGAAGAACAATTAGTGCTCCTTACTATGATTTACCTGTTCATACCAAAATTTTATTTGTTATTCCTTTTTTCAATATTGCTTCTTTTTGTCTCCATGAATCCCACTGTTTGGCAAACCTGTTAGTGCTGAAGTCATTTGTCCCTTTGGGTTTGACTTGTTTCACTGAACATGGGGCCACTGAGATTCATCCACATACGCCAGAACTCCCTGTCCTTTGCAGACTGCATAATACTCTGCTTTGCATATAAGTCATTTATTATCTATCTTTCCTTTGAATTCATAGATAAATACTTGCGTTGCTTTTTCTGCTTGGATATGGTAAATCACACTGCTTGCTATGAACTCGGTATATCTAAGTGGGTTTCTACTTTTAATTCTTTGAGGTTCATAATAGAAGCATAATTGCTAGGTAATATGGTAATTGTATCTTTGTTTTGAAGAATGCCCTCCTGCATTTCATATCATTCCCATTTGAGGTCCACAAGACTCCAATTTCGCCACACTCACTTTAACACCTCCTTCTCCCCTTTCCCCCACTGAAACCATTATAGTGGCAATGAGCTTCCTTTGGGATTGGAATTCACATTTTCACAATGACTAGTGGTGCTAAGAATCTTCTCTTGTGCTAGCTGGACATTGTACCCCTTCCTTGGAGAAAAGTCTATTTGAATCCTTTACCCAATTTTTAATTAAGTCAGTTTTGTATTGTTGAAATACAGAAACGGGATATGTTTTTAATATCACACTGCACATTCAGTAAGTATTCTGGGAAACGCTGGATCAGGATAGCATGAGATGTAAAGTTCTATTATCAAACAACCAACACCTAGGCAACATAGTGGGTGTTATCAGTCACAGGGAACATAGGATGTGCAAAAACAGATTTTAAGTAGAAGAGTCAGGCCGAAACCACTGGATGCTCATTAGAGCACATTTCGCCAGTTGTCATGGTTATTTTTGATGAGCAGGTTACAAATTTAGGAAGTGGGTGACTCATTTTTCCATTCATGATGGTTGTGTTACAGAAAGACTTGCGTGCACTCATCTCTTTACCGGCAGCCAGCACCCAAACATCACAGGTCAGCTTGATGAGTTTGCTCCGGGGTTGTCAAGCAGGGCTGACTTCGTTGTTGCTAGGCTGGGCTGTGCAGAAACAGTCTCGGATTTTCTTCCCAGAGTAGGTCACTGTGACCTCAAGTGTTCTGGCTCCACCTCTGAGATCCCTCCTCTAGCTATGGAAGTTCTGCCAAACTCTCTCAACTATAAAACCTCGGGCAGATTAGTCTTTTGCTGCTGCTCCCATTGCTACTCTCTGCGGCTACTGGTGCTGGGTCCTCCTCACCTTCGTCTGGCCCCGACTTGTCCGCTAACGAGTTTCTTCTACCCACCCTCCTCATCCTTCCTCGCCACAGCAGTATATACCCCTGCAGCACTATCTTTGCTTCCTGCCACCATCCGTTCTGAGCACGTGTCCCAAATCAGAGGACCTGTTGCAACAGGCACTGTTAGGAGCTTGGCTGTGTTCCAGGAACCGGTTGTAAGGCCTCCTTGCTATTTAAGATTAAATGAGGCTTGGGGATGATACCGATGAAATTGTTTAGAAAGCTGGATGTGGTGCCTCTGTAGTCAGTCTAGGTTCTACCATCATTACAGGGGTTGGACTGACTTGCCTTTCAAGTCTGGGCGGATGCACATTGGCAGAGGTGCCCTAAGGAGTTTCTGCTTTAAACACATGCAGGGCAAATCCCTTTCTGAAGACTCCAAGTGCTTGTTTATTTTGCCAACACTGTGAAGGTTCTTCCCTGGTACAGAGACAGACTTTTTTTTTTAAACCACATGGAAGCCATGCAAGTTACTCAACTTCTGTCATATTCTTGAAGCTTCCTCTCCCATGCATTTCTTCCTCTGAATTTAACACCTAGGCATAGCTCTTGAGCATTTAGCCAGCACTGAGCAGTGTGCTTAGGAACAAGAGGCAGATCACCAGGATGTGCAGCCTTGTGTTCTTTGGAGTCATACATACTCTGATTGCAACCAAGCTTTGCAACTCACTAATGAAACCCAGGCAATGGGCCTCATATTAATTAATCACTTACCTCATTTGTAAAATATCGAGAGTGTTGTATAATTCCTAACACAGCACAGCTCAGCAAAGGTTATCTGATATAGATGTATGCGAGTTGCTTAACACAATGCCTAGCATGGAGTAAAACTTCAATAAGCATTTCAAATAGTAATATTTTTGTTATCCTAAGTTGGGAGATGGGATGTAATGTTTTCAGCCATAAGTAATGCATCGGCTAATATGAAGACAGGCATGTAATCAATTACAAGACAATATAAAGAACTATATGGAATTTACTGAGCTAAAAGTTCCAAGGGAGAGCTCATTAATTCTGCTATGGGCAGGAGACTATCAAAGCTTTTGTAGCCAGCATCCCAAAGGAGATTTTATTTAGACTAGAACTTAACAAGCAAAAGATCTTGATCCATTTCTTTTAATGTTGGAAAGACTTCATACTCAACGTTGTGTCTCAAAGTATCCCTTGTTGTAGCGAATTCTTTTTCCCATTACCAATCCAAATTTTTATCAATCTTCTTTCTGCCTGCTCAATGTCAACTATTCCTTAATTTTCCCCCTAATGAATGAATAAATTAAATATTACTTGAAAACTCTATTGTGTGCTAAGGTCTGAAATAATTTTTCTTTTATAGAAATGTATTTTGGCCTGAGAATCGCTGTAATAGAATATAGCATGTATTAACGTGAGCGCTGCCAGTCATTCTTTGAGATGACTGTGATAAACATTTCCATTTTTGATTCAATTAAAGCTAGTGGAACTAGAAAATATAAAGAAGAAAACCATATGCCGTTCTTCTTTTTCTTTTTAAGCAGTCTACATTTTCACAGCATAAATACTCAACTGATTTGAAGACAGTAATATACTAGTAGAGTTTGGGATACAATTTGCTGATATAACATAAAGGTTTTGGAACAATAAACATGACCCATAATACAGGGACGTGATGGCATCGGGATAATTAGACCCATCAGTGCATTTAGCCACAACCCAAACGTAAGAAAACCACAATCCGGCAAGCTTGAGGCTTGTCCACTTTTGTTAAATAGCTCCTACTAGATAATATCCAGTGATAAGGAAAATAATCAGTAAGGTTTATTGCGTAAATAGCTGAGGCAAATTATACCTATAACAATCTCAGAAAAACAAAACCCAGAAGGCAGTACATAACACACTCTGCACTTCTGTTCCTAGCAAAACCCTTCCCAGCTGTTAGTACTGGGAAGTTAACTACGGGTTACAGTAGAGGTGCGGCCATCTTTCAGATATTAATCATCAAAATGTACCAACATTTTGAGTACTAACAAACAGGTCGGCAAATCCATAGTGTCTAATGTCCAGCCTCAGAGAGGATAGTGTGAACGGAGAATGGAAAAGGTCTCCGGTTTCTAAAGGAACCATACATATATGTACATACAAAATAAACATGCACAATATTGACATGTCTGCACTGCATGGTAGGAATAAATAGGTTGAAATAGGTGGAATCTTGCATGACTCAAATTGGCCACTCACTTATGACCCACTGGTACAATTTGTCGATGTGCTACATACAGTCCTTAAAATTATTTGAATGTCTTGCAACAGGGAATGACTGTAATCCACACTCTCCTGAAATCGCCATACATCCTAGGGTGACCCTGCTTCAGCCTCCTGAATACCAGAATTACAGGCCTATACCACCATGACCCGGTTAGAACGATCTTACTCTGTTGTAACACTTCACATGAACACGTGACCCTCTAGGATACAAGCCAGTAGTCGGAGGTCACATCATTCTGAGTACAATCAGAAATTGCATCTCTATGATCAAATCTCACATTTTTATTATCCATACAGTGCTAACCACCTTTACAATGGTCCTTAACTCTCTAGATTGTTGATGTTTCAGGTGAAGCTGAAGTTTTGTTGCTTTGTGTCATTATCCACTCATTCTGCTTGACTTTGCCCAATATCTAAACTGTGGATATAGCATGTGCTCATAGATAGTCATTAACCAAATCTAACAATCCTGGTACCACGATTCTGAACATAATAACTGGCAAGCTAAACAGATGCTTCTTTAGTTAGCGGGCAATCTCTAAGACCTTAGTCCCCTCTTTTCCAGCACATAGCTTGATGCCATTAGTTTTATTTTCAACCCACAGAAGCTCTATGAGCATGAATGGATAGACAAAATCATTTAAGAATTATAATAGATACAGTTTATTTTACAAAGCAGAAATCTGGAGTTCTGCAATGAAAAATCAGCCTAAATAGAGACTTGAGATCTAAAATATGGTTGAACTGATTTCAACTATGTACTATGGTTCTTCAAATTGATTAAGGTATATAACATGTCTGTCTATATCTGTGGCAAAGGGCTAGTCTAAAACAATCTTATAAAACTAAGATCTTATTTACCTGACATTAAAAAAATCAGTATTTGCTCTAAGAAAGAATATATGTGTTTTAGGGCTGACTCTAATATTCCTTATTAAAATAAGAAACCATGTTTGGGCTGAGGAGTAAAATCAAGAATTCAAAGCCTGTAGATTTTTTCACAAGTAAATTGTGAATCATCAGGGTCCATTAACGTAGTGAGTAATGCAGTTGTGCGTCAGAGCCAGTGCCCTTACACTCCAAAGAAAGTGGCTACAGCCAGGTAATTTACATGTCTGACCTGGTGCATTCTATAGATAAAGAGAGTGTGTAAAACTTCGCAACTTGGTTCATGCAATGTGTCTTTTGTGATTTTAAATGCATCTCCTCACTCTTTGTTCTTTTGTGCCGTGTAAGTTTGGCTTTGAGAACACTGCAATTTCCCTGTGGGCCTTGTCAGTAACGCAGACATACAGGGGGCAGGAACACTTCCTGCTATCTTGGGCTATAAATTCTTAGTCCTCCCCCTTGCTTTACCACCTTGTCATGATGCTTTAGACATCTGTTCAGACTTGCCTTCTAAGTAACATCGCTGTGATAGCCGAAGCTATTGACTCTGGCCAGTTTGCATTTGAAAATAGCCTTGGAGATTACAGATAAAAGCCACAAACAAGACTGTGTACATCCTTAAAGGGAGCTATTCTATAGTCAATCATATCAAATTAATATTGGATGACAATGGCTGTCTTCAGGATCTTCCCATTCTCTTCCTCTTCATTTCTTCCTCAGTATGCCTGATGTGGTTAAAAAAATACGTTCTTCTTATTGTCTGCGTCCTGGACTTGGTAACCTGAGAGGAGCTCTGTACTCATTTTAGTGAGACAAATAGCCAAATCACTCTCTGCTTCCATATAGATCATGATCATATGTTTGCTTATATGGTTGGTGGCCGGTTGTTTTTAAAGGGCCAGTTCATTTTTTACTCTCTCTTCTTTACACATCTCTTAATTACCAGAATGGTGTATGTTTGGGGCTTCAGTATTACAGAAGCCCAGTGAGATAGGAAGCTAAGAGCTAGCACCTTTGTGGTCAGCAGTGCAGGTTATAGCAGGAAGCGTCTGTAGTCCAGGGCACAGGAAGCCTGGCACAACAGAGCCTATGAAACTGGACAGCACAGCCTGAGAGGATGTCCGTGTTGTGAGGAAGGCTACTGAGACATTTGGGAATAGAATTCTAGGGTGCTTCTCTCAGTGCCCAATCAAATGTGTATTACAACCCATCAACCCCAAGTAGCTTGATTTTAATATAAAAGAACAAAGGGAGGAGAAAAGATTATGTTTAATATTATCCTTTTGAAAGTGACATGTTTTATTTTTAATCCTGTGAAGGAGTGAGGAGGATGTGCCCATGAGGGCAGACGTCCCCAGTGTTGAGAGGAGGAAGCCAGATCGCCTAGAGTTGTCATTACCCGTGATTTTAAGGTTCCCAACATGAGTGCTGGGATCTCTATTTGGGCCCTCTAGAAGAGCAGGACAAGCTCTTGACTGTGAAGCCGTCTCTCTAGTCCCCCACTGTATGATCTCTTGGTCAGAAAGATCAACTGTTTAGTTGAATGGTGCAAAAAAGTGTCAATTTTAGCTCAAATATGAAATGCTCTGATAATATGGATCACTACCATGCTAAATTGATATGGAATCAAATGTCAGTGTCTGCAGCATGAATGTAAGTCATATTTAAAGATTTCCCATGATCAGTGAATCTAACCTTCACTAATGTATTTGCCATTAAAGGAAAGGGTTGAATCTGATATGTTCCTTTGTCTCATGATGAATAGTAAAAAAGATGGCTCTTTCCAGTTATAGATATCTATATATAAATAACTGTGCGGACTTGGGTCTACTAAGGTCTCCTGAAAACCCTTTTTCCTCTGGCCTCTGTGGATTCACTGTGTTTGAAAACTGCTGCCCGTTAGTTCGGGATTGTTTCTGTGCCCCTTTTCCCTGCTGCTCTGCACTCTGAGATCATGAGGTGCCTTGCTTCCTGGGAAGAAAAGGTAAATTTGGGTTACTTAAGTGAAGTCATAGTTTCTCCATGTCTAGACACACAAGCAATCGCTGATTTCCAGCCAGCTAGGGCTGGCCATGAACCAGGTGTGAGGGCTGCTTTGTATTGGTTGTATAAAACGTACTGCACTTCCCGATGAGTTTTCAAAATGGATTTTAGAATTTCGGGATAATCTCATCTGGGGGTTTTTCTTTTTCTCTGCTTAGAGGAAGTAACCATGCATTAATTGGGGGACAAAGTGATAATCAATTTTCTTATCTTCAAACCATCAGATGCAATTTAAAAAATTTTTGTAAACTAATCATATTTCTATTTCTTTAGGGCCTCCTTCCTCAACCTCTTTAGTTTAAGAGAGATGAAGAGAGAGAGAGACAGACAGAGAGAGAGAGAGAGAGAGAGATATGAGAGAGAATAGTCTACTATAAATAGCATAAGGAAAACCATAGTTTCCTTTGAGAAATGGATGGAAATTATTTGCTCTTTCATGTTTTCCCCTTCTCGTGTACAGACAATTTTTCTTTGCTTCTTTTATTGATTTTACTGTGTCACATTTTATAACAAATGCATAGTCTGACAGAAAGACACACATATACACATATGTTTTAAAAGATAATCCGAGGGAAATATGTCTTTATGAGTTGGCTGGAAATTCTGAACTGCATAACTTTCAAATTTGATGTAGTTACATTCTGAAATGAAATCTGTATTCATAGCACTACAAACAGACAAAATCAAATCACTTGTTCTACCAAAGCCCAAATAAAATGTAGTTCACCATTTCCATCTTTATCTGTGTCTCTGTCTCTGGTCTTTTATCGCTGTCTCTCTCATGTGTTATTTGGTGAAAAGTATATCTTCAAATTGGTGACTTTTTGGGCTTCTGAGGTTTTCAGGATATAATGTATCTCTTGAATATTCTGAGTATAGCCAGGAGGTCATGAAGCACCACTTTAATCCCAGCACTCTGGAGGCTGAGGTTGTCGGTCCTCTGTGAGTTAGAGGTTCAGCGTGGTTTACATAGCAAGTTCAGGACAGTAAGGGCCACACAGAGAAATCCCAACTGGGAAAACAAACATACAAACAACGAACAATAACAAAATTCCATGATTTCCATTTTACCCACTGATCTCCATGAGGTTGAAAGAGACATATCATAATGTGCTTTCTGAAGGTGTATCTTAATTATTTTAATCAGGAATAATACTGGATGCCACTAACAGAAGGCAGAAGAAAAAGAGGAGGCGGGACCAGAGACCTCTCCTATTATATTTTTTGTCTTAAACTTTCAGTTAATTGATCAGGAGCTGGTCAGTCTACAGAGGTATTTTAACAATCTTATTTCTTGGTCCCATTTTTCGGGGAAATGAAAAGCAAATCTATATTCACAGTATTAGAGTGATAATAATGATGATAGTAATAGCAACAACAACATCAAAAATGAGCTTATCAAACTCATTTATCAAAGTGTTATTTATTAGCCAACATTAACAGAGGACAAGGCCTTACCCGTACCCCATTCAGAAGGCTGTGCCCTCACAGTTACAGTGTGATTAGTTGATTGTCTTTCTGAGCTGCACAGGGGTTTCCTTCTAGGAATGAGTAGGGAGGGATGCACTGAGAATTCCAAGCGCTTCGTTCCTGCCACAATGCTTTTTCTCGTGGTGTGAAGTCTGTCACCACCAGTTTTTCTGCAAGGCCCAGACGTTCTTGTCCCCTAATGAAGCCATCTCACAGCTAATGCTGTTCCAATAACTTTTACATTTTCCTGTAGCATTTTGAGTTTTTTCTCTTTTATTATGCCATGTGGTGATTTTTGATATTATTTTTCTATTTTCTTTCTCTGAGTTTTCTTAGAAATAGAGTCTGCACACCCAGGTATAAGTGTGAATTAGTGAACAATTAGATGTTTTAAAGGAAAAATTGTAAGTTCCTTTGTATTTCACAAAACCCATTAGCTCTATAAGTCTAAAAAATAGATTACAATTAGAATAAAAGAACTGAATTTTTAAATAATACCAAAATGAAAAAAATTAATGTAAGACTCAGTGGGGGGAAATGTGTTTTTATTAGAAAATGAAATTTTCTCTAGAGAAGAACAATATTGGGGGAGTTTATAATTTGATTAGCTGCTCAGCGTTAGAAGAACCCCGACAACCAAAGATTGAATATAGCATACAATCATTGATTGAACTTTTAAAACTCTAGTTTAGTTAAATATACAGCTTTTTAGCATAAATCATGCTACACAAACATGCTGAGGGGAAGCACTGAGATGTTTCAGGAATCAGAAAGAATTTGGAGCCGAGGGGGAAGAAGAGGTGAAAGAAAAAAGGAGGAAGAAGAGATTTTAACCTTATAAAGTGAATTTAGGGGGAGAAAGGAGTCCCTGAACGGGAAACACGGCTTTGCCATGCAATGTTATAATATCTCCTATTTTCATCCTTATAAAATCTCTTGCAAAATTTACATGACTCACAAGTTTATCCTGGACTTTTATTGATAATTTGAAGAATGCAGTGAAGTTGTCAAGCAAAGATCCCAAAGAAAAGTAGGACCGGACAGGCTGTGACATTTTTACATTACAGGGCTTTGTTGCTGATGCAGAAGCAGGGTAATGAGCTACCACACTTTCAAAGAACAAATTCTGAAGTAGAGCATCAAGTTTAATTGTGAGAAGTGCAGCACTTTATAGCACAGAAACATATAAGCTAAAAATACACAGAGAAAATATTTCTAGGACAGGGTTAATTAATGTGTAAATGCTTATAAAAATTCACAAGAAAACATCCAGACACTAATATGCTTTAAAAAAAAAAGATGAACGATAGTTAATAATTAGTAAACAAACATATTGGGATATGCTCAAACCCATTGGATATTAAAAATTATAAATTGGAAAAATGTTTTTCCCTGTAACATTATAGATGAACTTGTTAACATAATAGTTATAACCCTACATAGATGTAAATGTTTGCAATGCATATGTAATATTCAGTCTTCATTATTAGAACTCTAAATTAAATTAGTCTTTTAGTTTAAAAGACACTTTCTTTGTGCTTCAAAAGCCGCAATGAGTACATGTATACACCCAGTATTCCTGGAGTTAATTCAAAACAATGCAAAGGCATAAAATGTCAATGGATCAAGTTTGTCTTCAATGAAACCAATAAAAATCCCTTGATTTGGTTTTTGAAGTAATGGACTTTCAAAAGCTTTATATTGTTCCTGCTAACTTACCCAAGCATTTGTTTGATACTTTAAAGAGAACCAACTCCTGAAGCTTGTATGTTTTCTTCCCCTGCAAACAACCAAGACATCATTTCATCTTCCTGTGCAGAGTTCTGTGCGAACACAGCAACACAGCTTCGCTTCACACCCGGTTCCTGGAGCGCTGCAACTCCAGATCTGTCACGATGTTAAGAAACATATTAGCAGTGACTTCCTAAGCTTACTTCATACATAGACATGGTCTCCTTGTAAACTGAAACAAATTTTAGCTTTTCACATCAAGGGGAGGACTTATACCTATCCAAGAACAGAAATGCTGGAAATGATCTTATTTTAACGACGGGTTTCTTATTAACAAAGGACAACATAATTCACAACAGCCAATCTAGAAAATGGAGAAATGCATGAAGAAAAATATAAAGTTATTAGACATTTACCACTTAAACATTCAAAATCAATATTTGTGATCTCAGTTTAATTTGCAACCAATGACAAAAATCTAAATGTAATGTGCATACTATTTTCTAAACCTCTTTGAATTTTATACAAACGGATGTATTTTGAATTTCATTACTTATTCCATCTCTTTATAATTTTAAACCTGTGCTGTATAATTAAATATCTCTTATTTAATTTGATATACTGTGTTGAAACCAATCTAAAAAGAGTTCTAAAAAGGAAAACCCATCTGAATATCTAATTAAAGAAGAGAAATAATATCACCAAAATATTCCTATAAAGACTATTTCTTTTCGTTAAACTCTTTCGCTCTCAGTTTGCTTCATAAAGCAAATGCCAAGCATTTTGGTTTTTATTGTGATTTTCACCTTAGCTCCAAAGTCAATATTCTGCCGTTCGATGTGGGCTTACATGTGAAGAATAGGAAAGGAACTTAACTAGGAAGCGCTGAGCCCAGAGAATTGAATTTGCATCTAATTCACTAAGCATACATGTTTACATGACCTTTAGAAAAAGGAATTAAACCAGTTTTTCACTAGCTGTAGGCAATCCACGTTAAAAAGACTATTGAATGAAGAATCTGAAGTCCTGTCTACAAGAGAGCCAGCCTAACAGAAAACATCTTTAACTAAAAAGTATTTCACTCTTACAGCTGTAGAGACATCAGCCTGCCGTGTAGATGCTGATAAGAAGGCAGGGTGTGTAAGTCTTAGACCTAGATTGCTTATTTCAGTCTTGGTTCCATCATGCCAAGCACACAATTTTACTAAGCTGAAAGTGGATCCCTCCAATAGTTCAAACACAACACTTTAATATTTATTTCAAAGTATCGAGGTTTCCTTTTCTGAAAATTCTGAATTAACTCAATATCCATAATCAGTGATGACGTCGGCAGAATGTAAATCAAGGGCACTGGTGATGGCATAAGTCTGCCATTAAATGCCCATCTGCCACCAGTACTAACCTGGGTATCACAAGGATTTTACTTTTAGTGTCTATGATAAAATGTTGTATGTAATTTCCAAGATCCTATGTAGCTCTAATGCTTTTGAAATTAGTCCTTGTTTGTTATGAAAATATATCAAAATCCAGCTTATATATTGCCAGGAGCCTGCAGTTCTCAAGGACCTCAAAGATAGGATGTTAATAACTAAATGTCATCCTTGCTCACAGTTTTACACACTATGGCCATGACACACTATAGGCATTTGCCAGATAAATTGAATGCTCATGAAAAGTGCCATAATACATATATTTAAGACTTGGAGAATGTGCCGTGTATTTTGCCAATAAAAAATTGCCTATTGTCATAGATGATTAAAGCTCAGCAATACCTTGCTGGAATCTGGTTTTACTTTCCTTACTGGGTATTTAACTTGCATCTTGTGTATGCAAAGGACTGTATCATTTAAGGAAAGCCAGTATGAGGAGGAAGCACATGAGGACAAACATATCAAAGGGAAAAAAATATCCTAGACAGTTAAACTTATTCCAGTATTTGTCTCTCTAAATATTCCACCTTAAATCCCTTGAAGCATATAAGAAACTATTCCTTGCCGGGCGGGTGGTGGCGCACGCCTTTAATACCCAGCACTCGGGAGGCTAGGCGGGCGGATCTCTCTGAGTTCGAGAACAGCCTGGTCTACAAGAGCTAGTTCCAGGACAGGCTCTAGAAACTACAGGGAAACCCTGTCTCGAAAAACAAAAAAACAAAAAAACAAACAAACAAACAAAAACAACAACAACAACAAAAAAAAAAAGAAACTATTCCTTTCTCCTCATATCTCTTAGGATTGCAAGGAAAAACTGAAATCTATATCCAGTGGGGAGAAAAGAAATCGACACATTTGGAAAAAAAAAGGTAATATGAGAAATAAAGCATAATAAAATAAATAAAATTAAAACTTAAACAACATAAAAACTTACAGATTAGCCCAACTGTGTTGGTGCACGCCTTAATCCCAGCACTTGAGAGGCAAAGTTAAGAGAATTTCTGTGGTTCGAGGCCAGCCTGGACTATGAGAGTGAGTCCAAGACAACTAGGACCGTCACATTTCTGAACATATTTCAAAGAATCTTTCTGAGTGGTACAGGATGATAAAGCTGTCAAGTAGGGATTCTCAACCTATGGGTCACTACCGCCACCCAGGCCGCATCTCAGATATACTCCTTATCAAATATTTACATTGCAATTCATAACAGTGACAAAATTGCAGTTATGAAGTAGCAACGGAGGAATTTCATGGTTGGGGGTCACTGTAATGTGAGGAACTGTATTAAAGGGTTGCAGCATTAGGAAGGTTGAGAATCACTGCTGTAGGGAAACTTGGGCCAAAGGAAGATATGTAAAATGCTGACTAGATCATCAGAAAGATGACAGCATCATAGAGCTCTCGGGTAGGAATAAGACTGAGGGAAGCGCTGGGGCTATGTGTAGGTGTTCACAGGACACATGAAAGGACTTGCTAAAGATGCAGCTATGCTAGTTGCTGAGGAAAGACAGAGAAGACACAGTGACTGGTTGTTAATCATCTTGATTTATTCATAGATGGATTCTAATACATAGACATTACAGTACATGAAATGGAAATTGCTTAGTAAATTGATGTCAGATCATTTTTAGAATTAAATATTTAGAAATAATTGGATTGCCACTTACTGAAATGAAAAAAAAGTGTCAAAGTAAGTTAGGTAGGAATTATGAATCAATTTTGCATATATTAAAAATATTTATTTTATTATTTTTACATTCATTTTAATGCTTCTTTTAGTTTCTGAAATTATAATAAAATCATACCATTTTCCCATCCTTTTCCAGCCTCCAACTACTCCTATGTACTCCTCCTCATAATATCAACCTGAATGGATTCAAATCTGAAGAAGGATGGTTACAGCATACAACAGTTGTGGGTGTGTGAGTCTCTCTTCATCTCATTGGAAGCCCCTGAAGGTAATTCATGAGCAGTTTGTTCTTCTATTTTTCGGTACTATAAACATTAGAAAATTTTTGCTTCTTTCCTTTCATGGACTAATTGTTTAGAATGCATGCAAATCTGGGAGCTACTCTGCAAATCTGTGAATTAACTAGTGTTCATCACTATTATTTGGTAGCTGTGAACACTAATTTACACACTCATATGCTAACTCATTTTTATTTATTCAATTGTTTTGCATTTTAGTTGTTACTATTACTATTTTTATTTTAAGATGGGGTCTCTTGGTTCTGGGCGGCCTGGAACTTCCTACATAGAGCTGACAGTCCTCGAACTTATTTTCCTTCTTCTGCTTCTGTTTCTTGAGTGCTACAATTGCAGCCATTGAACTACCATCTGGTTCCTAGAGGGTGATGCCTATGTTTGGGTCATATGTTGCATTACCTGTGTGTCCTTTGTGCCCAGTATCCATTCACCTGTCATAAAACTGATTTTACAAAATTTAAGTTGCTATATTTACTTTTATATGGCAAACCCTTCCCTTTCTTCTATATATATTTTCATATAAAACCATATTTTTCCTTTTCTTTTTTATTGTTTTTATTGAGTGATATATTTTTTCCACTCCCCTCCTTTCCTCTCTCTCCCCCTCTACCTTCTTCTGTGACCCCCACACTCCATATTTACTCAGAAGGTCTTGTCTTTTTTCCTTCCTATGTGTAGATTCATGTATGTCTCTCATATGATCCTCTTTGTTGTCCATGTTCTCTTGGGTTGTAAACATAGGCTGTTTTTTCTTTTCTTTATGTCTAAAAGCCACTTATGATTGAATAATATTATATTTGTCTTTCTGGGTCTGAGATACTTCAATCAATGTGTTTTTTTCTAAATCCATACATTTGCCTACAAATTTCAAGATGTCTTTTTTTTTTAAACCACTGTGTAGTAGTACTCCATTGTTTAAATTTACCACTTTTTTGTTATACATTCTTTGGTTGAGAGACATCTAGGTTGTTTCCAGGTTCTGACTCTCATAAATAATGCGGCTACGTCAATTAAACTTAGAGAAGCATTAAAGTGTTCCTCCCCCATCCACATTATTCCTATTTGGAACTTATAACTCAAATCTGTAAGAATTGGTATATTTACATGAATAATCCTTGTTGACAGAGGTTTCTGTCCCACTCAGTCTCGCAATTGTTCAGTCCCAAAGAAACACACAGAGGCCTACAGTAATTATAAACTGGTTGGCCTATTAGCACAGGCTTCTTATTAACCAACTCTTACATCTTAAATTAACCCATAATTCTTGTCTGTGTTAGCCACATGGCTTGGTACCTTTTATCAGTGAGGCATTCTCATTTTGCTTCCTCTGTATCTGGGTGACAGCTGCAGACTGAGCCTTTCCTCATCTCAAAATTTTTCTATTCTGGTTGTCCTGCCTATAGTTCCTGCCTGACTACTGGCCAATCAGCATTTTATTAAACCAATACAAATGACAAATCTTTAAAGGTTACAAGACCATTGTCCCACAATACTTCCCTCCCTTTTTTCTTTTCAAAACAAGAACTCTGAATCAAATATCTTTTTTCCTCTGACCATTATCCATAATGACTTGTAAACAACACTCTAAACAAAGACAAACATCCATAATCCATTTTTTGAGAATGTGGGCTTAGTTTTCTAGGCTACTCCCTGATGACTGCAGGCACTGATAATTTTATGGGACCTATAAAAAGTTTAGGATTATGGTCAAGTCCTGAGTGGAAAATTTTGTGAGGCCTTATCATCTCAGCCAGATGTCTTGAGGCTGTTCTGGATGTAGAACTCAGTGGAAACTACCACAGAGGTCCTCTGAAATGTTGGATCATCCAGAACATCTGCTCCTAGTGGAGATTTTTCTGGGAGTCTTCCTTTATCAAACCTGATTTTGCTTAACCAAGCCTCTCATTTCCTATGGAAACAAAAGCCAAACTTCTTCTCCAAAGTAACATATCTTTTGACATAAATTTTGAACTCAAGGCATTTTCAAAATATATAGGTTTGATTCATCTTCATCTAGCAGTATTTGTAATCAAATGTCTTCTAGCAGCTGTAGCTCCTTCTTCAGCCATAAAGCAATTCAAAGACAACAAATAGCATACAGTATCTAGATTCTCTGTGTATTTTCTATCTTTATATGGCTTTGTTTTAAATTCTAATTCTTTTATTTTTACTTTTAATTTTTAGTTTTTCGAGACAGAACTTCTCTGTATCTTTGGTTGTCCTGAAACTCACTATGTAGATCAGGCTTTCCTTGAATTTGCAGAGATCTGCCTGCCTCTTTCTCTCAGCTGCTGGGATTAAAGGTATGTATTGGGGGAAGGGTCGCTTGTTCTTCCCAGCTGCCTAGCCAGTTTAAACCTGAAATAATCACACAGAAACTACGTTAATTATATCACGGCTTGGACCATTCGCTCTAGTTTCTTATTGGCTAACTATTATATTAGTTTAACCTATTTTTATTCATCTGTATATCATCACATGGCTGTGGCTTACCAGCTAACATTCTCAGCATCTATCTCCAGCAGCTCCATGGCATCTCTCTAACTCTGCCTTCCTCCTTCCATGATATAGGCCGAGCCAGTTTTTTATTCATTAACCAATAAAAGCAACACATAGATAGAAGGACCTCCCACAGGTGTATACCACCACACCCTATTACACTCTTTCTTTCTTTCTTTCTTTCTTTCTTTCATGATTTTGTCCTTTTTCTTTTATCTCTCAAGCCTAAATATATTTTTTAAACACACTGTAAACCATTTAGACTTTCTTTTTGGTCTGATTCTATCTTTACTGTATAACACTCTTTTTCTGACCACATGAGTCTATAATTTGCTAAGTGATATGACTAGCATTAAAGCTGTGGCTTTCACAGCTGGATCCATCCCATTGCTTATTTTCTGAGAGTCTAGCTTCATGGTGGAGGTATTGGCAGAAACCATGTTTATTGCCACAACTCTATGGAATTTCAAGGTCCCTGGCACAACCAAGAAGCATGCTGTAGCTATTCATAAAAACCATTTAAGTGTTTGATGGTCTTTTTTAAGCCTCTTAAAAAAGCTGCAAAAATTTTTGAGCTATAGCTGAGTCAGGAAGCCTCTCTTAAATGAAATGCACTTGTCTCTAGCAAATATAGGCCACCCAAGAAAATGCTGCTACCAAGAAGCCATGTTCCATCCCAAAGAAACACACAGAGACCAACATTAATTATAAACTGGTTGGCCTATTAGCTCAGGCTTCATATTAACCAACTCTTGCATCTTAAATTAATCCATAATTCTTCTTCATATTAGCCACATGTCTTGGTACCTTTTATCAGTGAGGCATTCTCATCTTACTTCCTCTGTATCTGGGTAATGACTGCAGAGTGAGCCTTTCCTCTTCCCAGAATTCTTCTATTCTGGTTGTCCTGCCTATACTGTATGCCTGGCTAATGGCCAATGAGCATTTTATGAAACCAATACAAGTGACAAATCCATAAAGGTTACAAGACCCTTGCCCCACAGTAAAAATTCTACCTGTATGTTGATGTATATATTAACATTTTGCTATGGCCTTTATTAAACTTTCAGGGATTTTTTTTTCTCCATTGGGCTTCATAGTCACAAAGTTTAGTGAGTGACATTTACGATTTGTGTTATTGCTTTACATGGGATAGTCTCTGAAACTTGCCATATAATAGGTCTTGCATTATAAAGTGGAGGGAAGTTCTATTCTTGTGGGACTCTTAGAATGGAAAGAGGATTAGTATGAAAAGGAACACTGGTGCAGACATGACAAAGAAGTCTGAAGGTGATGATGAAATGGCACATTGAGATCTCCTTGCCAGGACTTAGAGTAGTGTACAATTTGTGTTCTCCTCTTATTGCCTATAAATGACTTATTAGAGCCCACAATCGAAACTTCTATCTACATGCTTTGTCATATATTAAATTCTAATATCTGTAATAGAAATTTAATCAGGAAAGAGAATAATGTAGTTTCTGGATGTGTTACAGCTCTGTTGCTGTAATTTCACTGATTCACAAGTAAAACTATGACTAGAGATGCTGTCTTTGAGTAATGAAGTGTTATATGACTTTTTTGTTTTAGGAATAATTTTTCTCCCACCCAGTTAGATCATTTGGACTATCATAGCTAGTGATTGCCAAAAACTAACCCATGTGAGACTATATAGTCATGAACTTCATATCAAAGGCTTACGTCTATGTCTGTTTCAAGATGATGATTTCTTTTAAAAATTACATTTTATTTTGGTGCAAAATACTATAATTAGATTGCTCCCAGTGATAATATCATGAGCTTGCTTATCCAGTTTTTACTGGAAAACCACTTAACTTTCCACTTGATTCTGATGTTCTGTCAAATCTTCAGGTCATCTAAATGTGGTGTTCATTGCTCTAACTATCAAACCTCTAGAGGTATAAGTGGCAACCTCTGCTATTTTGTTCCTCTATAGACCCACTGTCTCCTATAGTAACATATTACTCTTAAGCCATACAAAGATTATTTGCAGAAGGAAAACATATGTACTTTAAAATATACTTTGCAGTGATCTATATTCTTTTCAGTATTGAGAAAACTCTAGTCATTGATGTTATGTCAGACATCAGTTTAATTAGTGAGGATGTATAAGTAAACAGGACAAACTCCCCTCCAATAATGTTCCAGCATAACTACAACAAGCAATAACTCATAACCGAGACAACTGAGATAACTTCATAAATAAGAGAAAGAACAGGGACGAGAGTCAAGTTCTGAACTCCAGATACAATTTAAAGGGATAATAGAAGATAGAAAATGATCAAAGGCATCTGGCTGATAGTGAGATGGGTGGCAGTACTGGTTGATGTGGTGATGGGAAAGACTAGAGCAAAAAGTGTAAGCAAGGAACTGAACTCCATCAAACGCTGCAAATGGGCATGAGAGAAAAGGACAGGCCCTTTGTCACGCTACATGTCACTGGCAACCATAATAAGATCAGCAAAGTGTCAAGAACAAAACCCCAGACTTTCTCTTTCCCAAAGAGAAAATGAAAGAGAAACATAAATAGTAAATATGTGAGTTGATGGTCCCAAAGATAAAAATAGGAGTAGGCAAAAGACTGGGTCAAGGAGATGATTGGAATGGTATTTTTGACAACTTGACAGTGGTCTGGGGGTGAGGGAGTTCATATATTATAAACATTGGATTGGACAAAAAAAATGCAGGGAAACCGGGCGGTGGTGGCGCACGCCTTTAATCCCAGCACTTGGGAGGCAGAGGCAGGTGGGTCTTTGTGAGTTCGAGGCCAGCCTGGTCTACAAGAGCTAGTTCCAGAACAGGCTCAAAAAAAAAAAAATTGCAGGGAAAAGTAGTATAGAGAAAATACAATGGACTGAGTAAAACCCAAGAGTTAGATGTTTGTCTTACAGGATTTGGTAAAATTGTTGGTGGTGTTGGGATTTGGGCAGGGCAACTGACTGGGAGGCTGAGATCGTTCAAGCTAGGAAAGTCACCAATTAAAAGGGTCAGACAGATGGGTGGGTTAGAGAGCGTGACTGGTAATTTACCAGTTGTGATAAAGGTGAGTATAGGGCTCAGAGGATCAGTGATCTTGGTACCGATGAGACTAGTCAGTGAATGGAAGTGACGCCATAGGGCTATGGGTAGCAAACTCTTAACAGAAGAAGGATGGAGGAGCAACTAGGGAGCAATGAAATGATTGCTGGACAATGAACAGTTGACCCAATGGATATGTGACTTGGGAGAAAAGTTGAACTCTGTTTAAGAAAGAGATGGGGGACTAGCATCTTCTATATATGGCTATGTTTTGTTTAACGAAAAAGGAAGAAAGGAATGTTCATGAACCAGATGGAAGATTGGAATACTTCTTTCTGATGAGAGACTGAGTTCTAGAATCAAGTAAAGAGTACTTGGGAGAGGAGAGTTTGATGAACACAAACTCAGAGAACTGTAGAATGGGTCATTTTCTTTCATTTTGTTTAAAAATTAATTTTGAGATTTTAGCTTTCATAATGAATAATTGTACTTTAAATAACAGTAGTGTTTTTTTGGGGTTTTTTTTTTTTGGTTTTTTTCGAGACAGGGTTTCTCTGCAGCTTCTTTAGAGCCTGTCCTGGAACTAGCTCTTGTAGACCAGGCTGGCCTCGAACTCACAGAGATCCGCCTGCCTCTGCCTCCCGAGTGCTGGGATTAAAGGCGTGCGCCACCACCGCCCGGCAACAGTAGTGTTTTTTTAAACTTAAATTTTCTTTTATTGATTTTTATTGAGCTCTATATTTTTCTCTGTTCCCTGCCTCTTCCCTCCCCTTCTACCCTCTCCCAAGGGCCCCATTCTCCCAATTTACTAAGGAGATCTTATCTTTTTCTTCTTCCCATGTAGTGTCCCTCAATAGCTCAGGTGGTATAGCAGAGGACTGTAGCTAGCTCCCCGACAGGAGACAGCTATGCTTTAAATTAGCATCTTATTATAAAAATATCCATGCTTACAGTTTAAAATTCAAATAGCCTGGTAGTTTGTTGATCTGAAATATGAATGCTCTCCCATAGATAAACTTGAAGCAATAATGATTAATGATATCTTATATATTATCCCAGAAATATCAACTCCAGGACAATAAAATACTATTATATACATTGCCTTGTACTTTTCTATCTTTTATTCAATAAGATTCTAGATTACTTTTGCAATAGTGCATCTTTCTATATGTAGAACATGACTCCGTATTAGGAGTCTATATGTAGAACATCACTCCGTCTATTAAAATGCACATGTGATCTTTCATACTGTCATTTTCTCTGAAGACGTAGAAGCATCAGGGCTAATCTTGATTATAAGTGTCTTAATCAGGCATATTTGCAAAGATTAATAAAGAGCCAACTTGGAAGCAATAAATCAGTGACCAGATTAGGGCTGTTAGCTTTCAGCAGGCATATAACCCACCAATGATTTGACAATTTTCTCTGTCATTATCACATGCTAATCAAGCAGAAAGTCAAACCCTTGCTCAGGGCCAGTGGCATCGCCATTCGGAAAAAGACACTTGCATTGTCATTAATGAAACCTTTTTTTTCCTTAAGTGAAGGAGAGAAAAGAAATCTCTGTGAACTGTGATCATTCGCTGGTCTCCTACAGCCCTAGGAACTGTATATCATCAGCTCTCTGTGAATAATTTCTACTATCTTGTTGTCTAAATATATTTAAGTATTCAACTTCCTTAAGTATTTATTTTGGCATTAAACAATAACGACAGTGAAAACAGACATCTCAGAATGAAAGGATCAGCATCTGGCAAATACCAGCACCAACATTTCTACAAATTGGTTTTTTATACAGGCATCTCTCAACTTATAAAATAGGTGCACTCTTGAAAATTGGTTTCAGAGTAATATTTCTTTTCCATTGAATTTATTACAAAACAGAAAATGTATTGCTTCATAAAATCCTTACATCTGCTAGCCTTTTTGAAAGATTTTTAAAGAAAACAAGGGTTTTTTTTGAGGTTGTGTGAAGAGTTTTGTTAAGGTTTGCAGCACATTAGTCAGGGTCCAACTATTATGTATCTCCCACTTTCTTTTTTACCCTGTTTGGCCACGTCATCGTTTCAGGAGAAGCTTCAGCTAGAGACTGTCCAACTTCACATTTAATATCCAGGACTTGGCTTAGCCCCTTTCCATCATATAAGATTTTTCCTCTATGTAACGGAATTTTTTTTTTTTTGGCCTTGCCCAACACTTAATCATAAACTTTGAAAAGACTCTTCCCCTTTTAACCCTACCCAGATTCTCAGTCAAGCACTTTGAGGTCAACTGCGGTGCCTCAGCAGTAGAACACTTGAGATTTTTCTTGCCAATAGTGTTCCAAGGCTCCTTACCTATGTCGCCTGGAATGGAACAGTTATGATTGATAAACTGTCAATGATTCCGTAATTAGCTCAGGCTAGAAAATATATGAAATCACTTAAGAAGAGATCTTTCTTTTTTTCTTTCTTTGTTTTTTTTTCTCCTTAGTTTGTAGTTGGAAGGACATTGGATTGAAACTGCTAGTACATTTTTTTCACTTGGTAACATAACCAACCAAATAAGCAGGAGAGATCTACGAAGCACAGCACACCAGGTGGGAATGGCATCATTTGAATTCATGAACTTGGCCCTTCCTGCAGTCTGACTTTCACATTTTTGTTGTATTGTCTGATGAGTTCATTTGACTGATCATCAGCGCTGTGATTATTATGCCTAATATTTTTAATTTTCTTGCATAGGACTTTTCTTTCTTTTTTTTTTTTTTTTTGGTTTTTGAGACAGGGTTTCCCTGTAGTTTCTAGAGCCTGTCCTGCTGTCCTGGATCTAGCTCTTGTAGACCAGGCTGGCCTCGAACTCAGAGATCCGCCTGCCTCTGCCTCCCGAGTGTTGGGATTAAAGGCGTGCGCCACCACCGCCCGGCTGCATAGGACTTTTCTTACTTGTAACTTCATTGGTCTAGCTATCAGTAAAATGTGGGAAAACCCGATCTGTCTTAGAGACACACAGCACCAAGAAGTAAAGAGTAAATGAGGAATGGCCACGTAGAGCCAGGTTTGCAGGACTTCACAGGCCACATGTAGCGTTTGGGGTTCTGTAGTTGATGCAGGGGAAATTTGTGGAAAGTTAGGAATCTGACAGTGATGAAACTGAAGGAAAAGAGACAGGGATGGCCAGAGAGTGATGAAGAAGCAGGTTAAATAATCCCTGGAGCAGATGATAAAGTCTTGACCCAGAGGGAACAGCAACGATTGGGAAAACTAGGATTTGAATCAATGTGTGATGGAAAGATTTATAGACCATAATTGTTGGTTTTATTGGCACAGATACTGTACAAATTACTGTGTTGAACTGTACAACTGACAATGTTCACTCAATATGCTTTCCTGAGGCTCTGAATTTTTATTTTTCCAAATTCAACTTTTATAAGGCTCTGGATGTGCTGTTGTATACTAAGGGATTAATTTTGTACCTCCCCTATGTAGTTATTATCACAGTCTGGTCCCACTCTTTCTCACCTACCCCCCCATGTAAAAAATGCAATACACAAAATCATAACCAATGAAATTTGCACAGACTCCTCTTTTAATCAGCCAATGTTATTTCTTAATTACTGGAATAGGTGTCTTTTACAGCACTGTATTTTAAATGAAGGATTAATCCAGATGCCTAGATGACATGAAGGGAGACATCAAGTTACTGCTCAGAGTGCTGCTTCAGGCAGCACATTTTTATGTTTCTTAGCTGTCTCCTTGTCTGTCGGAAAGGGAAAGATATTTTTTGTTGTTCACTGATCTGCGGCACTGTCATATACAACTAACCAGGCAATAATATTTTTCTAGGTAATATACTTTCATGTTTGAGTTATTGGAATTTCATACAGTCTTGACATGGTTTTGAAGTTGTCTTTAAAGAGCTAGTGGCTTTTGCATTTATTAAGCTGCCTTCCCAAATCACATTCTTTCAAACCCCTGAAAAAAAATCTGGAAAAGAATTTATCATTGTATTCTACTGGAACCTACACAAGCCAACAGAGCCACTGTGAGCAGGTTGGTAAACTATTCAGTGTGGGAATATACAAATTTACTTCAATTTATACAAAGATGCATTCCTAAAAACTTGATCAATATTAAGATAAACCCAGTGCTTTTTAAAAAACAAAATGTTGAAAAGAATATTTAAAAGAACTCAGCAGCTAATTCATACCTTGTATCCTCCCTCCCCCCATGCACTCTTTTATTATTGAAATGATTTATATACTGGTTGTTGTATGAATAACTCACTTCTGTCAATGAGTTCATTGATCAGTAATTACAATTATAAGAATTTTACTCAATGATAAAAAACAGTGATACAGTTTAGTATCTCAAATAGAATATTTCACATATACTTCCAGTAAAAGAATATTTTTATGCCAAATTATCCAGAGTGGTTCAAAATGTCACTAATATCATCATCTATAAGAACAAACAGGCAATTAGGGTCTTGTTTACATGGGTGTTGTCAAATACAAGCATTTGTTTTCACTCTGTATTCTCTTCATTAAGTCATTAGTATCCTTAACAAAAGAAACAACTGTTTAAAATTAGATTTGTTTTTATTTTTCCTTAGTTACAAATGGCCTATATTTGAAAGTAGGAATCCAGACTCTTGGCAACATATGTATTATAACCAATATATGCTGTCACTAGATAAGCAAAGATCCAGGGGAAGAAAGAGAATAGATATTGGAGAAAGTATTGTGCAGTTTATGTTACAGGGCTTTGTTTTCATATCAAAAAGATGTGAGGATGTCATAATAAATAGATATCCAAGGCAGGTTGTTGATGAGTAAGGAGAGCCTAAAAGAGAGCCTATCCTATATTTTACCACACAATAGCTCCTTTTGAGTCAAGGATGAAGAGAGGCAGGAAGAAGAAAAGTTGTAAGAAAGAAAACATGAGCTAAGTCAGAAACATGGAGTTCGCTATATGTGGTGGTTAAAAAAAAAGACCCCAAAAGAAATGGCACTGTTAGGAGGTGTGGCCTTTTTGGAGGAAAGTGTATTACTGTGAAGGTGGGCTTTGAGGTCTCATATATGCTCAAGCCACACCCACTGACACAGACCACTTCCTGTTGCCTTCAAGCCAAGCTATGGAACTTTCTGTCTCCAGCATCTTGTCTGCCTGCATGCCACCACGTTTTCACCATGATGCTAGTGGACTAAAGCTCTGCTATTGTAAGCCACCCAATTAAATGTTTTCCTTAATAAGAGTTGCTGTGGTCATGCTGTTTCTTCATAGGAACAGAAACCCTAACTAAGCCTCTAGATACACATGAATTGGAAAATACAAATAAAGCAAATAAAAAAAAAAACTGGCCATGGAGAGCCTTGCTGAACAAGGACTGGGGAGTTCTTGGGGAAGGAAGAGAAAAAAAAGAGGGAAGAAGAAAGACATTGAAGAAAGGAAGGAAGGAAGAAATGGATACATTTAATAGGGAATACTTTTAGAAAATGTTTCTTTTACAATTCTAATTTTTGTCTTCCAAGCTCAAGTGTGATAATGAGGAGATGCTTGTTACTTAATAGCTGAGAAGATGAAAAGAGCATCATCCATGTTGTTTCTAAAGGACTCATATCAAAACACAGAAACAGTTGTTAAATCATGGACTTCAGAAGAAGAGTAGTTTACTACTTTGACTTTTAATGAAGGATAAACATTGCAACATGGAGCCAATCAAGAGTAGGTATTATTTTTGGTTGAGAACCTAACCTTTAACAGTGGCTAAATCATCTGTGCAGCTTAGCTTAGTATGTTGTGGGACTCTTCACAGTGGAAGCAGCTGTATCTCTGACTCCTTTGCCTGCTCTTAGAACTCTTGTCCTCCTATAGGATTGACTTGTTAAGCCGTGAATGGAGGTTTTTGCCTAGTCTTATTGTATCTTGTTTTTTCCTGTTTGACTTCTTTCTCTTGGAGGCCCACTCTGCTCTGAAAAGAAAATGGAGGGTGTAGTGGATCTGAGGGAGAGAGGAGGTGGTGGAGAATGGGAGGAGTGGAAGGAGAAGAAACTGTAGTCAGGTTGTACTGTATGAGAGAAGAACCTATTTTCAATAAATAAAGAAAAATTTTAAAGAAAAATAGGTGTAGGTATTATACTTAATACATTATTTTCTTCCTTTTTTTAAATTTATTTATTAAAAATTTCCGCTTCCTCCCCACCTCCCATTTACCCACTCCCTCCTCCACTCCTCCTCCCTCTTCTGTTCAGAGTTCCCTGCCCTGTGGGAAGTCCAAATTCCTCCCCCCTCAATCCAGGTCGAGGAAGGTGAGCATCCAAACAGGCCAGGCCCCCCCCCAAAGCCAGTATGTGTAGTAGGGTCCAAATCCCGTGTCATTGTCCTTGGCTTCTCAGCAGCCCTCATTGTCTGCCATGTTCAGGGAGACCAGTTTTATCTCATGCTTTTTCAGTCCCAGTCCAGCTGGGTTTGGTAAGCTCTGAATAGATCAGCCCCACCATCTCAGTGGGTGGGAGCACTCCTCGCAGTCCAGACTTCTTTGCTCAAATACATTATTTTCTTACCTGGATGCGTTTATATCACATTTCACCCCATAAATACTTTAAATGACTTTAGGTATTTTATTATTTTCACAAAAGAATGACCATGTAATGGAATTCATGTGAGTTTAAATTAGATGTATGTTAAGATTTCATGTGTGATTGTGATAAACTGTCAATGATGAGACAGTAAAGGATTGTGCAGTCTCTCAAATTGCCCATTTCAAATGTTGGTTTTATTTATATTTATACTATAAACAGGGAAGATAGTTTTCACATTCCTGGTTTTGGTGACCTAAGAATCCAAAAAACTAAATCTGTTAAAATAAAGAATATATATTTTAAATCATCCTGAGCAAAACAAACAAACAGTAAAATAGTAATAAACTAGTACCAGAAACTTTGGTGAGACAGAGTGTATCTTGGTCTAAAAATGCCAGGGAAACAGTTTAAATTACTTTAAAAAGCAAAAATTTTTATTCCCCTTACTGTTCTTCAATCTTCCTTTGACTCTATCCTAGTCCTGATGTGATGTGACAATTTTTTCCCATTTATTTTTTCTGGGTAATTTATCTGGGATATTTCGTATCTTCTTGCTAGTGTGAACTGAATTTTATGAGTGCAAACTGAGCTGATAACTTTGTATACAATTTGACTTGTTCCAGAATGATCCACTTAGTTGATTTGTTTAAGCCCTAAAACCATGACCCTGGTGGATACAACTCACAGAGTTACTAGCCATGTAAAAGAAGTGGTATTGCCTCAGGGGGAAGGTTACCCTAAAGGATGCCTGCTGCCTGCCACCCCTCCCTGTGGAATGCTGTAATGGCAACTCACACTTTCCTCAGAGGGAAAGAAACTCAAAAATAAACAATCAGGGCCTCTCGCAGACATCTGACACAGTATTCACAGAGGCTCTCCGTCCTATGGGCTATTTTGTCAGTCTCGATCTTTAAAGTGTGAAACATAACCTCAATCTTTCAAATATGACTAACAGTTTAAAGAAGACATCTAACAAGAGCATGAGCTGCCTCAACCTTCACTTGGATACATTTCAAAAAACCAGCACTGGTCAGCTGAGCAGTTCTGTTTCATACTGTACAGAAAAGGCGAATCTTATCAACAAGTGGAAAAAAATCATATAGGTTAGAAAACATTGCACCAACAGAGTTGTGTGCCACAAAGTATAGTCAAGTAAGCAGCAATGAGCTTTATTCAACTGATATGTGAGTTTCTGTTTGTTGCTTTAAACCTGCTTCTTTCAGGTTTGGGTAGATGTCAGCTTGGAAATATTTGGTAAGATGTTTTGTGGTGTATTTTAATGAGAATGGCTTAGTCTCCAGAAAGCAGAACAGTTTGGAAAGCATTAGGAATGGGGCCCTATGGGAGGAGGTGTTGTCTTATTGGAGGAGGTGCAGCAAGGGAGTGTCTTTGAGATTTAAAAAGGTTTAAAAGTCTCTCTCTCTCTCTCTCTCTCTCTCCTTTGCCTATAGGTCAGGAAATAAAGCCCTGAGCTACTGCTTCAGCACCCTGCCTATTTTCTCTCATGATGCTCATGGACTAACCCTCTAAAACCGTAGGAAGACCCAATTAAATCCTATTTTCTTTTCATAATTTGTCTTGGTCTTAGTGTCTTGTCATAGCAACAGAAGAGGAGCACGACAGCCATCAAATAGTTTGTCCTTTTTAATGGATTAGTAGTGAACCTAAACAGCCTGATATATCTCATTTGCTTACACAAAGACACTGAAAACGACATACACAAAGTCCCAATTACAATAAAAAAACCACATTCGGTTAATATGATAGGGTATAAAAGCACCAGCTCAAAGTGGATGGGGAATCAGCTAATAATTTCCAGCAAATGTGATGTCCAAAGCAGTTAGGATACTTACCCAGGTGTTACTCAAATTTAATAGTCTCAAATCGACACATGGGATAAATAATAGCTTATTCTTCACTTTTTAAGTAGGAAATGGAAACTTCATGACTTACTGAGGAAAGAGGGTGTACATTTTATACACTAATATGCAGCTTGCTGCCAACAGCCCTACAACAAAGCAAAGGCAATAGAAAAGTCTTGAAAATAGAGATTACTGAGAAAAAAAACAATTTTTCTACTATTCTTGCTTCTACCTGTAAACTAATGCCCATGGGGAGCAGCTATATGACATCTTTTCTGCTTTGCAGTATAATACTTACAGTTTATGAAAAAGCCTTTGCTTTTCTCAAAATAGTTTGTTGCTGTTCTAGCTTATCCTTTGTCCAAATACTCTCAGAGATTGTGTATGTACTTCATTTTTTATTTTTTGCTTTATAAAATTTTCAAAATTCCAGGGTTAGAAAGAAGAGCAAAAGATGCTCTAAAGCAGAGACAATGCCCCATGAGGTGCATTTTGAGTGAAACTCCAAGGATGAGACTAGACTAGCAACACAAGGAAGAGGGAAGCAAAAGAATTACAGAAGGTAGGAAAAACACCTGCAAAATCAAAGAGACCTGAAAACACAGTCTGCATTCAAGTAAGCACAAGTAGTTCCAGATGTGCAGAGGGAATCCATATTGATAAATGGAAAGGAATTAGAAAGAGCAATGAAACTGTTGATAAATTTATGCACGGCAGCTAGCGAAAAAATCTAGGTAGTGCATTCTTACCCATTTACATATTTTTTCTCAAATTCTACCTTCTCCAATAAGTAAAACCATTAAATCCATGTGGCTAGACTAGTATTCTCTATCTTTGACATTCATCAGAATTATCTGAGATCTCAATCATGAACCAAATGAGCCAAAATATTTTCTGACGCATACATGCAGTATAGACATTTATCTAATATGAATTTGATCATTAATCTTGACTGACAATTTGATTAGAATCATTTAGGATATTAGTAAGGTACACTTCTGTCTGTCCCTGTAGAATGTTTTCAAAGACAATTAGAACATGAGAGCTCTGATCTAATGAATATGACAGTTGTGCCTAGTGAGTTCATTTGGGAAAACTTCTATGTACATGAATATAGGGCTGACAGCCAACCACTTGGGGCTTAGACAACCTTCATGGAGGCAAATTCCTGGAGAATGTTGTTGACTCTCCCTTCCCTGATTACCATTGACTGTCTATAGTTCTTCATCTAGGGACGGGAATCTGTAGAATTTCCTTCATTCATGTTGCCAAATGAACTGGTGCTGTGATTATGCAGATTGTTTTTAGGCAACCATATTGCTAAGATTTTACGGGCTCAGCTTCCTTGTTATGTCTAGAGGACGTGTTCTAATAGTATTCATCCTGGTCCTCACCATCTAAAATCATTTCCCCTTCTTCCATGATTTTCCTTAAGCATTGGATGCAGGGATTACATTGCAAATAGTAATTGGTTCTAGGCATCTTATTACTATTGTCTGTGTTTGATCAGTGGTAGACTTGTATAACAGTTTCCAATCTGTTACAAAAAGAAGCTTCTTTGATGAGGTGTCAAAACTACACTTATCTGTAAGTATTAGGATAGGTATTCAGAATGCAATTTGATATTACATTGGTTTAGAAAAATACCAGTAATTGGTTATGCTCTTGGGTCTATAATTGCTACAGCTATTGGATTCATCAAAACAATTAGTTCTGACTAAATATTCTAGACACTATATTAATCTGAACCATGAAGATTAAACCCTTAAGAGGTGAAGAAATATTTAATTATATTTTATTTGTTTTATGTGTGCTTATGCATGTGCACATATTTATGGGTGGACATGTCATGGCATATCTATGAAAGTCAGGTAACAACCTGTGTGAAGTTGGTTCTCTTCTTCTACCATGTGGGTAGAAGTCTTGGAACCAAGCACCTTTACCCACTGAACCCTTTTGCCAGTCCCTTCTCTGATTTCTTGGAGCAATGAGCTGGGAAAATTTTCTCTGCCATGCTCTTTTGCCATTTAATTCTGAGTCATCATGGCCTAGAATCAATTGGGCCTGTTAATCATGGGTGGAAATTTAGAGAACCATGATCCAAAGCATATTTGCTATCTTTTGTTTTTATCTCTTGATGCCCAACACAGGGCTTGAGCACACAATCTTGAGATTAAGAGACTCATGCTCTATCGACTGATCTAGTTGGGTTTATTTGGGACTCAATGGCTGCAGGACCAGGTGGGACAGAAACTTCCATTTATAATGCATTTTATCACATCAAACAAAAGGATAGCATAAAACAATGAATAAATTTATATATTGTTATATGTCACCATTCTGTATATAATTTCATTATAACAAAGTTTATCATACCTAGAATTATCTCCTAAACAAGCATGTTCTAATATATTAAAGACTGAGAGCTGTGCTGATTGTTTATTTTATTTACAAATGCATGCTGAAATCTATGTCCCTACCTTTGTTGCTTAATTGGAACAAGTGACTAACACTGTAAACTTTAGGTGAGATTCAAAGATTGATAATATAATACCTAATAGAATACTTGCCTAAGATTGGAGAGGTCTTTGAGTCACCTCTCAAATTTCCATTTAGGACTATGCTTCCTGTACCTTTCCAAATCCTGTTCCCTTTGTTGAATTAGAATTTCCCCTAAAGGCTGTGTCTGTTCTGTCCTTGAATTACATTGACTGCCTATATGCATGACTGAAAATTTATCTTTCATTGCTCTTCGAACAATCTCTTTGGAGATTTTGTCTTAATTGTCACAACCTCTCGGTAAATGAATGTTTGCTAAAGAATAACAAAAACTCAATGATGAATTAAGTGAGATTCACCTATGGTTGGATGTATGCCAACATTTTTATTCCATTTGTTTCAGTAAGAATAGGGATTATATCTTACTCAATTTTTTTATTTTCCAATCCTACCTAACAGATTGAAACTTCAACTGAGATTTTTACTATAGAAAATTATAAAGAAAAAATTTCATTATTCCTTCCAGGGAAATATTAGCATTATTTTAATTATTCTGGCTGGGGTTCTGAATTATTTTTGCTAACATAATTCTGTAGCACTGTAACTATAAGATTTCCAAGCTATGACCAAAGTAGCCTTTCATTGTTCCACGAGTCAGACAGAATGGTTGCTCTTGGGGTCCTTGGAACCTAAGCAGGATACCAATGAGAAGGCCTGATGTTTTGAAGTCCCCAGCAGAGTCACCATTAATCTTCATTTATGTTGCTAATCCGCCATGTACATCCAGCCCAACGTCACCATCAGAAACACATGAGAGAACCCCCAGGAATTCCCTGCTGCTCCAAGTGATTCATAAGAGTATGATAAATTCCACTGACTTTCAGTTTGGAGCAAATTCATTTTGAGTAGTACATTGAATGATGAAGATTACTAAAGCAGAATTTGTTACCATAGAGAAGAACTATCATAATAATTACATAAACTACAAAGACTGATTTGAGGACCAAGCAGCACATAGAAAGAGCCAAAACTGATACGGTTGATTCTGTGTGATAGGTTTGGAAATGTGAAGGACACAGAGGACAGAATTGTCATTGGAGTCTGCGAAAAGATAAACTTTTTTATGTTGCAGAAGAACATTTCACAAACAGATGTATAGATATATACACATACCCATGCAGGCATACACAAATACACTTCTTGAAGTAGATTCACTAAGGAGATTTCCCCGCAAATACTGAATATACCAAAAGATTCTTTTGAGCCATCTATGAGAAATGGTGGGGAAAGTGAGAATATAAGAAAAGACATTTGAACTTTTAAGCAGAATTTGCAGAAAACATAAAATACACAGAACTCCCTGTCTGTTTTGAAAAACAAAACTGTCTCTAATTACCATACCCTTGAAGTACAAAGTAAATCAATGTAAAGATAATCTCAAAATTAAAGAGGTAAAATCCTTGGCTAAAATTCATAAAAATGCAAAGCTGTGCTTCTAAAACCTTCCAGGCAGTCAAAGGTCCCCCATCACCTAAAGGACATGAGTAGATGCCTCTCTGTAAATTTTCAACTTTAAAAGAGTACCTTGAGGAAATGTGTAGATATGCACTTTTTAGATCATGTCTTTTATTAACCTATGGACAATAATTCATCTTTTAATTTGCTAAAATATGTTGGTACCATAGTCATGTTTCTTAAAATGGCTGGTCCTATAAACTCAGCACTGTGGTCCCTTGAAGAGTGCTCTTCCAAAAAGGGAACTGTGTATTTTTATACACCTTATAATGTTCTAATAAATTCAACCTTTCTCATAAGCTCATTCTTCTTAGGAGTGCTATAAATATTCTTTCTTTTCTTAATGCCATCTTCATGATAAAGTCTGAACACAGGATGAAGGGTGGATACTTTTGAATCTTGTGATTAGACAAGTATATGCATCTTTCAGTTGCATGCCAGAACAGACCAGCCTTTGTTTATCATGAGAAATTCCTTCATTATCCTGAAGTACATTTCCTAAGTATTAGAGTGCTCATCCTCTACTGGGATGATCTTCACTTTAGAGTTTTTATAAAATCCTCACCTTGGTGCTTTTGTACCATAGGTAGTAGATATTTTATGTCAAAAGAAATTAATGGATCATCACAAAATCAGTAAGAAACTTACAATAGTTAAAAGTATTATATTGGAAAAATCAGAGTCAATTGGATTTTTTTTAAAAAATGACTACCATGATAGAAGCCTTCACTTATTTAGCCATGAACACTGAATGATCTTCTGCATCAAATAGCACCCATTTATCTTCACTCTCAAGAAAAATGTATAACCCGGGATACAAGACAAGTTTCCAGAGGACAGAGCAAAGCATTGGTGGAGCCAAATGTCAAAGATGCAATCCCAATGAATCAAAATTTAGTAATCATCAAGGAACTTATCACTATACAGAACTGAATTTCAGACTTGCCTTAGGTTAGTGACCACTTGTGCTGATGGCTCCTTACCCTCTCTTCATGATCAGAAGGTTTGCAAAGATGATAACATAAAGAGGGAAAATGATATGGTGAGATTCTAGTCTCTGTTAAACCCTGTTTTGTTTCAGTAAAATTCTATGCATCTTCTTCATATTTCATGGCAAATAGATGGCTGTGCAAACACGCTTATTGACTTACTTATTGGCATCTTTCAGTTATAAGAAAACAAGCGCCTAACATCTTGTTGTTCAATTAGAGCAAAAGCTTTGTATTTATGTGATATTAGTAAAGAAACTAAGGTACCTATCTTTATAGCTAATAGCGTATATGACATTGAATAATAGAA